>NW_012149341.1:1281452-1282735 GCF_000956105.1 Propithecus coquereli
TTTTTTTGATGGAATAATTAACAAAGTAAGGAAATGAATACATTAATTACTATATTAGCACATTTGTTCATTAGTAGTCTTTTTTTCCTTCTTTCCCACTCAGTTCATGTGAAGACAGTTATTGGCCTAATATTTCTCAGTGCTTTCAAGTGTTTTCTTCATATGCCATCTGGCTTTTGTGGGATGAAGCAGAGTAATTTAAATGCAAATAGTTAAACTATATCACTATAATACATATATGCCCATTCTATGTGTGTGTGTATACAAATTTATGTATGTATATATCCATTTTTGAAAAGATGGAGGACACAAAACTCTAGAAAGAACAAGAATTTAAAATAATTAGTCTGTGGGCAATCTTCCAAAAGATTAAAGAGGCTTTTGAAAGACCACTGGATAATAGAAGTTTAAGAGAATACAATGCATTTAAAACAAGATACTGAGAAAATTATTAAAAAAAAAAGCAAATGCCTTTTTTAAAATGTCTGCTCTGGAGGAAAAGTCTCTGAATTTTGAACCACATTCATGAATATTGAAATAAAATTATTTGGTAATAAATAAATAACCCAAATCTAAAGCAGCAAATTCAATTCTTTCTTCTTGTTGGATCTCTAGGATCTAGCAGGTAATTCTCAAGCTATTTATTTGCAAATGATGATATCTTCTGTTAGAAAGTAAGGAGAATAGATGATTTTCTATTGGCTCAATTATCATCAGCTGCAGCAGCAAGGACGGACTTATCTTTAAGAAGCATACTGAGACAAATTTTAAAAAGAAAAGCACCCATGCAGGGAAATGAGTGAAAAGTGGCAAACGAGAGATGCAGTTAGTAGGTAATACAGCTCAGGGGGGAAAAAACCCACACACGGGAAAACTTAACAATGAAAAAGACTTGGAACATTCTTCTTTAGATGAGAGATTCATAACAAAGTCTTTTAGTTGGTAACCTGTATCATAATATAATCTTCAAATAATATGTGATGATATATTTCCACAATTTCAATTTGGATAAACCTACATATGTCACACAAGATGCATGGACTTAATAATAAGAAACATTATTATGTCTCAAACATTATGACACACTTTTAAGAATTAAATGCACATATCCTCTATTCTTTCTTTATTCCAGTCTATCATATACTCAGCATACAATTAGTCATTGATTCCTATCTTTAACACATCTGTTTAATCTGTATTGCACTTTTACCATCCCTAATAAATAGAAATTGTAGAACAATTCAAAAGCCCTATATGAGAATAATAAGACCATACATTGCAAA
>NW_012149341.1:1287055-1288829 GCF_000956105.1 Propithecus coquereli
ACACACACACACACACACACACACACATGCGTACACACATAAAGAGTTTTATCTTCTTACTATATATGCAAAATATATCCTGGTAGTTCTAAATTTAAAGACTTTAACTAGAATATCATGGGTGCATTCATCAATCATTAGAGCCTTCTTCCTAAAGCAACCTGAATTTATACTCTATAGAGCATTCATAGCCTGCCTTATACTTCCAGGAAGAACTATGTCTCTAATACATAATCAAGAATTACAAGTGGGTGCTGTGTCAGTTAAATGTGGGCCTCATGGCAAACACTGGAGTTGCACGAGTATCTTTCCTTCAGCCTGACAGAGTGTATGCCATTGCCAAATGTATGCCTTCCTTCAAGTTTCTAAATCTTCCTTGACAGTGCTCTTACATTTTATTGCACTCCTATTGTTGCTTTAATGAGTATGTGTTTTAATATTGTAAAAACAATTTTATTTTTGAAATGCATTGTTTCTTCTTTTCAATATTGACTGCATACTTGCTACTGTATGCCAAGTGTTGGTCTGGAGGCCAATGCTGGCCTGACAATCAAAGGGCAGATCATCTTATGTAATGGCAAAAAATAGAATATGTGTCATCACTCATGGATCTATTAACACACAGAAATTTTTCTCTAGCCAATCATCTAAATTGGATTTGGGACAAGAATTAGTATATATCTTGATTTGAGGGTCACAGGGCTGGAATAAAAGATCTAGTGCTCACAAGTCCTGGATGATAACAGAATGAAGGTGACAAAAGCAGTCATGAAACATCGGAACCACCTTGGAAAGCAAGGATAGTAAAAGCAAAGAGGAGAGTCCAGAGGACTGTAAGAGAACTCAAGCAAATCTATCTACTCTCTCCCTAGTGGCTTAAAGCCCTGCTTTTGCAAACCATTCCAGTCACCTAAAAGAACATAAAATACAACCAATATTTGTTTTGAAAGACAAGTGGCACCTTATTGGTTTTTATGCTGCTACAACCATGGAATAGACCATATTGGTGGTGGCAGTATGCCAGCAAAATACAAATTAGATTTCAGCCAAACTTCTGGCACCACCCTTCCTGTCTTTCTCATTGAAACAAGCTAAGAGAGGGTGGGGGACAAATGTAGTCCAAAATCCCTCATACACCCATATTATGTTAGGGAGATTTTTTTTATAAAAAGGAATGTATAACCATCTAGCCATAGCTTTTAAGCACTCATCTGCTGAGCTGAAAAGAGAACAGTGAGGAGAAAGAGAAGACAAACAAAACAAGAATCTACATTGGATAATGCCTTAACATTTTCTATGGTCATATGGTCACTAAGTCTCTTTCAATATTAAGGAGAGACAATATGTTGAAAACAATCTAAGTGTCCATCCACAGAAAGGCAAATCCTATATGATTTCATTTATATTTGGAATCTAAAATAGTCAAACTTATAGAAGCAAAGAGTAGTACAGTGGTTGCCAGGGGTTGGGGGAAGGGGGAAATGGGCAGATCTTGGTCAAAGGGTACAAACTTGTACTAATAAAGTGGATAAGCTCTAGAGACTTAATCAACAATATGGTGACTATTAGGGCCAAACCATGTGATTCCTTTCCTCATCCATCATAAGGGTCACTGCCAACACTCCTATAACAAAAGACGGGATAACAAGATAAAAGCATAACAAATAAATTTGATTGAAATTTTACATGACACAGGGGCCTTCAGAAATGAAGACCCAAAGACCCAGGGAAAACATTTTTATGCTTAGGTTTGATGAAGAATGGACAGCCATGT
>NW_012149341.1:1288909-1304669 GCF_000956105.1 Propithecus coquereli
TTTTCTACTATTCTATAAAATCTATATAAGGCTCAAGTTTAAAGGCTGAGAAATGTAATTTTGTATTAATGGTTTTTCTATTGCAAATAATGGGAAAAATGTATTGCCTCTGTGTGAGGCATATGCCAAATGTTTTTTGTTCATCATCTTAGTTAACCCTTGCAATAAACATGAGTTAATTACTCATCAGACTCATTTTAAAGCACAGCAACCTGGGGCTTACAGAAGGTTGGGTAACTTAGTCCAGATCACACAGTTAGTAAGTGGCAAAGGCAGGTGTTTTTCCCTGGCATGGAATATAAGAAAGGACACATTAAGTCTTGTCTAAATATCACCAAATCTACTGAAGAATAAATAGGCTTCTGATGGGAAAAAAATAGCAAAATCACTCAAAGAGTGCTCTTTGGTCACCTAAACTATTTCATCCTTTAGAAAATCTTCAAAAGCCAGTTTCCTTGGCAACAGGTAAGTCTGGCAAAGTCTTTGCTGTCTTTTGCACTTCATCCCCTCACACCCACCCAGCTTCCTCCCCTGGCTTCATGCTTCACTGCTCCTTATTGCTAAGGAGCAATGCAGCTAAGGAAAATCTCTGCATGGCTTGGATTTCATCAGCTTGTGAATTTCTTGAAGGCACATTAATTCTGTCAAGGTTTTTCTTTTAATGAGTATTTGCTCTATGGCACATTATATTACACAGGATCAAATGAATTTTTAAAAAGTTTTGTTTCTCTAATATCATGCTGCTCTCTAAAACTGTGAGTAGTGAGACTAAAGATGAAAGCCTGAAGGATCCTCCTAATCCTCCCTAATGCTCCCAACTCTTATCATTTTCCTGCTTTCCTCCTTCTTTTCCCTCTTCATCGCCTTTCTCCACATTTTAACCTTATTTTTAACTCATTTTCTTTCATTTTATCTCCCCTGCAATAGAGGATCAAAATGTAATGTGAAGGAAAGGAAATTGCATTGTCAATGGTGAACAGTGATAGCTAGTCTAGTATTATGCCGCATCTGCCTTTATTGTGTGTGACACAGCACTTGTCTCCCACTAGTTTTAGGCTTATAATTTCTCTGGAAAAAAAAGTCAGTCTTGTAAGTCTGTCTTTGGGGTATTCTCACCACTCCTGAACAAAACCTGTATGCTATAGATTTTGTTTCCTAAGGGTCGTGTTCAGTAGGCATCCTGTGGTAAAAATCAATTAACAAACCAAAACTAAATTGGTCTAATTTAGCTTTCTCACAAGGATAGAACCTCATGGGGCCTTTTTCAACATCCTTGGAAGCACATGAGGTGCATGGCTGTCTAGAATCCTATTGCCTAAGTTTGGCAGCCACAATTCTAGCTCTGTAGGTTAATTTTCTTCTTTTTCCTTTTTCTTTTTTAAACTATACTGATTGTCCTGGCTGTTCCTTCTATACCACAGTGTCAACATAAGCATAACAGAAGATGCCATATATAACAGGAGAGGATTATTAAAATCGACAGGATTCATAGTTATGTCATAGAGAATAGCAATGTCTTATTTAGCTTTAGGAATAAAAGCATAGGCTTATATCACCATGGCAAAATGTCAAAGCAGTAATAGTTCAGGTCCCCATTAAAACCACAGGCTTCTTCCTGATTCATAGAAGAAAAATAAAGGTAAATTGGACTTCATAAAAATTAAAAACTTCTCTTCAAAAAACACAGCTCAGAGAATGAAAAGGCAAGTCATGAACTGGGAGAAAATAACTGGAAAATATATATCAGGTAAAAAAACTTATATCTTAAATATATCAAGAAATCTCAAAACTCAACAATAAGAAAACAAAACTCAATTAAAAATGGACAAAATATTTTAGTAGACATTTTACCAAATAATATCTATAGATAACAAATAAGCATATCAAAAGATGTTCAACATCATTATTCATTAGGATAATACAGATAAAACCACTACATAGTAGTACCAGACGCCTATTAAAATGGCTAAAATTAAAATGACTGACCACATTGTTTTTGAGGATGTAGAGGAACTGGAACTCTCACACACTGTTTGTGGGAATGAAAAATAGAATTGCTTTAGATAATTGCCTGGAAGTTTCTTTAAAAGTTAAACATACACATACCATATGTTCTACCCCATTCCATTCATAGATTTTTTTACCCAAAAGAAATGAAAGCATTTGTCCATACAAAGATTTGTATGTTCGTAGCTGGATGTACACAGCAACTTTATTTGTAATTGCCAGAATTTGGAAACAACCCAAATGTCTATCAACAGGTAAATCAGTAAGCAAATTTTGGTATATCAATGCCATAAAATTCCACTCAGCAATAAAAGCAATGAGCTATTGATATAAGCAACGTGTGACTGAATCTCAAAATAATTATGTCAAATAAAAGAAGCCAAGCTTAAAAGGGTGTACATTGTATGTTTTCAGTTATATAAAATGCTAGAAAATTCAGACTCAACTATATTGATAGAAAATAGATCATTGGCCACTTGGGGAGAGGGTGGATTGGATTTGAAGGAAGATGAGAGGGAAAGATTTACAAATGTACACGAGGAAATTTTCTGGAGTGATTGTTTTGGTAGTTGCATGAGGCTATAGAAATGTTAAAACTTCTCAAATTTTGTACTTGAAATATGTGCAGGTTTTTATATGTCAATTATATCCCAGTAACTCTGCTACAAATCACTGCATGCTTCAGAGATTATACACACCATTCCCAGGGAAGCATTTCTCGGCAAGATAATGATAGTAATTGGGAACTGTCATCCAACATTGGAAGTACTGCACAAACAGGGTGTGTAAGTGGAGCTTACAGTCACTTACAGATGTCCTTCAAGCACTGGCAATGCCATATCCAAGATAATTAATGCAGAATAATTAGCGAAGCCTCCATATTTAAACACTCAGAGGAACTTTAATTATCTATGTATTATCTATCTATCAGCAATCTACCTGTCCATCTCCATTCATCGACATGTCCTCTTAATTCTGTCAAGTATGTTTTAGTCAAGTATGTTTCACTGGTATCAAATGAAATTGTGATCATCTGTTTGGATGCACTGCACTGTGAAGGTGGCTTTCTAAGCCTCCATGTAAAGGTTTAAATTTTAAATTTTCAGAATTGCTGAAGGGATTTTCTAACCCCACCAATTCCAATAGGCTATGTTTTATTCCTCGCATTTTAGGGAAGAATTTCTGGAGGGTGTTTGAATTTGAAAAAAAATTCTAAAAAAATTATGATGCTTGAATAAAATAGTTTATAATAAACCCCTATATGAGATTCTTATCTAAATGTCTTACATGAGAAAATACTGCCTAATCACATTTTCATTTGGCTGTAAACAACCCCTCACAGCATATTCAAATTATTTTTGATTGGCCAAGCGGGACACACACACACACACACACACACACATGCGTACACACATAAAGAGTTTTATCTTCTTACTATATATGCAAAATATATCCTGGTAGTTCTAAATTTAAAGACTTTAACTAGAATATCGTGGGTGCATTCATCAATCATTAGAGCCTTCTTCCTAAAGCAACCTGAATTTATACTCTATAGAGCATTCATAGCCTGCCTTATACTTCCAGGAAGAACTATGTCTCTAATACATAATCAAGAATTACAAGTGGGTGCTGTGTCAGTTAAATGTGGGCCTCATGGCAAACACTGGAGTTGCACGAGTATCTTTCCTTCAGCCTGACAGAGTGTATGCCATTGCCAAATGTATGCCTTCCTTCAAGTTTCTAAATCTTCCTTGACAGTGCTCTTACATTTTATTGCACTCCTATTGTTGCTTTAATGAGTATGTGTTTTAATATTGTAAAAACAATTTTATTTTTGAAATGCATTGTTTCTTCTTTTCAATATTGACTGCATACTTGCTACTGTATGCCAAGTGTTGGTCTGGAGGCCAATGCTGGCCTGACAATCAAAGGGCAGATCATCTTATGTAATGGCAAAAAATAGAGTATGTGTCATCACTCATGGATCTATTAACACACAGAAATTTTTCTCTAGCCAATCATCTAAATTGGATTTGGGACAAGAATTAGTATATATCTTGATTTGAGGGTCACAGGGCTGGAAGAAAAGATCTAGTGCTCACAAGTCCTGGATGATAACAGAATGAAGGTGACAAAAGCAGTCATGAAACATCGGAACCACCTTGGAAAGCAAGGATAGTAAAAGCAAAGAGGAGAGTCCAGAGGACTGTAAGAGAACTCAAGCAAATCTATCTACTCTCTCCCTAGTGGCTTAAAGCCCTGCTTTTGCAAACCATTCCAGTCACCTAAAAGAACATAAAATACAACCAATATTTGTTTTGAAAGACAAGTGGCACCTTATTGGTTTTTATGCTGCTACAACCATGGAACAGACCATATTGGTGGTGGCAGTATGCCAGCAAAATACAAATTAGATTTCAGCCAAACTTCTGGCACCACCCTTCCTGTCTTTCTCATTGAAACAAGCTAAGAGAGGGTGGGGGACAAATGTAGTCCAAAATCCCTCATACACCCATATTATGTTAGGGAGATTTTTTTTATAAAAAGGAATGTATAACCATCTAGCCATAGCTTTTAAGCACTCATCTGCTAAGCTGAAAAGAGAACAGTGAGGAGAAAGAGAAGACAAACAAAACAAGAATCTACATTGGATAATGCCTTAACATTTTCTATGGTCATATGGTCACTAAGTCTCTTTCAATATTAAGGAGAGACAATATGTTGAAAACAATCTAAGTGTCCATCCACAGAAAGGCAAATCCTATATGATTTCATTTATATTTGGAATCTAAAATAGTCAAACTTATAGAAGCAAAGAGTAGTACAGTGGTTTCCAGGGGTTGGGGGAAGGGGGAAATGGGAAGATCTTGGTCAAAGGGTACAAACTTGCACTAATAAAGTGGATAAGCTCTAGAGACTTAATCAACAACATGGTGACTTTTAGGGCCAAACCATGTGATTCCTTTCCTCATCCATCATAAGGGTCACTGCCAACACTCCTATAACAAAAGACAGGCTAACAAGATAAAAGCATAACAAATAAATTTAATTGAAATTTTACATGACACAGGGGCCTTCAGAAATGAAGACCCAAAGACCCAGGGAAAACTTTTTTATGCTTAGGTTTGATGAAGAATGGACAGCCATGTAGAAACATGATTGGATGAAAGGGTGTGATCTAATGGTAATAGACTGAGGGAGTATATCAGCAAGGCCTATCTGTTCAGATTCTTCTTTGCCTCTTTGTGTAGCATTGCTTTCTCCTGCATACTAGGGAGGACCCTTCTGGAATGAAGGTTTTCAAGGAAAAAAAGAGAAAGGAGAGAGAGACCTTTCTAGATTTGATGGCTTGCTTTGGAGGAGAGGGGTTCTAGTTTCTATGTCCCTTCTTGCAGAAGATGAATTCTGGCTCAGGGCAGAAAGAGGGGCCAGAGACAAGAAGGAAGGAAAAGGTCAGAGAGACTTTGCTTCTGAGACCTTCCAATCTTTTATAGTTCAAAGTACTCAGCGTGCCGAAGCACCATACTTTCGAGTATGGTTTTCTGAGCCTAAACAGTGACTATGGTTAACAATAAAGTATTGTATACTGGAAATTTTCTAAGAGAATAGATCTTATGTGCTTTCACTACACACACACACACAAAAAGGGTGACCGTGAGATGATGGATATATTAATTAGTTTGGTCATGGCGATTATTTCACAATGTGTATGTATATCAAAACATCAACTGTACACTTAAATATATCCAATTTTTATTTGTCAATTATACTTTAATAAAGAGACAGGAAAAAGAGAGAGAGAGACAGTATGGCACAAAGATGAATAGCAAAGGTTCTGGAGATACTGATTCAAACCTCAGCTCTGCCACTGACAAGTCACATGAATGGCAACCATTTACTTAAGGTCTTCATCTCTTAGTTTCTTCTCCTCTGTAAAATAGGAAAAATAATAGCATAATAGCACCTATATCGGTCAGATGTTTTTGAGAACTAGAAAAATATACACATATGTAGTTAGTAGTTATTGCTAATAAAGAAGCCATGTGCTGTTTAATAGTTATTAGAAGACATAACAGAAATGAAACTGATAATCATAAGCAAAATTCTCATGAACCTAAAATACTATACATAGTTTTTTCAAAGATATAAGTGGTAGATTTTATATTTGTGTCATGTATCTTCTAAACCAATGTCCAAACAGATTTTCTCTAAGACTTGCTTTATTTAGAGATTAAAAGGTAAATTTTAATTCACACACTGTTTGCATGCAAAGGATGTCTTTACATGATTTTTCCAAATGTTTTCCCAAATGTGAAAGGAGGGGAAGACATGGGAAAAGATCAAAGTTCGTGTATTAAATAAGAGTGATAAACATTAATTGAGCACCTACTAGATGAGCTCATTTCATATATTTTCATTTAATACTCATAACCATCCTGAAAGATTAAATGTTATCTATATTTTATAAATAAGAAGTCTGATATTTAGTGAGGTTAAGTAAATTACCCAAGGTCACACAATCAGAGAATGACATAATTGAGAGTTGAAGTCATTTTTGTTCAATCGCATAAAGTAATGAGAAGAGCTAACGTTTATTTAATGTCTTCTGCATGTTCTATTAGAGGCTTCACAGCACTATCACCCCTTGATGGCATAACAACTGGTAATGTAGGAAGTATTCATACTCTCATTCCATGGATGAAGAAATTGAGGTTGAATAATTTCTCCAAGGTCCCAAACAAAGCCAGGAAGAGTTTCAGAGTCTGTCCTGCATGTAACATGGGATTTTAAAGAGTAATCAGATGTTGATGAGCGACTTTGATTTTTAAAATGCTATATTTTTGAATAAAACATTATATATTCCTTTGATACATAAAACAAACTAAAATTATATTTTATGAAAAATGATTCTCAGTTGTTACAATATTATTGTTGGAAGTCCTGAAATAGCTGCACATTATTTAAATGGTAAAAATCAAAAGATGGCTTGATCAGGATATAAAAAGTAGCTTGGCTTACAGTTGAGAAGGAGAAATCTCAAAGAGTTCTCATTAGAAAAAAAGTATTTCACACACACACACAAAATGGTAACTATATAAGGTAAGGGATATGCTAAATAGCTTGGTTATGATAATTATTTTGCAATCTATATATATAATATCAAAACATTGCATTTTTTACCCTAAATATATATAATTTTTGTCAATCATATCTCAGTAAAGTTGGAAAAAAGTATTTCTCGATTTCTTGATACTTTAAAAAATAATATTTAACATTTATTTTATAAAGTAGAAATGAAATTATACTCTTATAAATGCATCGTGTTTAATAAAAGAAAACTTCTTTCTCAACTATTATGTTTATGGGATATTGCCTTAATAAAAAGGCTAATGCTAAAAATCAATTAAAATATATAATTTTGGCTTTACCTTGAATTATTTCCAAGGGATATTTTAAGAAAGCATTGAAAATAAAATTGTTTGGCTTCTGAATATATTCCTTTGCAACACAATAACAGTTAAATAGGAAATTGAAAAGTATGAGACAATTGTGTACTTTTGCCATTCCAATGTGGTGGATAGCATAAATATTTTGCCCAAAGTTGAATGAAAACACGAAATTAAATGACAATGCTTTTGCTTGGCATCACCTTTTAAAAATGCATGGGACAAGCAGTGCTTCTCATCACATATGATATTAGAAATCAAATTTTGAACTAAATTTGTCATTTTAAAGATGGTAACTGGCAATAAATATTATTCTGAAAAATGTATCATTTCAGAGAGTGGCAGAATGACAACCATAAAAACTATTTCTATTTTGCTTTAATGTAGGCCTAACATAAGAACAACTTTATTGTGCTCACATTAAACATTTTATTTAGACATTAAACAGAAGTTTTCTGATGTTGAGTTTTTACTAAAGCTGAATAAAAGCTTGTTTGCCAATTGTTTGGATGAGTCTTTCTTGTGTCAATGTCATAATAGACCTCTTTCCAGTGTACTAACTTCTGAATTGCAAATTTTTAGAAATGTGTTATAGCTATAATTCACAGTTGTGCTGAAATAAATGAATACAATCACTTCCAGCAAGTAAAAAAGCACAGCTTCTATTGAACAAAAATACAAGGTGTTTGTTGATTATGTTAAAATTGATCACTGTTACTTATGTATTGGAGCTATCAGCTTAAATGACCATTTGTTATTAATACTGTTAAGGGTCATGAATAATAAGAGAATGTCAGACTACTATATTATGAATGTTCAGGGTTGAGATTAAATTTGCCAATATGAACGAAAACCACCTTAAACATGGGTTCCCAGTATTTGGTTTTCTAATGTGGAGTAGGTAGAATTAAAGCACCTTGGTGACTGCATTGAATTGAGTCCATGTAGTGTTCTGAAACATCTAATGACTTGCCATTGTAATACATACTATTTGAAAATACTCTTGTTATGTGATGTTTAGAGATGATTTTAGGCCACGAGGCAATGATCAGCATATTAATTTCTTATAATCTGGAGAACACATCTAAAGAAAGCAGGATTTAATAAATGATACTTATAGTATTTCCCTGTTGCACTTCCAGCAATATCACAGGCAGCAGAATGATATTCTATTGCTTAATAATCCCTCTTGTGTTCATGTACTTTGAGGGAGGGGTGGCCACAAATAACATGTCACTAGTGAACCAAAAGAATTCAGTGATTAAAAATTTGCAATGTTATCTAGAAGTAGCTCCTAAGAGATAATTAGGAAGTCTAACATTTAAGTTAAAAAATCAACAGCAGAAGTTCACAATGAAGTAAACTCTGTTTAAAAGCAGTTAGTGCCAGCCATTTCTGGCAATATGTTGAAAAAGATGTTCAGAGAATCGTCTCCAAGTAAAATACATCTGAAAATTTTAGATTCAAAACACACGCATGCACACACACACACACACACACACACAATTTTTTAAATGTGGGAAACTATAAAGGGGTGAATCCACAATAGTCAAGCAGTACTGGAGATGATGTTTTCTCTGGTGTATCTGCTAGTCTGTGGTGCCCTGGATAGAGTATTGATTTTTGAAGGCTACAAGTAGGAATTATGAGACAGAAGTTAAGGTGAAAACACCCATATTCATGTGAGTCTGAGCCCATAATTCATATTATATCTCAAAACCCTACATTGAGTATTTAGTTGAAAGTGATGCTCACAGCCCTGGCAGATACAAATGTAAATATTCCCTGGAAGGAATCACATATGTGAATTTCTAATAATGACACATTTAAGTATAAAAATTACAAATGAGTAGCCTAGTCAATCAGTAAATTAAAGACTATTGAAGAGAGATGTAGTTATAAAAATGAAAATTTGAAAAAAATCACAATTCAACACAGAAAGACAAAGAAATTAATAATATAAAAGAGAGATAAAAGACAAGGAGATAGATTGAAAAGATTCAATATATTTAATCAACATTCCAAAGACGAGCATAGAAGAATGGAGGAGTGATAGATAATATCTAAAAAGATAACACCTGAGAAATTTCCAGAAACAGTGAAAAACACCAATTCTGAGATTCACAAGCCCAATTTATCCCACTTGTGTGTGTTTATGCATGTGTCTTTTGGGGGAGATGGGGGAGTGGAGTGAAATTGCAAAACACCAAAATCAAAGAAAAAATATTCAAAACAACTATAAAGAAAATAGGGAAAGAAAGAACAGTTAGATTGAAATCTAATAACTTAAAAACAATAACGTGAACTTTAGTTAAAAAGCGGTGGAATAACACTGCCAAAAATAAATTATTAAAATTCTGTACTCAGCATACTAAGTTATTAAGTATGAAATGTCCAATTTCCATAAGTATTAAGTTTGACAGTTGATATCTCTGATATTTCATTTTTGACACTTCTTGTTTTATTTTTCTTGTGAAGATGCATCCTCATTCTTTCAAACACATAGTTTGGCTTTGATTATTGTTCAAATTTTTTTTAGAGCAATTTTTGTGAAACCATGGATAAGTCAAAAATTCGTGTTATTTTTGAATGTGAGTTCCATTGTGGAACCAATGCAGTGCAGACAGCTCGAAATATCAAAGAAGGCTTTGGGAAGGACGTGACTAATGAATACATAGTACATCCACGGTTTGAAAAGTTCCGTTCTGGTGATTTTAATCTTGAAAATGATATTCTATTTTCAAGCAACATGACACCAAGGTGGATAATGATGAGCTGAAAGCTATAGCGGAGGTGAATCCAACTCAATCTATGCGTGAATTAGCAGCAAAGTTTGATGTTACTATTCCAACAATATTGGACCATTTGAAACAAATCGGCAAGGTAAACAAGCTGGATAGATGGGTTCTCCATGAATTAAACAAGCGTCAGAAAAGAAATTGTCTCGAAGTTTGTCTTTCTTTGCTGTCACGACATAAAGGCAAACCATTTCTATACTGCATTGTGATGTGTGATGAAAAACGGATTCTTTTTCACAATCGCAAGTGTTCGGCGCAATAGCTGGATAAAGATGAAGTGCCGAAACACAGTCCAAAACCGAATAATCATCAAAAAAAGCTAATGGTGTGTGTTTGGTGGTCCAGTGCTGGTATTATCCACTACAGCTTCATGAAACCTGGTCAATTGATTACAGCGGATGTCTACTGCAACCAATTAGACAAAATGATGAGGATGTTTGCTGTTAAGCAGCCGAGATTGGTCAATAGAGACAGGCCAATCCTCTTGCAAGATAACACACAACCACATGTCGTACAAACAATGCTGCTCAAACTTGGAAACTCTCTGTCATCCACCATATTCACCAGACCTTGCACCAACTGACTACCACTTCTTCCAGGCTTTGGAGCACTTCTTGCAAGGAAAAATAGTCAATTATCAACAAGCTGTGGAAAACGCCTTTCGCAACTTCATGGACACTGGCTCTCCAAGCTTCTTTGCTGCTGGCATAAACAAGCTACCATTAAGATGGGCAAAACTGTGTCAATAGCTTAGGTGCATACTTTGATTCATTGTATTGCTTCTTGTTTGAGATATAATAAACTACACTTTTGATTCGAGATTGGGCATTTCATATTTAATGATCTAATAACTACATTTCAAGGAGAAGGGCAAAATAAAGATATTTTCAGACAAACTAAAATGGAGAGAGTATACAACCAATATATCCTCACTAAAAGCACATTAAAGAACACCCTTGGCCGGGCGTGGTGGCTCACGCCTGTAATCCTAGCACTCTGGGAGGCGGAGGTGGGTGGATTGCTCAAGGTCAGGAGTTCGAGACCAGCCTGAGCAAGAGCGAGATCCCGTCTCTACTAAAAAATAGAAAGAAATGATCTGGACAACTAAAAATATATATAGAAAAAATTAGCCGGGCATGGTGGCGCATGCCTGTAGTCCCAGCTACTTGGGAGGCCGAGGCAGTAGAATTGCTTGAGTCCAGGAGTTTGAGGTTGCTGTGAGCGAGGCTGATGCCATGGCACTCTAGCCAGGGCAACATAGTGAGACTCTGTCTCAAAAAAAAAAAAAAAGAACATCCTTGATAAAGAAGAAAACAGAAAGTCTGAAATTCAAAAGCAATGTTGAGAAAAAAATTGGTGAACATGTAGAATAATTTAATCTAAATAAATATTAAATACATAAAACAACAAAACTGGTGTAGAAATTTTACTATATACAAAGATGAAAATAAAGCCATAGAAAATAAGAGCATGTTAACGGAAAGGGATTAATTTCTTTCTTTGTGGCTTAACTTATGTGCATGCTCTATCTCTTATGTTTTGTCTCCTGCGTTCTGGGGTCTTTTTTCACAACTTCTTTGTCCCCACCTCCATGTAGCATTCCTCAAAGCTTTGTTTGTAACTCTTTGTTCTTATCTCATTCTGCACATCGTCCCTCAGATAACTTACCATCCTCCCAAATCCAAATAGCTCCTTGTTCTCTGTTGCTCCCAATTGAAATTTCCAGCTCTGTCTCTCACCACAATTTTAGTTCAAGATTAACAAGTGCCTGTTGGACATTTGCTCAACTGTTGTATCAAATGGGGAACGTTTCAAATCACAGACATAATGTGTCTTCCCCAGATACATTTTTCCTTCTCATGTCCCTGCTTCTGTGTGTATCGTAACAATTTTCATATTTATTGGGTTTGGAAATATTAACAGTGAGGCTTTTTGACTCTCTACCATCCCAATTCTGCATTCATAGACTTCTGGTAATTCATGACACTGCCTATCACTTCGCTTTTCATTCTTCAGACACGACAATAATAGTAATATCTGAACTCAACTCAAACTTCCTCCCCATACTTTACCCACCCCTGCATCTGCTTCAAGCCATCCTACTCATCACTAACAAGAGTATAAGACTAAACCACTGCTTGGATCATGCCAGCATGCTATTATATTAGAAAAGTATCAAAGGCTGAAAACTGTCTATGGATTAAAGTCTAAGCTTCTTGTTCTGGCATTTATATTCCTTCACCCTTTGGCCTTGCTTATGTCAAAGGAATGCCCTCAGGGGAAGGATTTCATTGAAGTGGACTGTACAAAGGGCCCACTGCACTGGCTTGCCAATCCCAAACTCACCGCAGATGTGGCTCCAGAAGAAAGGAGTAAAGTAGAGCAGGCTTTGGGTTTCTTACCTGGTACGCACGGGCCCCCAAAAGGCCCCTGTAGAGAATTTAGGGTAGTAGGGAAGGGGATGGAAAAAAATGACATTTGTGTTTTCACTAAATTCTGATCTAAATGTGTCATTTCCTTCAGATATGAATGTGGGTGATCCATCTCAAGAGTGGTAAGTACCTATGACTATGTCACCAGTAAACATTCCAGATATTTTTAAATCATATAACAGTAATGTCACATATCTTGAAATATGCATCACTGCTTCAAAATCATAGAAATTATGAGAGTTCTCACTATATTTTGTTGTTCAATGTATTAATGAGTGTATATATTTTTACATCATAAATGCATTTTATTTTTATAACATTATTTCTGTTGTTGTATTATGTATTTTTATTCATATAAAAATAGTTTATATTCTAATATATGTATATTTTTAGACTGCCAAAGGGGTCTGTGTCAGAAAAAAGGTTTAAAACTGTTACACCAGCAGTCCCCAACCTTTTTGGCACCAGGGCCCGGTTTCACGGAAGACAAGTTTTCCACGGACTGGGGCAAGGGGGTGTTTCAGGATGGTTGAAGCACATTACATTTATTGTGCCGTCAAACCTCTCTGCTAATGATAATCTGTATTTGCAGCCGCTCCCCAACGCTAGCATCACTGCCTCAGCTCCACCTCAGATCATCAGGCATTAGATTCTCATAAGGAGTGCACAACCTAGATCCTTCACATGCGCAGTTTACAGCAGGGTTTGCGCTCCTATGAGAATCTAATGCTGCCGCTGATCTGACAGGAGGTAGAGCTCAGGCAGTGATGTGAGCGATGGGGAGCAGCTGTAAATACAAATGCAGCTTTGCCTGCTCACCCACGATTCGCCTCCTGCTGTGTTGCCCTGTTGCTATCAGGTCACAGACAGGTACCAGTCCACAGCCCAGGGGTTGGGGACCACAGTGTTACACTGTGCTCAGTGTGATCTGGAAATAGGTAACTGATAACACAGGAAAGTGGTTCTGGAGGTATTCTTACAAGTTTAGAAGCTTATCTGCTTGTTGTTATTAAACTTTTCTTTTCAAGGTATATTATGCCCTTATAGTAGCAGCTGGAGGGCATCAAGCTTATTAATGTGGTATCCTCACATGAAATTCAAAACTGTCATGCCATAGGCACACACTTCAAACATATGGATTCTACATGAATTATTAAAGAGCAACTAGAGCAAATTATTAGAAAAATGATGTACAGTTTATACCACATTGTGCAATCTTTAATTCTTACACATACACGTTAATTTTCTTAATGCTGCATTAGGAGTAAGTTGTCTCTGTATTAGGAGCATTCATGTTTTGTAGGCATCTCTAAATTATGTTTATGAATCATGTTATTGGAATCAAAATAAATTTAAGGATTGCTGTTACTAAAGTACAAGCTAACCACTTAGGCCTAATTATCTTCACCTAAAGATTAGTCTTCTGCAAAACAAACTTCATCCTAAGAAGAATGGAAATGAATTTGCATATTTTACTACTTCAAGTAAGCTACAGGTCATAGTACTGCATTTCTTCAGTCTATTACACCAATCCTGTAAAATTATCTTTTCAAATTATAATTTGTATCCAGACCATATAGGTCACTTTATGCTTAATAAGGAAAGAATCTTAACTTTCACCATGCGTTTTGGTTTTGTTTTTTTAAATAAGTCTCTGGTGTACCATCATGTATTAAAGCACAATATCATTAACATATTATTTCTGCTATGGCCTTAAGAAAAATAGACTTCATGCATAGTATTTTTGCTTGCCTTTTTGTTTCTTTCTGTCATTAAGATAATGCTATATTTGTGAAATTAGAGTCTATGTTTTCATTTCTACATCACCTTATTCAATACTTTTTTCATTTTCTGAAATGTGTTAGCAAAAAAGGCAATGTTGGTCTCAAAATTTAACTGAGTTTTTTATCACTCTTATTTTTCCCTCTAAGTTAATAGTATCAGCTTCCTTATGGTTGCTCAGTACCATTACCATTTTTGCCTCTTTTTTCTTCTTCATTTCCCCATACCCAAACATCATCAAATGTACCTGTGATGGATATTGTCAGACACTAGACAGAAATTATCCCCAGCTGCTGGGGTCCTGTGGAAAGATGGCATTGAGCTGCCATCTTTCTCCCAATGTTTCCTCAGCTGAAGAACACTGCCTCTCCCAAGATCATGCCTCCTTCCAAGGCTAATCAACTTCCAAGCGCTGATCAACATGGATATAAAGGCCTGACCCATTTGCCCTAACTCAAGATAATTGTGACGGGTTTTCCCAGCTCTGGTGTTTCCCATGGGGTCGACTGAGATCTTTTGTGGGACTACATCACAGCTCAACGTCTCCCTTTCCCCAATTGTATTTCTCGCTTCCTCTCCCCGCAACACACACACTAGTTGATACCAACAGCAGTTCCTAACAAACGTCTTTGTTGCTTAACTCCATCTTCAAGACTTCTTCCCAGGAAACACAACTTGTGACAGAACTGTTTTACCTCTTTTATTTTTCTTGAAACTTCCCTCCTATTTATTATTGGCCAAGTTCAGTCTACCATTAACTTTCATTTTGAATAGCCATTCTTAACTTTTATTCCATGTCAAGTGGGCTTTAAAATATGTGTTCGTCCTACAGACACTTGTGGCTTTTGACTGGAGCTGAGAGCACGAACTTCAACATAACCCTTTTCTTAAAAATTTCTCCTAATACCTCAAAGAGCTAAAAATACAAATATCATTTGATCCAGCAATAGCACTACTAGGCATCTACCCAAAGGAACAAAAGACATTCAAAGACATCTGCACTCGAATGTTTATGGCAGCACAATTCACTATTGCAAGGATGTGGAAACAACCCAAGTGCCTGTCAATCCATGAGTGGATTAATAAAATATGGTATATGTATACCATGGAATACTACTCAATTACAAAAAACAATGGTGACCTAGCACCTCTTATGTTATCCTGGATAGAGCTTGAGCCCATCCTCCAAAGTGAGGTATCACAAGAATGGAAGAATAAGCGCCACATGTACTCGCTATCAATTGGCACTAACTGATCAACAGTAAGATGCTCACATGGTAGTAATATTCAGTGG
>NW_012149341.1:1307089-1309842 GCF_000956105.1 Propithecus coquereli
GTTTTGCCTAAAATTAATCATGCTAATTCTGAGGGACTGGTTGCCCTTTACAAAAAGAATAAATTGTAGCACAGTTAATTGATGATTAAAATTGAAGTTCATATAAATCAATTTACATCTCCCAGATTATATGCAAAAATGGTAAAAGATGCTACTTCGTTCAATATTTGGAATAGGTTTACTTCAGTTCAAAAACCTACCAACTTTGTAAAGCAAAAGTCTTAAAATAATAGGAAGATTTCAGAAGATGGTAACAACTATTATTGCGATATTTGAGGTCAAGCACAATAGAAGCTGATGAGTGAGCCTGTGGACTCTTCCATTACAGAGTGCTCTGTTACAGTGGCAATGAACGATGGATGCGGTCAAGCAAAGCTCCAACTTCATGTCAAGCTTATGCCTTTATAAAGTTTCCCTTCTGCTTGCTAATAGTATTTGAATTCAGTCGACTATGTACCTCCTTCTTTGCTCTGGTTGTCTATATGTTTCATACTAGGTATGGACTCTCTCATCAATCTTCAGTTCTCTCATTCTTACCTAATTCAGTCCCTCAGTTCTCTAATATCTTCCTGCTCATTCCATCCACCATGCCATATTTACTGTCTTCAACCTCACCTATATCTTCCTACTTAACCTTGAACTGATCTTTCCTCAAACATTTTCTCAGTTATTTCCCCCCCAAAATCTGTTTCTACTTCTCCAGACTCAAAAAAAGGTGAGCAGGACATGTATGAAACCTCATAGATGATTTCAGGCCATTATTCTTCCATCATTAATCAGAGGATCTTTACAAGTTCATACCCTAAATTCATCTCTCTATATTTCTGTGCACTAATCACCACTTATTTATTCCTCTATCATCTTTATTTTTAAAAACCCAAAATCCAATCCCAAGATCAAGGATTTTCTTGTCTTGTCTCTTGTAATCATTCCTGAAAATTTAAGGTAATGTAACAATAAAAATACCTGACAGTAACCTTGCTAAATATCCTGGAGCTCATGGTTAGCTATTGTAAAATTGCCCTTTGAATCTCTTAGCTATTTGAGTTTCCATATTAGATGCCATTCAAGGTCTCGATACTGGTTTGACATTACCCTCCTATTCACTTCTTCAGAGGTGAACTTGTGAAGAAGCCACACATATGGGTTAGTCCTAAAATTCTGTGGGCTCTACTTGCCCTTTTCACCCCTGCTTAACCATATATTTTATCAATCTCATGTTGCCTCCATGTGGCAGTATCAAAACTTTCTTCAATTCCCAAACTTCAACTCTTCTCATTATGTTAACAGATGTTCTCACTTTCTAATCTCTGTGGTGATTCACAGATATCCAAGATGATTTCATATGTGAATGTTCATCTGGAGCCAGCCCTGAACAATTGGTTGAAAGGGCAGAAAGCCTGTACACCTCTAACACTCCATTTCCTCAGACTAGACCTGATCATAGCATGGATTGCATTGATCTCCAAACTCGTTGACCTCTGAGAACCTATAGAAATATTGAGAACTGCTTACACTCACACTTATATCTTCAATTCATTTTATATCATTGGAACTGCTTGACTTATGTGAAAACAAATGAAATGTGGTTGAGTAATCATTTTGAGAGTCTTCATAGTTGGAGTGTATTTGTTGGCTGGCCCAACACACAAGTTATACCAGTTATTCTTCAAGTTTTTATGCTTCTGCCCCTATTTTGATTTTCACTATTCTAGTTTATGATTTTGTGACTTTATAACTAGAGCACAGCAAACATCTACCAAACTGATTCCATAAGCCCAGAATATTTTCTCTCTGATCCTAAGGGTCCACACCACAAAAAAAAATGGTGTATGTGGAGTAATTCATATGTTAATTGGCTTGATTTAACATGTGATATTATGAAATATATATTGGGTCTTTGACATGCAACTGCTAAAATCCTTAGAAAATCCAAAGTGATGTATTTTTGTATGCTAATGAGTGTATTAAAGGGATGGAGCCCTTACATAGATTGAGGACGGGGCTGGTCCCAAGAAAAACCAAGGCATGATTAGAGGGTTGGGACTTTCAGCCCCGCCCCCAACCCAGTGGAGAGAGGCTGAAGGTTAAGTTGACCACCAATGGTTTAATCAATCATGCCCACATAATGAAGCCAACATAAAAACCCAAAAGGACAGGGTTTAGAGAGCTTCTGGATAGCTGAACACTTGGAGGTTCCTGGAGAGCAGTGCACTCTGGGACAGCATGGAAGCTCCATGTCCCTTCCCCCATTCCTGGACAACTGCATCTCTTCATCTGTGTCCTTTGTGACATCCTTTATAATAAACCAGTAAACATAAATGTTGCCCTGAGTTCTGTGAGCTTCTCCAGCAAATTAATCAAACCCAAAGGGTAGATCTGTGAGAACCCCAACTTGAAGCTGGTAGGTCAGAAGTTCCAGAGGCCTGGACTTGTGTGACTGGTGTCTGAAGGTAGGGGGGATGGTCTCAGTCTTAGAGACTGGGCCCTCAACCTTTGGGATCTAATGCTATTTCCAGGTAGACAGTGTTGGAACTGAATTAGAAAGCACCCAGCTGGTATCGCTGCTTAGTGCATGGGGAAAAAAACACCCTCACATTTGGTCACAGAAGACTTCTTCTGCATTGGTGATTGCTGTGGTGCGAAAGCAGAGGAAAACCTGCTTCGAAAGTTTCTTTTTACAAACATAGCTATTCCACAATGTATAAATATTAATATTTCCAAACAGCATGTTGTACATCATCAATATATAT
>NW_012149341.1:1309892-1312658 GCF_000956105.1 Propithecus coquereli
TACTGTTCCCAGCCTATATCCCTTCTATAGATGATTCCCACACATACTCATTTCTTCTTGCATCTCTGTGCCTAAAGCCATTCTCTGTCATGGGAGTATACTTAGCCTGTTTATATCAGAAATATCTGGGAGATAATATCTCAAGATGTCCCTCGAATAATGAGCTATGAGAGATAGTGAATGTTTTTACTATCTACAACCCAGTTTCCTCATCCTACAGAGTGCCATTTCTGGGGTGTATTCTACATACTCTCTCAGAAGTGACTCAGCAAGTTACCTAAGATTTAAACGGTAATCTGTTTATAATTCTATTTTATATTGGCTTTCACTCCACAGTGTCTTACTTACTCACTTCAGAATGTTTTCTAAGATTACCTTCCAAATAAACAATTTGCACTAAAATTCTTATGTCAGGGTCTGCTTTCTGGGGAACTCAAATTAACGTGCTTACATTGATAACTGATGATCTAGAACAGGGGGTCAACAGGCCTGCATGCCAAGTGTGGCCTGCCACCTTTTTTTTTTTTTTAAATCAAGTTCTTTTAGAACAGGACCACTCACATTAATTAAGATATCATCTATGGCTGCTTTCACACATTATACCGGCACAGTTCAGTAGTTGCAACAGAGACCATATGGCCCACAAGCATAAAATATTTACTATTTGGACCTTTACAGAACAAGTTTTTGTTACCTAATCTAAATTATTGCCAAAAGAGCCTAAATTATCTCCCAGATCTAACCACCGTATCTCTCCCACCCATCTGTTTTGTATATACCTCCAGATTTTTTTCTAAAACTCTGTTGATCCATGCCTTTTGCCTCCTCAGAAACAGTCAATGGCTCCCATTGCAAAGAAGTAAAACAAAACTGCCCTGTAAAGCCTGCCTGCATTTCTGTGTGTCATTCTGCATTCCCTACCACACACACACACACACACACACACACACACACACACACACACACACATATGCACATGCACTCCATATTCACCCATCTCTTCATTATTCACAGAAACTGTCTTCTCTGTATTTTCAATAAGCTTGTTTCCTCTGCTCAAATGCCCTCTCCACCCATATTGATTTACAAATCCCAGCTCATCATTTAAGGTCCAGATACAACCCAAGATCTCCTAGGAAACTCTCTCAGACCCCCACTGTTGGCATTAATCTCTTTCCACCATGTTCCTGTGTTTACATTTTCAGTATATCATGGTGTACCTTGTATTAAGATGATTTATGGATCTCTATTTCCACAACCAGATATGAATTCTAAAAAGGATCTATATCATATCCATCTTTGTATCCAATGGTAATATTAAACATAATTAACAAACATATATTAGAGTTCTTACTAATCAAAAAGGGCACCTGATCAAGGTCCTGAGGTTCCCTGACATGTTAACCCTTTAGTTGCTACTGGATTGTTGGGAGGTCCAGAGGGCCTGGGGGAGAGATTGTAGTGACTAGACTGCCAAACGTTACACTGTAGTAAAAATAACTATTACAATTTTAACAAGTAGAGCATAAATGGTTGAATGACAGCCTTGTTCATAAGTTCTATGCTTTTCAAGGTTTTCCTCATAATACACCCTCAGTAAATATTTGTCGTATGCCTAAAAACCAAACTAAAAATGAACATATTTTTAAATACCATACACACACATATATACGCACATACACATATACACATGTGCAAATGCTGATACACATCTTTGACCGGAATGAATAGGGAAAATTTTATATATGAGTGAAAATTTTATAGACCAGTTTTACTTATTATTTCAAATTAGTTAAGAGCTGTTCAAAAACAATTATGCTCACAGTGTTTAAAAACATTGCACAAGTCTTCCAATAGTAATATCAATAAAAATGAAATTAGCCTTTCCTCGACTAGCTCGATTCAATTTTTTCTAGAGCATAATGGCAACATTAATTCAACTCTAAGGGACAACTCTGAACAGAAGTATCATGATCATGTATTGCAAATATTTTTCAAAATAATAAGGTTTGTAAAACCTCTTATGTAGCCAGCAACATTTATTTTAATCTACTCTTACTTTGCAATGCATCCTGGCTTGCCTAAATTCCTTCTAAAATCTTCCATACAAATATGTTAAAAGAGTGCATATTCACTTATTGTAAGCATGTCTTGAAATGTATGGTCTCATAATTTCTGAGAGCAATAAAAATGTTACATAAAGGATAAGCTTATGAAATCTAATTATTTAATTCTTCTTCTGTTTATTTCAATAACTACTGAAAAAGCTCCTGATCCTGATCCAGATTTTTTTCAAGGTTGTCATAAACATTCCAAATCCAACACTGCTCCACAGTTCATGGTGCCTCTTATGTTCATTTTCATAAATAACAACAGGATACTGAGATTCATTACGTTTTGCCTAAAATTAATCATGCTAATTCTGAGGGACTGGTTGCCCTTTACAAAAAGAATAAATTGTAGCACAGTTAATTGATGATTAAAATTGAAGTTCATATAAATCAATTTACATCTCCCAGATTATATGCAAAAATGGTAAAAGATGCTACTTCGTTCAATATTTGGAATAGGTTTACTTCAGTTCAAAAACCTACCAACTTTGTAAAGCAAAAGTCTTAAAATAATAGGAAGATTTCAGAAGATGGTAACAACTATTATTGCGATATTTGAGGTCAAGCACAATAGAAGCTGATGAGTGAGCCTGTGGACTCTTCCATTACAGAGTGCTCTGTTACAGTGGCAATGAACGATGGATGCGGTCAAGCA
>NW_012149341.1:1315323-1316898 GCF_000956105.1 Propithecus coquereli
TAATGGAGATATAGATTTATAGAAAGACATTTAGGAACACTGATATCACACCGTATAAGAAGATATCTACTTAAGGCCAGCTGTAAGGACATTGTTTAACAAGAAGAAACTTATTAAATGTTGGCATTTGTACTTCCTATTTAGGTACTAGAACATGAGCTTCCCTGAGAAGCATTTATTAGATTTCTTTATTGAACTTCAAGATAAAAATTTGCACTACTTATGGTTGAGTCAACTCAGCCATTAATGCCCGGGGAAAAGAATACTCCATGAAACTGAGGCTGAGAGAGGAAAGTAGATTGTTTCAAATCATATAACTCTCCAAAGTTAGTGCTTTGAAATCTTTGTGCTTAATCAAATACAGCATAGTATTATTTCTTGTATGTTTAGATCATTTCTTTTTACTATGATGAATTAATAACACCAGCAACAATATCATTTAATTAGTATTTATTATGTGCCCTACAATGGTTTAATGGCATTAAATATATCATCACATGGTCTTTATTAAACAATCCCTGTCTCAAAAAAGGAAATTGAAGTTTAGAGCAATTAAGTGACTTATCCTAAGTCACAGGGCTGGTTAGTGCTGGTGCCAGGGTTTGAATCTTTGACTACTTATGCTGTAGTTTACTCTCTGCCAAGCAAAAGGAAACTTTCTGCTATTAGATTTTATGAAGTTAATATTCTTCTTGTTTGCTCTCTCATTACATTATAAATTTGACCCAAAGTGAAAATGAGAACAATTACATTGCTAATATTTCTACTTTATTAGGTTTCACACATTGGGTTCAACTATCTTGGAAATAAATTACTTTGTTCTCTTATAAGGTCAAGATTAATGACTTATTAATTTGAAAATCATTACTTTCTCTGCTTTTTGTCAAGCAAATCATTCTATCTACTGAAGGATGAATGTGTCATTTTTTGCGTAATTAATTTTAATTGAACAATTTACCTTTAACCAAAATTCGTGAGTATATTTGCCTTTATGCAATTTGTCCCAATAGAAAAATATAGGAAACACTGAACATCAGTGCTATACTCAAATTCAGCTTCAATATGTGCATTTTACTTTATAGAATAAATTTATGGTGTTATGAAATTCATCACACTATGATATTGCCCTGTGTTTAAAAATAAGTATCAAGTTACATGTAGTCAGATAAAATAAAGAAAACATTTCTGCAGAAGAGGAAAAATAGAAAATATTAAGTAGGTACACTGAAAGAGGTTTTTGAAATCTCCAAATGACATTTCCTTCCTAACCAAATACAATCTTGTCTTTTTGTAGTCACATTCTTGACTTTCCTTTGTGTTTTTATACCTGATGGCAGGATGCCCACCTCCCAGCTCACCATTTTAAGTCCTTAGTTCCTCCTTTCCCTGAAGAGAACATCTCTTATAGTATCCAGAATCACTTACTACCATTATCTTTCCTGGCTATGCTGTTATAATTACATAATTTAGTTTCTTGAAAATGCCCAAATTTCAGTATGTCTAATATTTTTATCCCCATCTATGTAGCAAAATCCTGGCAATAACTTTTTTTCTCAAACAAGACTTATGATTCCC
>NW_012149341.1:1318818-1323188 GCF_000956105.1 Propithecus coquereli
AAATTTCATTTTAGAATATAATTTTCTCTTGGCAAAAAGGACTCCAGGCACACTTTATCAGCTTTGTTCATTGATTACTTTCATTCTAAGAGAGATATTTGGATTGTGGTAACCTCATTAGAGCAACTCAGAAGAAATAAATGTTTGATCAAAATATTTTGTTTTATTAACAACAATTCAGAAATAAAAAACATTACTTTTCTCTGGAATGAACAGATTGAAATGAAAACTTTTAGATTAGGAAGTTTAAATTGCATTAAATGTTTAGAATAGGAAATTTAAACAACTCAACAGTAGTTATTAGTATTATCAAAGGTAAAGAATCACTAGCTATTTAATAGTAAACAGCAATGGAAATACACAAGTTCAAGGATAACTTTATGTTATACATTACTTTTTTCCTGAAAAATGTTTATTTCCTAATGATTACAGAATCCGAAAGTGAAATCCAAGGACATTCTTAAGTATATATTTTACAACTCATTAGCTATTCATAAGCAATGATCCTAAGAAATACACAGTGCCAGACCTTCTTTCTTACAAGTCCAATAAGAAATCTATCATAATAGAGGAATTTGTGGAAAAAAGGGCTCTGTTTGGGGGGATATATTGGTAAAAACAATATGTTTCCTTTCTTAAATATCCAAAGTAATTTAACTGGTTCATATCAGAAACGTAAGTAAGAGTATTATCATATATTACAAATGAGATGCTGCTTCTGGCTTCAGAGATTCCTCCACTGGTGTCCACACCCCCTTAAATGTAAACCAGCAGAGGTAGAAACCATTTTGGTCCTTAGAAGCTTGAAAATTTCACTGGCCACATTGTGCCACTATACCATTATTCTCTTTTAAGGGCATATTTTCTCAAAGTCCTTTCCAATCTACACTGTATGAGGTGCCTTTCATGCCCTGCCATGTACCCTTGTGCATTTAAATATTCCCTGAAGGCTGTGACTTTATGGAAAGCTGTGACTTTCTCATTGAGGGCTCTCTGGCCACAGGAGGGTGCTCAACCCTTGCATGGCTCAGGCCAGAGTAGCAGTGAAAGTCTGCCATCCTCAACCAATGACAGATGAAAATTGATGGGAAAATAACCCAGCTTCTTTGTTCATTGAGTGGACTAACTCTGAAGTGAACTCTACATCAACTTATAGAGGTCCCCAGTAGGAATGAACCCAATTGCCCACAGTAGTAACTTACTCAGTAACCCCCGTGAATTGTTTTCCTCTCTTTGTAGCCTCCCACTCCCCTACTTATCCTTCCTGAGATCACCTCTTAAACTATTTGTTCTTAATGCTTAGACTCAGGATCAGCTTATGGAGGTATACAACCTAAGATATCACTTAGAACCAATTAAGTGGGGTCCCCGCTCTGAGATTCATGTTTTCTAGGGCCTCACTCTACCCTTCTTCTGTCTTTGCCTCTCCCCATAGGGCAGGGAGTACAAGGATCCAGTGAAATATGTTCACCTCCAACCACATTCCAGGGACCTGTGATAAAATATTAATAATTCCTACTAAATAGCCTGACCCTGCTTCCAGCACTTGCACAGAACTTTTCCCTGGGTCAGTTCTTCTGATGGTAGACTCCTAGGCCCAAGGCTTGATCAAGAGGTACCTGTTAGGGGGAAATGTGAACGAAGCTTGAGCATATTGTCTGAGGCACTCGCATAATAATAATGCTCTTGTAGCTTTCATCTTTGTCTTTTCATGCTGACTCTTGGATATTTTCTCAAAAATTTACTACAATTTTCTATTTCTGTCATCATCTATGACTATTTGCAGTTTCTCACATCCATTAAGTACTTTTTTTCCTCAAATTATTTTGGCTCTAATCTCTTCAATTATTAGATCTGTGATTTTTATTTTTGATAGACTGCTTCCCTGTATGCCTTTTAAACTTTTCATTTTGTTTTGAAAATTTTGAGGCTTTTCCTACCCCATTCTATGCAACCTGGATTCCATGAGTGTTTCTTTTGCGTTACTTTGTGTGTACTTTCACCAATAATCCTAGGGGATATTGCAGTCCCTAGCCTAAGTTTTTTTAAGTTCTTGGTTTGAGGTTCCTGATCCATTTGGATGAAATAATACAAACCAAGAATGTACTGAATGAAGAGACTCCATGTTATCTCTTGATAGATGCTTTTCCCATATAGTGGTGAGCTAGAAACACACAAAACAGAGTGTTTGCGAACTAATTGTTGGATTACATCTAAAAAATCACTTATTTCAGTGAAAATGCAGCTATTTTAAAGTTCTGATTTATACAGAAGTTTCTGTTACAAATTTCATTTTCACATGAACCCAAGGCCTTCTCTGCCATTTTCTCCTGAGAATAATATAAGCAAATATATATCAATAGCAAGATGGAGAAATATCCCTACCATGAAATGAATCAACTAGGGTGGAGCAGGGAACTGAAATTTCACCCCCGTCAGACCATAGCTGGTGGCTTCATTATTTCCCCCACCAAGATGGCGTTGGTATGGCTGAGTAGACAGCTGAACATCCACCTTCCACCTAGCAGCAACCAGTCAGTGCGAGGCATCAGTCATCATTCCATTTAACCTTTTTCACTCTCCCCAGTATTAGCGGAACACATCAGGGAGCTGAGTTTCCACCCTGTGATATTATGATAGCTATATTGTGGTTTTCCTCTGTGATTTCTAGTTCTCAGCTCCTGTAAGCCTTGTTATTTCCTAAGTGACTAAAGCAATAAGAATATCTTTTGATAAAGTATTTGGCCTTTTGTCCTAGGTTCCTAAAGTGGCTACTGAGCAATAAAAGTGAAAGACAATCTTTTGCTGTTTACAAGTTTTTCAAACACACCTGAGCTTATGTTAATGAGGTGATTTATGGAAAGCCCCTAAAACCCGCAGGATTTGGGGCTGATTGCCAGGGAACCAGCCATGTTCCCAGAGGGTTGAAACTTTCAGTCCCACTACCCAGCCTCCTACGAAGGGACAGAGACCGAAGGATAAGTGGATAACCAATGTGTATGTGTGTGTGTGTGTGTGTGGTTTTTGTTGTTTGCTTTTTGTTTTAGCATAGTCCTTATCAATTTCTTTAAGTTCATTTCCTTCTAAACTGGAGGGGAAGAGGGCAGGTTAGGTACCAACTAGCAGAGGCTCACACCACCTTCTTCCAATTCTTTTGAGCACAGGAGAAGGTAACATTAACTTTTAAACAATATCTAATATACTAGGTGTTTAAAAGAAATCGAACAGCTTCAAAAAACTTAAGTTGGGTGTAAAGAGCAGTAAAATTGGAGACAGAAAGGAGTCTGCTCCTATAAAAACAAATTTAGTCTAATCTGATGTTATTGTGACTTAAGACCGAAAGGGTTCATGTCAGTGACTATGTTGCCAAGGGTATGGGAGGCATGGGTAGCAGCCAGGGCACTTGCTAAAAGACAAGTTTTGTATAGACAGAGGATGATAGGAGGTTGGGCGAAGGCTGAGTCAATGCAGGCGGAAGGACACAATTAAATTCTGCTATATTTTGAAGGTATAAACAATAGAATTTGCTGGGGGATTGTATACAGGGTGTGAAAGGAAGAGACACATCACAGATGGCTCCAGGTTTCTTAGCCTCAGCAGCTGGATGTACTCTGCCATTGATTGAGATGGGGATTCCAAGGCAGGGGTGTAGCAGTGTTACAGCCGGTGGTTCTGAGGACAAACTGAGTGACACACAGAGAGTTGGAGAGTCAAGGTTTATTCGCTGGCAGGTTCAGAGGGGTCTCGCCACCAAATTCTGAGCCCGTCTACCCGATTTTTCCCACTTTTATTAGGTTGGAGTGGTCCGAGGGTTGGGGTCTCAGGTGGCTAATGCGCTGCCAGGTAATAGATTAGCTTATGTGTCAGGTAATAGGTTAGTATTATGTTGATGCGCCAGGTAATAGGTTAGTTTATGTGCCAGGTAATAGGTTAGTATTATGTTGATGAGGGTCTTCCTAGGGATGGGTGTCTCAGGTGGCTGATGTACCAGGTAATAGATGGGGGTCTTCCTTATCAGCAGAACTGGAAGGAGAGATGGAGGAACAGAGGTTTAGTTACCCCCCCACTGATAACCAATATCTATTGATTAACATAAAATAAATGAACATCAAACAACAACAACAACAAAAGAATGGTAAGTCCAAAACACTGACAATACCGAATGCTGGTAAGAATGTAGAGCAACAGAAACTTTCACTCATTGCTGGTGGGAAGGCAAAATAGTATAGACACTTTGGGAAAGAGTTTGGTAGTTTCTTACAAAACCAAACATAATTTTATCATAAGATCTAGCAGTTGTGCTTATTGCTATTTACCCAAATGAGTTCAAAATTTATGTCCATACAAAAACCTGCACATTGGCCGGGCGC
>NW_012149341.1:1323298-1324648 GCF_000956105.1 Propithecus coquereli
GCTTTCTTTTGTTTCTTTTATCTACGCTGGTCTTTTTCTTTCATGAAATGCCACCTTTTCTCTGAAGGTTACTATTTTTTTAATTTTCCTGAAATCAGAGAATTGCAATCTCCTCAACCCTAAGACAGGACACAGTAAAAACTCATAATACAAATTTCACTGTTGTACTTTTCTTTCCCTCTATTGCCAATATATACAAGTAATCAATAAACAACAAATGATAAAAGTGTCCTAAGGCCTAATTCCATGTGAGGAAATTCTCCAGAAAGGTAGAAAACCAATCAGGCATATCAAACAGAATGAGTGTATAATGACAAGTATAATATTGTGACAATGAGACTAATTGCTATAATTTTAATTCACTGCTATGAGAAACATTTAACACCTCAACTGCTGAAGATGGTAAACTTGTTTTAAAATGCACTTAAGTTTATATGCCAAGAAAACCAGTCACTCCTGCAGAAATAGTAATTGTTTTAAATCCTTTGCAAAACAAGTTGAGGGTTTATGTGTGTTTGTTATAGGTAATATGTGTGTGTTAGATTTTATATCACAAATTAATTATACTGTTACTTATTATAGTTATATGTTAATAACACATATACTGTATGTTATATGCATTACCATAGTATAATTCATTGTACATACTAATACACATTGGCAATGGATCACAGCATGAAATCCACTCTGCCTTTAAGCAAAGCTCCAAGATTCTCAGCTGATCTACAGGGAAAACAAATAAGTACTCACAAAGGCTATCAGAATGCTGCTGTTCTTATTCTATCTTACTGAAGTACAAATTTCATTTTAGAATATAATTTTCTCTTGGCAAAAAGGACTCCAGGCACACTTTATCAGCTTTGTTCATTGATTACTTTCATTCTAAGAGAGATATTTGGATTGTGGCAACCTCATTAGAGCAACTCAGAAGAAATAAATGTTTGATCAAAATATTTTGTTTTATTAACAACAATTCAGAAATAAAAAACATTACTTTTCTCTAGAATGAACAGACTGAAATGAAAGCTTTTAGATTAGGAAGTTTAAATTGCATTAAATGTTTAGAATAGGAAATTTAAACAACTCAATAGTAATTATTAGTATTATCAAAGGTAAAGAATCACTAGCTATTTAATAGTAAACAGCAATGGAAATACACAAGTTCAAGGATAAAGTTTTTGTCAAAAACTTTATGTTATACATTACTTTTTTCCTGAGAAATGTTTATTTCCTAATGATTACAGAATCTGAAAGTGAAATCCAAGGACATTCTTAAGTATATATTTTACAACTCATTAGCTATTCATAAGCAATGATCCTAAGAAATACACAGTGCCAGACCTTCTTTCT
>NW_012149341.1:1324698-1325136 GCF_000956105.1 Propithecus coquereli
CAGCTTGTGACTTTAAGTTGAAGCCAATGCTCATTTACCATTCTGAAAATCCTAGGGCCCTTAAGAATTACACTAAATCTACTCTGCCTGTGATCCATAAATGAAAAAACAAAGCCTGGATGACAGCACCTCTGTTTACAGCATGGATTACTGAATATTTTAAGCCCACTATTGAGACCTCCTGCTCAGAAAAGAAAAGATTCCTTTGAAAATATTACTGCTCATTGCCTCTTGTCATTCAAGAGCTCTAATGGAGATGTATAAGGAGATTAATGTCATTTTCATGCCTGATAACACAACATCTTTTCTGCAGCCTAATGATCAAAGAGTAATTTCGATTTTCAATTCTTATAATTTAAGAAATACATTTTGTTAGGCTATATAATCTGTCATAGATAGTGATTTCTCTGATAGATCTGGTAAAAATAAATTGAAAAT
>NW_012149341.1:1329171-1341242 GCF_000956105.1 Propithecus coquereli
GTGGAAGCAACTAAGATAGCCTTAAATAGATGAATGGGTAAATAAACTATAGTAATTCCTACAAGGGGACATTATTCAGCACTAAAAAACTATCAAGCCATTAAAAAGCATGGTGGCTTAACGGCATATTACTAAGTGAAAAAAGAAAATCTGAATGGACTACATATAAGCATACCTTGCTTTATTGCGCTCCACCTTATTCATCTTTTGCAAATATTGTGTTTTTTTACAAATTGAAGTTTTGTGGCGACCCTGCATCAAGCAAGTCAATTGACACCATTTTTCCAACAGTATGTGCTCACTCATGTCTCTGTGTCACATTTTGGTAATCCTCTCAATATTTCAAACTTTTTCATTATCTGTTGTGTTGATCTCTGATAAGTGATATTTGACATTACTATTGTAATTGTTTTGAGGCACCACGAATTGCACCCATGTAAGACAATGAACTTGATTGATAAAAGCTGTTTATGTGTTCTGCCTGCTCCACTGACTGGTCATTTCCTGTGTCTCTCCCTCTCTTCAAGCCTCCCTATTTCCAGAGACACAATAATATTGAAATTAGGCCTATTAATAACCCTACAATGGCTTGTAAGTGTTTAAGTAAAAGAAAGAGTTGCATATCTCTCATTTTAAATCAAAAGCTAGAAATTATTAAGTTTAGTGAGAAAGGCATGTCAAAATCAAGATAGGCCAAAAGCTACATATCTTGAGCCAAGCAGTTAGCCAAGTTGTGAATGCAAAGGAAAAGTTCTTGAAGCAAATTAAAAGTGCTACTCCAGTGAACACACAAATGGTAAGAAAATGAAACAGCCTTATTGTTGATGTAGAGGAAGTTTTAAGTGGTCTGGATAGAAGATCAAAACAACCACAACATTCCCGTAATCTAAAGCCTAATCCAGAGCAAGGCTCTACCTCTGCTCAGTTCTATGAAGGCTAGAGAGCTGAGGAAGCTGCAAGAAGAAAATTTTTAAACTAGCAGAGGTTGGTTCATGAGGTTTAAAAAGCTTTCTCCATAACATAAAGTGTAAAGCGAGGCAGCAAGTGCTGATGGAGAAGCTGCAACAAGTTGTCTAGAAGATTTAGCTAAGACCATTGATAAAGGTGATTACACTAAACAACGGATTTTCAATGTAGATGAAACAGCCTTATATTGGAAGAAGATGCCATCTAGAACTTTCATAGCTAGAGAGGAGATATCAATACCTGCCTTCAAAGCTTCAAAAGACAGGCTGATTCTCTTGTTAGGGGCTAATGCAGCTTGTGACTTTAAGTTGAAGCCAATGCTCATTTACCATTCTGAAAATCCTAGGGCCCTTAAGAATTACACTAAATCTACTCTGCCTGTGATCGGATGACAGCACCTCTGTTTACAGCATGGATTACTGAATATTTTAAGCCCACTATTGAGACCTCCTGCTCAGAAAAAAAAAGATTCCTTTGAAAACATTACTGCTCATTGCCTCTTGTCATTCAAGAGCTCTAATGTAGATGTATAAGGAGATTAATGTCATTTTCATGCCTAATAACACAACATCTTTTCTGCAGCCTAATGATCAAAGAGTAATTTCGATTTTCAATTCTTATAATTTAAGAAATACATTTTGTTAGGCTATATAATCTGTCATAGATAGTGATTTCTCTGATAGATCTGGTAAAAATAAATTGAAAATCTTCTGGAAAGGACTAACCATTCCAGATGCATTAAGAATATTCATGGGCCGGGCACGGTGGCTCACGCCTGTAACCCTAGGACTCTGGGAGGCCGAGGCGGGTGGATCATTCAAGGTCAGGAGTTCGAGACCAGCCTGAGCAAGAACGAGACCCCGTCTCTACTAAAAAATAGAAAGAAATGATCTTGACAACTAAAAAATATATATATAAAAATTAGCCGTGCATGGTGGCGCATGCCTGTAGTCCCAGCTGCTTGGGAGGCTGAGGCAGGAGGATCGCTTGAGCCCAGGAGTTTGAGGTTGCTGTGAGCTAGGCTGACACCACGGCACTCACTCTAGCCCGGGCAACAGAGTGAGACTCTGTCTCAAAAAAAAAAAAAAAAAAGAATATTCATGATTTATGGGTGGAGGTCAAAATAGCAACATTAAGAGGAGTTTGAAAGAAGTTAATTCCATTCTTCATGGATGACTTTGAGGAGTTCAAGACTTCAGTGGAGGAAGTCACTGCAGATGTGAAAGAAATGGGACCTGAAGGTCTGACTAAATTGCTGCAATCTCATGATAAAACTTAAGCAGACGAGGAGTTGCTTCTTATGGGTAAGCAAAGAAAATGGTTTCTTGAGATGAAATCTACTCTTGATGAAGACACTGTGAACATTGTTGAAATGACAACAAAGGATTTAAAATATTACATAGACTTAGTTGATAAAGCAGTGGCAGGGGTTGAGAGGATCGGCTCCAATTTTGAAAGAAATTCTAATGTGGGTAAAATGCTATCAAACAGCATTCCAAGCTACAAAGAAATCTTTTGTGAAAGCAATAGTCAACTGCTGCGGCAAACTTCATGGTTGTCTTATTTTAAGAAATTGCTATCGCCACCCCAACCTTCAGCAACCACTAACCTGATTAGTCAGCAGCCATCAACACAGAGATAAGATCCTCCACTGGCAAAAAGATTCTGACTTGCTGAAGGCTCAGATGATTTTTAGCAATAAATAATTTTAAATTGAGGTATGTGCGTTATTTTTTAGTCATAACGCTATTGCACACTTAGGAGACTACAGCGTAGTGTAAACATAACTTTTATCTGTACTGGGAAACCAAAATAATCGTGTGACTCACTTCATTGTGATGTTGACTTTACTGCGGTGGTCTAGAACAAAACCTGCAGTACCTCTGAAGTATGCCTATAGTTAATTTCCTCTTTCAACACATCCCCAATATCTTGCATATGATTCATCCTAAGAATATGTTCAATAAGTGTTTGCTGGATGAATCAAAGGCTGAATAAATCAAAGTACAAAGGATCACATTTTCTGTTTCAAAATGTCAAGGCTGCCCCTAGTATATAGTCTTCTGCCTCCATGGAGGAAATGCAATGTGCTACAATTGCTCACCTAACTTCATATTCCTATGGGAAATAATAATTCTGGGTATCATTAGGGACATCTACTCCACAGGCTGAAACAGCATTTTGGAGTGTAGCAACCCCATACATCCATGTCACATCCAGTCAGTTTAATGGGAATGTGTGCCATCTCCAAAGGTTTTCCGTCAATCCTGTAAATATCTGCACCTTGGGCCAAGCCCCATTCCGGGCAGTATTTGGTGGCAATGTGGCAATATGGTGGCAATGGTGGCCAGAATTTATTCCACAAGATATTCACTTTCTCATGTGCCACACATTCAGGAGCTGTGGCTGGCAGTCTGAACTAAAGGCACCATCTGGATCGATTTTGAAAATATGTTCACAGTAAGCCATTTATCTGTAGAATCACTGATGTAATTACCACCACAGTATCCTCCTTATAATTTTTTCCTCCTTTCAGCTGCACACTCCTTTCCAGTGCTAATTAATACTCCCAGTTTTTCTCGACTGTCTGTTATCACTTACCAACCCAGCCCACTCACGTAGCCCCAACTTCTGAAGAGGAAATCCATTGTCCACAGGGGAATAATGACCCATCTCTAGGGGACATCGAGGCAGCTCCCAGCCATGGCATACTGAAAAGGGTGCACTAGACACCCAGGGTAGTCAAGAAATGTTCTCCCATAACACATAACTAACATCACTGGGTGATGCTATACTGGGTGCCAGCTATACTCTGACAATATGTAGAGAGGATTCTAAGGTAGAGTGGAGTGTCTGAAATGTTTCTGGTTCTTTCATTTAGTAGACCTGTCCAATCAGATCACCCCACTCTTTCCAGCTGGCAGCAGTGAGTCAGGGCTTCCCTAAACCTTTTTGTGTAATTTGTCCTGGATGCCCTGCCCAGATCCACCACCTTCTCTTCTTATGGTTTCTTCTCCACGCAGTGCTAAATTCTACATTCATAACCCTGACTGCCAGCTTGCCCTGGGTTCTCTGGACTTGCTTTCATGCTTGGTCTCTCTCACGGACTCTGGAAAGTGCTCTCTTCCTTCCTCCCGTTGCCCTTCACTAGCTGAGGGTGTCCCACCTGGCCCCATTCTCTGGTATCTGATCATTCTGATCCAAACTCTGCTTCTAAAGTCCCACTGACATTCCACAATTTTAAAGTATGCCCAGATAAATCCTGTTACTCAGAACATCGCTGCATAAACTTATATGGATGAAAGATTAAGTTAATTTTCTATTCAATCTAATTAGAAAACAGGGAAATAAAAATTAAATAACCATGAGACACATTTGCTGCTGAAGGAAATAAAACATGGAGGTGTTTTGGCCAGGAAGTAACAACCATTGCTTCTGCTTATATTTCAGTGTCAAATATATTCACATGACTTTTCCTAAATACAAGGGGACTGGAAAATGTAGTCTTCCCATGTGCCCAGGAAGGAGAAGAAGAAAATACATAGATCAGCACTTGCAATCTCTCCCACAAATTTTTACATAGTATATGCTCATTAAAGAGGAACTATTATAATTTGTTATGATATAAAACATCTTTATTTCTTGGAGGAGTTTCAGGGAAGTGCAAATTTTTTTTGCAATTTGCCAACTTTCTCATGAGTCAACTATGAGATAGTACTTTTAAATACAGGATAACATCTCATTTTATAAGCGACATCATAAATCTCTACAAGGAGGATTCATCCTTCATTCAATAGCACTTTTCTACACAGCACTTTGAAATAACCTTTATAATCTCAGTAGGTTGAGTATTTTCACCTTCCTTTTGTCACATGGACAAAATCTTAACTTGCGAGTTTCTGATACCATTCCCATAAGTGAACATGCCTGAACACCTGTGCAGGTGCTATTAGGTACACTAAAAACCAGGATAGTCCTTCGGGGAAAGTATACAGACAAGGGTCAGTGGAAGAATGGTGAATTATTTTTTATTTTATATTCAAAAATAGCATGTCTCCCAAGAAACTGTTTTTCTACCTCCTAGAAGGACTCCAGAGATTTTAAACATTCAGGCTTTCTAGATATTTCTTACACAATAATTTTCATGGTCTTTCTTTTTTTACCACTTATAGAGGTGGCTTTGGTTTTTGACCACCTCGGGAAGCTCCCTCATGGGTAAATGTGTTCAGTAGCCAGTCTCAAATAAAATATTGCTTTAAAGTCCTTCTGGAAATATCAAGGTGGTTTCAAAACCTACTCTGTAACAGCAGTGTTATAAAGTAGATTCTCTTCCAGATTAGGCTCTACTCGCCAACCCATTTGGAAAACATTCACAGTGGGATGAAGACATCCAAGGAAGATAAATTTTTAAACTTCATTGTCCAAAGTAAACACTTAGGTAGAAGGGGCTATTGCTATCAAATGAATATCAAGGGGAGCCACAGTCGGAGGGGTCTACAGGGAGTAGGAATTCTCAAAATCAGGGTCAGGCAGGTGATTCTGGGCTGTTCCACTGGGAACAAGCTATAGGCTTCAGAGGAGGAGGCAGTGAAGAGCTGGTCATCAGGTCAAGTTCCAGAGTTGGACAGGAAGACACACTGGGGAGGACCCCTGAGAAGGGTTCCTTAATGCAGGAAAGACACAGAGCTGGGCAAAAATATTGGCCCTTGAGCAATGTCAGCTCTCAAGAAACCCTGGGGCTAAGGGCAGCAGGATCCTTAATAAATGAAGCCCATAGATGATCCTCAAATTAGGTTTGATTCTCATTTTTACATTTCTCCTTTATACCTGTTTTTAGTACTTTGACTACGTGATCCTTTTTTTATATCCCAAGAGAAATTATGGAGTGATGAAAAAAATGAATTAAGAGCCAGTAGTATGCCTTAGGCTGGGAGGAGTGGAACAAAGTGGGCTTCTAAGATGAATTCAGACTAGAGGCCTAGTCCCAGCTCTGTTACCTACTAGCCATGTAAGCTTGGGCACATTCCCAAGCTTTCTGAATCATAGGTTTTTCATCTGTGGAGTAGATTTGATAAGCCCTGTGTTGTAGTATTGTTGGGATGTGTATACGTACGTGTATGCTTATATATGTGTGTGCATATAGAGAATGAGAGAGACAGAAAGAGAAAGAATCTGGCATAGTGCCTGCCACATTGTAGAACTTTAATGAAAAACAGTTATTATGAGGATCATTTTGATCACAAACCCTACCACCTTATCTGCGTGTGGTGTGTTTTCTTTAATCCAGAATCTAAGAAAACATAGTGTTATATGACACAAAATATCAAATCAGTATCAGATAAAAATACTGCTTAACAAGTAAAGCAGTTTATTTTTCTACTGAGAGGTTATGTTATTTAGTTTGGATATACAGTTGTCTTCACTGGCTGAATCCAACCGAAGTTACTAGAATTTGTGTCAAGGACCAACTCCTTCCCTGCCTCCCACCTCCCCTTACATTCAAAGGAGCCCTATTTTTCCATTAATTCCCTCCCACCCCCATGCACATAAACAGTCTCATCTCACCAGCCATCCAGCTTAATTTAAAATTAACTCACTTTGAAGGACATGCAGTTTTCTAAGACTTTAAAATTGCCTTGTGTTTGGCAGTTTTTTAAATCTTGACTGTTCTCTTCTCTAATCCCCCCACCTCCTCACTTCTTTTGTCTTGTTATTTAGATCTTAAAGAATGTCCACCATTATGTGTGTATTATTGCTACTCCTAGAATCTAAAATTCCATGAGCAGGTTTTGGGTCTTGATTATTCTTGTACCCCAGTACTAGCATAATGCTTTGCAAAGATCATATGCTGATTTAGTGTTTGGGGAATAAGCAAGCTAATGAGCAAGAGGTCTGATATATTAATATCTAATTTATCCTGTATTTTTGAATAAATCATGTAAATCCAGATATGTATCTTTTAATTTTATGAAACAGCAGACCAAAAGGAATAAGGGTGGCCAAGAAATGACAATCTTTAACTTTTTTCCTCTATTTCCTGATCTCAATTATATTTCTTCTGAGTCCTTTCACATTTCCAAGGAAAAAACTATTCCTATGTCAAGTTATCCTGTTTTGGATCAAAAAATAGATGGAAAGTTTTTCCATTTTGTTTTATATAATAGCAAAGTTCTTACTCTTAAACCTCATGAATAGCAACAAATGTATGACCAATGTAGTGTATAGACTTAGATCCTGATGCTAATTAAATGTTATGTTACAAGGAATAACATCTGAATAATATACCCCCATAAATAAAAATATAACCTACATAGTTACTTATGTACCCATATATAACAAGAATAAAAAGATATTATACACTGTATTCTTTCCAGTCCCATCCCAGCCATCTCTTACTTAGAACTGTCCTCTGCAAAAAGTAAGTGAAGAATTTGTCTTGGTATAAATTAGAAGCAGGGGAAACTGCTGAATGAGGCCCTAGAACTTGTGCTGGCCATGACAGTAGAGTCAGCCTTGGCTGCAACTTTGGCTTGGGCCCCCTTGTCCTCCATTTTCAAAGCCTTCTCATATGGGGATAGGAGGAAATGAAGGCCAGACTCATTGATATTTGCCAAAAGATCCAAGATTTTCATCTTGCTGGTTTCAGCATAGGCTCTTGAGGCCCACAGGAATTCGTTAAATTAGGATCATTATTGGGCACCTATTAGTATCCTGGGTATTTTTCCTTCACTAAATCTTTAATAATGAACTACCTTGAGTTCCCACAAAATGAAGTGCTTCCTCCCAGAGTAACACTCCATCATACTCAACATTTCTCAGACTTTCTCTTCAGTGGCAAAGGTGCCCTTCATGAAGATCACATGCAGGATAAGAATCAGGAGGCTGATCTTGGGCATGTCCTCATCACCACTCAGCATCGCATCATAGGTGAGGCCCAGTTTGTCAAGGAGGCCATAGCAGTGGCTGATAAGATCCACTTACTTTACACCAATGCCACGAACCAGCTGCATGTGCTCAGAGGCCACACTGAAGAACTCAGGGAAGTGGTCCTTGAACTTTGTACTCTCCTGTGACAATCTTTAGTGTATCTGCCTTTGCAATTAGCTTTTTTATTTGATATTTAAGTATCAGGTACTGCACTAATAAAGCCATTTTCTCATCTAGAGAATCTCTTAGCAAGTTACCAGTGCCTGGCAGAGACTTGGTGTTACTTGGACTATCTTCCTCTTCTTGGTTTGATTTGCTCTATGGGGTGTCTCTGTGATAAGAGTGAAACATGAGCAGGAATTCTGAAACCTGTGAGAAGTACTGAGTGTTCTAGAAGCAGGAGTCTCATCCAGAGTACCTGAGATCAGAGTAGAAGACGGGAAAGATATAAGTGGCCTCAGCTGGTAAATTCAACTGCAACAGCTCTAAAGCTGCCTCTAGCTCTCTTTTTCTGAAAGCAGTGTTCTAGGATCTCACAGGTTTCCTGTCCTCCTGGCCAGAATGTTCAGTAAGAACCTGAAGGAGGAAGTGAAAAGGCCCCTTTGGCAGCCAATAGCTCAGCCCAAGGCTTCCCAGGGCTGACAGTAGAACAAGCAGAGTCTTGATCTGTAGGGTCCTCTCTGTTAGAGTATGAGTGGTCCCCTTAGTCCTCACTGAGGACCCTCACCTTGACTCCTTTCAGGGCCTAGACCTCATCCCTCTGCCTCATTCAGACAAAAGAGACCCTTGAGGAGGAAGGGAGGGAGGCTCAGACTCACAGCTCAGCCAGAGATCTAAGTGTTGGTACCTAGGCTAGGACAGCCCCCTGTGTTCTGAAACATGTGGTTCTCTTAGTCCACACTCTAGCTCATTACTTTGGCTCCTGGTCAAGCCTGGCCACCTATTCCCTCTGCTGACAGAAGGCTATCACTCTCACACTAAGGTCTCACCTATTTGACATACTCAAGGAGGAAATGAGGTGATGCCTTATTCGGACACCGCTGCCAGGTGCTAACCAGGGCTGAAAAAAGGGTGATATCTCTGGGGGACCTTATGTGTCCTGGGGTGAGTGGTCTCTGAATCCTCAGTTAGGGTCCTTTTGTTTAATCCTGGAAGGGCTCAAGACTCTTCCCTTTGGTAACCTGACATAAGCCACGGCCTCAGACCAATGTGTCATTATGAACTCTGGGAATAAAGTGAGTGTGTAATTAGCAGATGACCCTTGTCCAGGCTTTCCCAGGGCTGACAGCAGAAGCATGGCTAACTCCTCAGTGACCCTTTATTCTGGGATAGTTCCCTCCTTAGTCCTCACAACAGCTTTGAACCTTGATTCGTGAAAGGGCCTGTTGATTCTTCCTCAGCTAACCTGAGGCTGCCTCCCTCTGAACAAGGCCTTCACCTCACTGAGGAGAAAGTTAAGAAGTGACTCATTATGTCATCTATATATGACATCTCTAGGCTGACAAGCAGAGATGGGGCTGAGCTCCCACATTTCTGGGTTGGATCACCCACTCAAACTTCACTGAAGTATCTTGCTTTGACACCTTGCAGGGTCTGATAATTCTCTTCCTGATGAACTAATGTTATCCCGTCACAAAGCCTAACTTGCCTCAAACCCTGGAGGAGGAAGTGAAGGTGAGACTCATCACGTTGCCTCTGCTTAGGGCTGCCCAGGGCTGAAAGCAGGAGTGGTGCCAGGTGATTTGGAGTCACCACTGTTCTGTTGAATGTTTTCCTGTTAGTCCTCACTCTAATTTCTTAACTTGACTCTTGGAAGGGACTATGGGTCCTTTCTATGATGATCTGAGGCTACAATTCTCCAGTCAAATTCCTTACCCCTTGAATTGGGCCACTATCCCCAGTGCTTCCCAGAATGAACAGTGGAGATGGGACTTTGTGGGGACCACTCTATTCTGGAATGGGTGGTCTTTTTACTATACAGTCAGAGTCCTTATCTGGACATTTGGCAGGACGTCGGTGTCCTCTCTGTGGCAACGTGAGGCCACTCCTCTCAGACCAAGGTCTTTACCTCAATGAGGCTGCTGACAAGGTAACTAGGAGGCACTGGATCTGACCACACCAACATAGGGTTCCACAGGACAGACCCCAGGAGCAAGATGGACCTTATTATGGTCCCCCTAGTCCTCACTCCTGACACTCCATGGGACTCCTCCTGTCTGCTGAGAGAATGTCACCTTCTCATACTAAAGTTGACCTCCCGTGGCTACCATGAAGGAAGTGAGGGGATGCTGAATCTGGCCTTTCCTGCCCAGGATCTCCTACAGCTGTCAGCAAGATGGAGCTGTGTAGAGACCACTATGTTGTGGAGTCAGCGGTCCCATCGGTGTCCCATTGGAGTCCTCGTCTTGATTCTTGTTGGGATCTGAGACTTCTTCTGCTCACCTGATGTTGCCCCATCACCTCCCTAAGACATTGAAAGAGGAAGTGAAGGGTCACCTCAGGCCTTGCCTGGGGCCTCCCAGGGCTGACATCAGGGGCAGGGCCAGACTTGGTGGGGCCCCCATTGTTCTGGAGTGGGTGGTGTTCAGAATTCTCACTCAGATTCCTTACCTTGACTACGGTTCATGTCTCAGCCCCTCCTATCTGTTACCTGAAGGAGACCTGCTGAGACCATAGGTTCATCTCTCTGAAATACCTGAGAAAAAAATGAGGAGACACTTCATCCAGCTACCTCTGCACTAGGCTTCCCAGGGCTCATAGCAGGGGCTAGACACTGGGCCCCCCCTATTCTGGGATGGTTGGGCCACCTCATATCTCAGTCAAGGTCCTTACCTTGACTCTTGAAGGGCCTTAGGACTCTTCATGCTGCTGACCTGATGTGACATAGACTCCAGAAACCAAGGCTAAACCCACCAAGAAAAAATACAGGGAAACTATCACCAAGCAATTCCTCCCAAGTGCCTCTTAGGGATGATCTCAGGGGCAGGGCTGGCTGCTCTGGGGCTCCCACTGTTCTACAGTGAGCAGTCTCTACAGTTGTCACTCAAGGACCTTACCTTAGCTACTTGTAGAGCCTGTCCACCTTCCCATCTGCTGCCTGAGGTCACTATCCTTGGAACAAGGATTCACTTCCCTGAGACAACAGAGAAATAAATGAGGGGCCAATTTATCATGCGAACTAGGTAGACACCTTTCTTTTTCATCATTTGGTTATCCCCAGGTAATAGTATAACATATTTATAGTGTTCTCTTATAATATTTAAATTTATTTGTACCTATAATTTTATAATTTTATATAATGTATTGTTTATTTGTGATTTTTTTTATTTTGGAGTCAATCATACCTGAATATAATTTTCTATATTTTCAGTAAAACAAACTTTTTTTTACTTTACCTTACTGTCTTCCATTTCATTATTTCTATGTTTACCTTCATTGTTTTCTACCTTCTTCTTCTTCAGGCTTAACATGCCATGCATTACCTAGTCTCTTGAATTGTTTGGATGTGTTAAATATTTATTGCTCTCTAAGAAATCTATTTTAAGCTACAAAATTTCTTCTGGCTACCAGTTGGGCTGTATTCCACAAGGAGTGCTATTTTACTTTATGTGCATTGCCTGAATGTTTTACAAGATGAACATATCACTCTATTACTAATTTTATTGGAATTTCCTATATATATTATATATATATACACACGTGCACACCCACACACAAAACTTTCTGGTGTAGAATATTATCTTTGAGAAGCCTATAAAGGGGCTGAAAGTAAAAGAGTGTCATATGAAAGAGGTTTTAGGATCTTTTTTTTCCTCAGTTTTTGTATTAATGATAGAAGAGATTTTAACACAATTAACACTCATGATAGAGTTGGTTTATTCCTACTACTAAAAAGATGACTCAATGTTAATATTCCATTATATATAATCTATTATATATTATATGTACACATACACACATCATAATCTGTTCATCTATTCCTCAGTTGATGGTCATTTGGGCTATTTCTTTTTTTTTTTTTTTTATTTCAGCATATTATGGGGGTACAGATAGAATAGCCTAATAGCCAGGATTACATTATGAGTTGCTACAAATGACAGGATTTCATTCTTTTTTATGGCTGAATAATATTCCATTATATATAAATACCACATTTTCTTTATCCATTCATTCATTGA
>NW_012149341.1:1344047-1354497 GCF_000956105.1 Propithecus coquereli
CAGGACTGCTTTGGCTGTGTCCCACAGATTTTGATAACTTGTGTCACCTTTGTCATTTAGTTCAAAGAATCTTTTGATTTCCATCTTTACTTCCTCATTTATGAAGGAATCATTCAGCAGAAAGTTGTTTAATTTCCATGACTTCATTTGGGCTATTTCCACCTTTTGGCTATTGCACATGTATTTGGTTAAGTATCAGTTTTCAATTACTCTGGATATCTACCTAGGAATGAAATTGCTGAATCATATGGTAAAGGAATGAAATACTGATACATGCAACAATGTGGATGAATCTTAAAAGCATTATGCTAAGTGAAAGAAACTAGATACAAAAGGTCACATATTTTATGTTTCCATTTATATAAGATATTCAGAAGAGGTAAATCCATAGAGACAGAATGCAGATTGGTGGTTGCCAGGGGCTTTGGTGAGGGGCGAATGTGGAGCAACTAATTAATGGGTATAGGATTTCCTTCTGGGGTGATTAAAATATTTTGCAGCTAAGTAGAAGTGGTGATTTCACAACATGGTGAATACACTAAATTCTATTGAATTGTTCAATTTAAAATGTTTAATTTTGTGTTATGTGCATTTTATCTCAATTTAAAAAGTAAAGGAAAGAAAAAGAAATCAGTCAATATAATTGGCCACATGTAAGAGTCAGAGATTGCTCAGAAAAATAGAAATCCTCTAACCATTTAACACAGAGGAAATTTATGTATTTAGCCATGCACTGTTGAAGCTGAGTGAAGGGCATAGGCGGAGGGTTACTATAATTTTGTTTCTATTGTTGTATATATTTTATATTTTTCATAATTAAAAGTTTTTAAAAATCTATATTATCGCAATCTTTCTTAATCCCCATAGTCCTTATTCTAGACTGAATTGTGTCTCTCCAAAATTCATATGTTGAAGTTCTAACCTCAATTTCCTAAAATGTGACTGTATTTGGGAATAGGGTCTTTAAGGAGGTAATTAAGGTAAAGTGGGGTCATATGGGTCCTAATCCAATATGAATGGTGTCCTTATAAGAAAGGGAGATTAGGACACAGACAGGTATGCACAAAGGGAAGACTATGTAAGGACACAGCACAAAGGCAGCCATCTGCAAGACAAGGAAAGAAGCCTCAGAAGAAACCAATCCTGCCAACACTTCGATCCTGAACTTCTAGCCTCCAGAACTATGAGAAAATGAATTTCTGTTTTTTATGTCACCCACAAATAAAGAATAAAAAAAAGAGACACAATGTCAGGATTGCTAACGACTGTCAAATAAAAACATATGTGAACTTAGGTAAAGAAAAAGTATATTCAAGAAAATTATTGCAATAGGGAGAATGTTTTGACCTCAAGATCTCAAAATCTAACTAAAAAATGCTTTTCTTTTATAGGAAAAAGTAAGCAGAAGTAGCAGGAACTTATGAAGGGAAATTGAGCGAATGAGTAGGAGTGGGCAGACAGTAGGATCAGGGCTGGCTGGTTCTTACTCTGGTGTGTCAATTTTCAGGATGAGCTGGTAAGACAGAATGTTCTACATTTTAGTGTTTGCTCAGACTTGGAGGCAACCCAAAGTTCAGAAGCCTGTGGAAAGGAGAGAAGTTTGATTAAAAGTCGGTCAAGCTAAGACAGAGGGTAACTAATGGACAATTGTGAATACTTGGTCACAACCTTATCATTTAATACTGAATTTTTTGAAGGCAAAATCTATATCTTAAGAAAAGATGCAGTGAGGACTACACAAGATAACACACATTAGGAACCTAACCCTTTGCCTGGCATTTACAAGGCACTTGAGAGATCCATTTAAAGGCAGTGCATCCATTCTTTGAGAGCAGGATTTCCAAACTTTCATGTGGGGATGTTGTGAAAATGCAGATTTTTATTCAAAAGTTCTAGTATGAGGCCAAGACTTCATAGGATCAATGAAATGAGGGCTGGAAAATTTAGGTTTAGTTGCATAGTTACATTGCAGAAAATCTTGCAACTGAATTGGCTTTTGACAGGAATGCAAATAACCACCCGAAAAACAAGGAGTATGAAATCCAGCTTTGAATCTGTAATTGCAGCTAATTTGAAGTGTCCCACAAACTTAATCAGTATTAATTGTATTCTTGAGAGATTATTCCACAGATATGTTTTAGCTGTCAATATATATTTACATGGCATATAGGTAAATGGGCTACTTAACAAATATGTATTTCAAAATATGACAAATAAATAATAACTGAAATTACAAATTGAAAATTTAATAATGAAACATCTGAGAATTAATCATGTCTGATTATGAGGTCAATTTACTTCTAGCATCATCATCCCTTTTAAAAATTGGGATCTGTTTGTTATAGAATTCATTTGGTGTTATTTTTTCCTAAGATAAGTTCCTTAGGATGTTATTAAGATTCTCTATTCTGTTTGTGCTGAAAAATATTAAATATGGAAAAGTTTGAATGTTTTAAATTGCTTATGATTTGAATCTATATACTCCTGGAAATAAATAGTATAGTACATAAGATGTTCATATAGTACTTGTTTCTAAACAGCCACGTACTCTCCAAAAAAACAAAAAATCCAAAGCAAGCAATTTTAATTGTTTTTGTTTAAGTTTTACTACAAATATATTGCAGTGACCAATACTAATGATGGGTTATTTTCAATGATAATTAGAGAACAAATATATCAGTTCAACAAACCAGACAGTGAAGAAAACAATATGTTATTTTTTGGTTTTATTTAAATTCTTGGTATCTATATGCTTGCTTAAAATTGAGTTATTTTCCCTCAAATTTAGTAATTATAAGAATTTGGATACAGTGAGTATAAGATTATCATTTCTCATCTTTTGTGTGTGGGCATCAAAGAAACCTGAGATAGAGCTTGCCTACTCCATGCAAATGAATACTACTCCATGTGAGTCAGTTTAAAAGTAATAAACTGCTATTCGGCAGAAAATTGTCCTCTAATGTAAATTATAAACAGTCTCTGAGCCACTGATTAGTCAATTTTTGTCAAAAGGTGGATAACTGTTATCAAAAGTTCAGCACTTGTCCCCAAGGCCACATCAAAAGAATGAGGAAAAGTGGGTTGAGGAGAAGGAAAAGGAGCTTCATTAACTTGTCAGCAGATGAGGATAATGGCAGACTCCTGTCTTAAAGTACCTATTTTCCTAACTATAAGCAGAAATACAGAGCTTTTAAAGGGAGGGTTTTCAGCTTCAAGCTATTATTGTTTAACTATAGTTGATGATTCTGATCCATGCCATCTCCAGCTTGTGACCTCCCTGACCTCCCCCTAGACAGTTCCCTTGAGCCATCTCCTGTGGTACAAAGAACAAAGGATGCTCCCTTGCCCCTCCCAACCACAGGCCTGAAGCACAGATGCAGGTTTCAGCTCCCCAAAAGAGGGGGAAGTTTTAAAGAGACAGCTTGTAAAATCTTTTTACCCCTTTTCAGGCCATTACCTCTGTTACATAATTAAGACTCCATTAAATTCCATTTAATTTCATATTTTGCACAGAGATTAGGTTATGTTATGGCTCAGAAAAATAATATCCCAAAGTATCGTGCTTTGACATGCTGAGTACTTTGAACTAAAGAAGCAGCCTCAGAACCAAGGTCTCTCTCTGACCTCCTTTTTCCCCTCTGCCTCTGCATAAGCACAGGAAGGGCCTTTCTCTGAGTTTTCCTTATCTTAGGGAAGTTCCTCCAGAAGAAATGCAATTATCTTGGGTCCCCTCCCTATAATCTCATTAAACAGAGTAGACTGACTCAAAGCATAGAAGACTTAGAGTTAACATCACATCCATAGCCCAGAGGATCTTTGTCCTGAGCTATTATCTGCTTTGGGGGCCGATTCGTTTCCCCTAAAAATCATTTATTCTTTCTCTAAAATTGCCTGCATCCCCCAATTCCATCTCCCCTACAAAGAAGATATTTAGGTTTCAACCATATGGCCCTTCTTTGAGTTTCATACTTTGTATGACTTCTGTGTACTTGAATTTTAATAAATGTGTATGCCTTTTGTGCTGTTAATCTGTCTCTTATCAGTTTATTTTAGCAGACTCAGTTATTGAACCTTCAGAGGGAAAGTTTAAACTTCCCTACAATTATCATTTCTTAAAATTATGGCCAACTTTCTTTTTCAGTATATATATATATATATATACACACACATATATTTATACATACACACACAATATATTTGAAAATTGTGCCTATTTTGCTTAAGTAAAAAAATTAATCAGGAGAGCTATATCTTCTCTTGAAATAAAATCAGACCCAGTAAGGAACAGTAATTAAATAAATAACTGATGTAAAGTAATTAAGCCCATTTACATTCCAAAGCTAAAGATTGTGACAAGACAAATGCAATTTTCTGACCCATGACTGACACTTATCATTATAAGTGTTCTAATAGTCAACTCAGCAAGTTCCTTTCTTCTTTTAGTTTCACATTTTCTAGTAAGAATGCTTAATTGGAATTATATTTTTAAAAAGATGTCAAAGCTATTATAAATTCTAAGAGACCCTTAAAGAAGTTATTTTGTTCCTTGTGTATCTAGTTAAATGCAATCCCGAATTAGACAGTTGCATTAAACATTGGAAGAAAACTTGCTGTTAATGACCCAGAAAGGAGGAAAATAAATACTACATTGGTAGATAAACCAAATCCTAATTCAGACACTAATTTGTTGGGTAACCTTGGGTAAGACAGGGAGGGATGCCTTCTAGGTACATATATATTCAATCATAAAACATGGCATTGACCTGTACAGTTAATCTCCATAGTGTCTTATTGATCACAAATTCTTAGTCTCCTATCTTGGATCTAGATCTTGCCGGGCTTTGTAATTTATTTGTTTGAATTGGCTGAGCAATATTATATGATTTTGATGGCTAAACAGGCACATTTGAGCTAAACTGAAATTATGAAATATTAAATTTTGTAGACTAGAGAGACCATTAATCATTTTAAATGATTGCTTAACTTTACCATAATTATAATATGAACCTGACCAGTAAGAATAATTACTGTTCTTTTTAAATGCTATTTGCATAGAATAATTTATAATAAGTCAGAGGGATAAGTTGAAGATTCAGTGAGGGTGAGAAGAAGACTCAAAAAGATTTGCATGCCTACACTGAAAAGTTTAGCCATTTTTAACACATTCTTAACACAATATCAAGTAACATCTTGAGAGATTATTTCAGAGACAATTTGTAAGACCAATATATACTAGAATGGCATGAAATATAAATGGATTGCTTAATAAACACATATGTTGTGCTGTTTGACATTCTCTTGGCAATATCAGTAAGCTTTGCATAAATTCAAGAAGTCATTCTGGCAATGAAATTAAAATTATCTTTACACCTTTATCATCACATTTCTCAGGAGAAAGATTTTATTCAAAAATTTTCTGCCAATTTACTCTGCAAATAAATGAAAATTTGCTTTCCTTCAAGTGCAAATATCACCTAAACTGTCATTAATATTGATCTTTACTTCCAGATACAGCTTTATAATGTTCTCTTTCACCCTCCTCCTTCTTCATCTTCCTTTCTCAATATCCAAAATCATCACCTCTTCTTTCACCGTTGCCTCTTATATCTCTCTTACTGTTTCTACCTTGTGGTCCATTGCCAAAATTACAGAAGAAAAATCATAAGGTAGAATAGAATGGTCTTGTGTAGTGTTGTGTAATAGATTATGAGAGTTTACTATCCCGTCTCCCTGCCTTCAATTTCTGTCTCCATCCTTTAAACTACCCTTTACTTTGGCTCCAAAAATGCTAAGATGGTGAAATTAAATCATGGCTGTGCTCAATACCTTCCATTGTATTCCAGCTTTTAATAATATAGTAATAATAATATCAGTACCAAAACTAAGTTTTTTAACTCAAAATACACTGCCATTCTTAATATCAGTCTGACTTATCCATCCACTCCTTTTTCTGTCACTTTCCACAAACTATTCTCAGACTCAGCCATTCAAGGGTCTGTGAAATTTGTGCTTAGCTGCTTTCTTCATGTTCTTTTCCCCGGCACATCTTTCTCCTGCCCAAACTCTTTGTTTTATTGGTAAATTTCTACTCATCCTTCTTGACCAACCTTATCTATTAATCAATTACCTCTGTCTCTGCTGTCATATAGAAATGTAATCTTCCCTCTATTCTAGAACTTGGCACAGTCTATGCTACAGAAATTAGTAGACAGTTTCAAGACACCATGTACACCAGCAAAGATTACACCTTACAAAGGGGCATATTGTTGAGGGCAAGGTTGCCCCAGAACAAGGTTGCCCCAGAACAAGGTTGCATCCACTGAAGGAAGGGATACGTTATTACAATTCTTACCTTTGTGACATATGCTAAGAAAGCCTTTCTCATCCACAGGAAGGAGGCACCAATTTCACGTTCACACAACTCTCTGTGTAAGCTGGGCCAGCCCCATGCAATTTTGCTTCCTCCACTGGAGTGTGAGTGAGTCCCTTGAATGCAGGGATTAAACTGTGTTAGAGGATTGATTAGAAAAACAGAATATAATGACCTTGTTGAGAATCCAGTTTAAAGGTAATAAACTTTAATTTTTTTATTGTGGTAAATAACACATGAGATCTACTCTCTTAAATTTTTAACTGGACAGGACAATATTGTTAACTATAAACCCAATGTTGTACAGCAGACCTCTGGAAAGTTTTCATATTGCATCACTGAGACTTTATACCCACTGAACAGCAGCTCCCCATTTCCCTCTCCACTGAGACCCTGATAATCAACATTGTACTTTCTGCTTCTATGAATTTGACCACTTAGGATACCTCATACAGGTTGAGTCATGCAGTATTTGTCTTTCTGTTACTGACTAATTTCAGTAACAATATCCTCCAGGTTCAACCATGTCGTCCCATTGTTCATTGTTAGTGTAGACAAATGCAACTGATTTTTATATGTTGGTTTTGTACTCTGCAATTTTACTGAATTTGTTTATTAGTTTTAAATTTTTTATGGGCTCTTTAAGGTTTTTTACACATAAGATCATGTCATCTGTAAACAGAGATAATTTTACTTCTTCTTTTACTATTTGGATGCCCTTTTTTCCTTTTTCTTGACAAATCATTCTGGCTAAGACTTCAGTACTACGTTAAATAGACATGGCAAGAGTAGGTGATCTTAGAACAAAATATTTCAATTTTTCACTGTTGAGTTTGATGTTATTAATAGCTTTTAGCTTTTCATATATGGCCTTTACTTCGTAGGAGTAATTTCCTTGTATTCCTAGTTTGCTCCCAGTTTTAAATTTTTTATCATGAAGGGATATTGAATTTTGGCAAATGCTTTTTCTGCATGTGTTGAGATGATCATATGATTTTTATTCTTCATTCTGATAGTCTTTCTCCATATTCTACTTTTTTCTTCAAAAACGAGATGGTCTATAATGTTAATATGAGTGTGGAGAAGTGGGAATTACTGTACCCTCATCTACTAGATGGTATTTGAGGTAGTATTCCTGGTGCTAAAATGTTGGTACCCCCAAAGCATGTGGAATCTTTTTTTTCTTTTTTTTTCTTTCAGCATATTATGGGGGTACAGATGTTTAGGTTACATATGTTGCGCTTGCCCTCCCTGCCCCCCTAAGTTCGAGTTTCAAATATGTCCATTCTTTGGGTGGTGCGCATTGCACTCTTTGTGTATGCATATACCCCTCCCCTCCTCCCTCCTCCCCCTTCCCCTCCCCCTCCCCCCTGCCCAACATCCAATAGATGTTATTCTTATATGTGCACTTATGTGTTGATCAGTTAATACCAATTTGATGGTGAGCATGTGGAATCTTTACAGACTAACTGGTAGTACCACTGATAAGGAACCCACAGAAGACCTTCAAGAATAGCAACCAATTGGGTATAAAGTTCTCCTTTTCAGATTTTCTCCTCATATATTTCTTGAAAAATCTGCCATGCTCATTGCAGCATAATGGTTTTACAGTAATGTGGAAAGGAATGTGAATAAAATTTGAGAAGTCTTTGCAGTGTGTAGGGGCTCCAGGTATGTGTAACTTTATGAACATTTGCCACATTGATAGAGACTTCAGGTTTCACACAACCTGTACCCATCTTGCAAGTTGAGTATCATGAGGTTAATACATGTTTTCAAGTGTTCATGAGCCAGATGAATTTTCATCTTCTCTATGTGACCCAAAGTATGAAAGGATTTGTGAGGAGGAGTTTAGCTAAAAAAAAAAGTAAATAAAAAAAGGAGCAGTAGTAACAAATTAAATTGAAATTAAAGGGCGAATGAAATGAGGCTGCCATTAAACATGATAGGGAAAAGAAAAGAGAAAAAAAAGGAGAAATCACTCTCAAATAATACCTAGTTCCTTTGGTTAAAAAATAACTTTCATAAAACCAAAATTAGTTGCCTAAATGTAAAATTACATTAAAAAATCAGCAAAATATAAAAGATAAAATGTTCACTTTCATAGTCAATAAAATTAAGCAAAAATGTCATTATTTTTAAATTACGATTAACCAGTTACATATTGATTGTAGAATATTTGGAAATAAACATAATATAGATTGCTAGCAGAATCTCTGCGTTAACAGAGATAAAAAGAACAAGAGACTGAGAGAGAACGAAAGGAGTAACATTGCAAAGAATCAGTCTAATGTGTCGCGGCCCGGATTGCAGAACGGGGGATGGACACAGAAAGAAACACACAGACACATAAAAGACTTACAAGACTGCAGTGGCGATTCCACCAGTCGTTTTATTTATATATACTTTTTCTATGTCCGGCAGCTATTTCCTGGTATGTGACTATCTTGGGCGCCTTGAGGAAAACACATGCTTGCGTCTTAACTTCTCATATCTCATTACCGTACGCAGGACAGTGAGATGCCTTGGCTTGTTTGCAAGACTCCAGGCGCTTGGTTATCTGTCATAAAGCTATCTGTCATGAGGAATAGTTCTGTTTGGTCAACAGGCCGTTCCCCGGCCTATTGACCTCTGGCGTCAAGGAGAGCACACCCAGTTTCCCTGACTCTGGGCTTAAGCCAATTTTGCCCAAGGACGGTCCCTACACACACCCAGTTTCGCTGACTCTGGGCTTAAGCCAATTTTTGCCCAGGGACGGTCCCTACATAATGGCCTGGCTTTTTAATGTAAGTATACAGGAGGTGGCCAGAGTGACATTCAATATATTTAACAACTGGTAAGATGTAGCTTCAGACCAAATTGCTGCAAACAGTAAGTTAAAAAGAAGACCTTGCAGGATCTTCTACCCGGAAGTGGGCATGCTTGCCCTGTTAACCTTCAGCTTGACTTGGCAAGGCTGAAACTCACTTTGGTATGTGGAGCCCCGGTGTGGAGCTGGACCAATTTGCATAAGTTGCTCAGGGATGCTGACTCCCATCCTGGTTTCTTCAAGTCAACAATGCCTGGACTCTCATTTCGACTGTTTCTGACCAAGGTTTGTAGATAGAAAAAGACAGCAAAGGCCTGGAAGACAAATCTACCAAGGGGAAAGTGGTGTCTAAATTGACTCAATAAAAATCCAGGAGTTGGTATAGAGGGTTGGTTATGTGGCAGAAAGTAGCTGCAACTCTCAACCCAGCCCCTAAGTCAAGGGTCCGTACTTGATGCTCCAGCCTCCTTTGTACAGATGAACTTAGCAACGTCTGTTGATTTCCTACTTGGGAACCCAGCATTAAACAGAGTAGTTGTTCACATGCTGGGCATCACAGTGAAGAGAGAGCCCAGGGTTGTGTCAATACATGGTGTGTCCTTTGCAGTGTTTGTTTGCTTTATATGCGGGGGGAGGTCATCAACCTCTCCTCCAAAAAGACACGTTTCCTCAGGGACCGAGTCATGATTCTGCTCGAGATTTCACCATTTAATCTGCCCTCCTCCACAGGAGAGCAGACATTTCTTTGGATTTCTGGCATTTCATAACATGTATTTTTAGGGCTTTTCTAGATTTTCCCCTAATCTTGGAATTTCTACAAAACTTGCTGAAATATTTTAGAACCGTTTCTATTTTCAAAGAGCTTTTACATAAATCATTTCAATTTTATGTGAAAGTACACATGGAACAGGCAAAATGAAATGAGTCTTTTCTTGTTGGCAGTGTTAGTAGAAATGTTTCATTTTATACATGTAAAGCTGTCAAATAGAGGCCTAATTACAATTTTCAACAGGTGGTTCTTAAGGACAAAGCAGTTACTGCACATTTAATAAGATCAGGAGTCAAGTAGGTGAACTTGGATATTATCTATTAATGTGTGTAATTATATTTTTCAGTATAACTAGGAATAAACTTCAATGTATAATTTAATTGATGCATTTCCCCATATAAATTATTATAAACCATTATAATCCATTAGATTGAAGGCATTATTTTTAATTTGGCAGCAGTAAAATTTCATGATTTTTGCTTTTTGCTATTATTTTTACTTA
>NW_012149341.1:1356751-1373171 GCF_000956105.1 Propithecus coquereli
CAAACAGTTCTTCAGAATAAAATATGAGGTAAATACAACTGCATGAGACTACAAAATAGAAAGCGGGGGTTGGGGAGCTAGTTAATATCTAGATAGGCACATCTTAACATAAATACCTTAAAATAATATGTACCATTTTTACTGTGACAAGACATAAACAACTTTAAATGCATTTTTAACCATTTTAAAATATATCATTCAGTGACATTAAGTACATGGAAAATGTTGTGCAACCACCACCATCATCCAGTTTCAGGACACTTTTCTCACTCTAAAAGTCACTCCCCATTCTCCTATCCCCCCAGTCCCTGGAAACACTAATGGATCAACCTTCAAAACATTATGTGAAGAAAAGTAAGCCAGACACAAAAGGCCACATACTGTATGATTTATATGATTTCATTAATATGAAATATCCAGAAAAGGAAAATCTACAGCATCAGCAGCAGATAAGTGTTTGCCAGGGACTTGAGAAAGAAGTTAATGAGGAGTAACTGGTTAATGTTTATGGTGTTTCCTTTTTTATGGTTTATTATACAAATTCTAAAACACATGCAATAGTACAAAGCATAGTACAATTAATCCCACATACCTGATGCTCCACATATCTCCGATAGTTATGGATAGCAGCTTGTCCACATTAAGACTTTGTTCATGATAGGGCGCCGTGGCTCACGCCTGTCATCCTAACAGCCTGGGAGGCCAAAGTGGGAGGACTGCTGGAGCTCAGGAGTTCGAGAACAGCCTGAGCAAGAGCAAGACCAAGACCTTGTCTTACGAAAAAAATGGAAAAATTAGCCTGGCACAGTGGTGCACGCCTGTAGTCCCAGGCTACTTGGGAGGTTGAGGCACGAGGACAGCTTGGACTGAGGAGTTTGAAGTTGCAGTGAGGTCTGATGACGACACTGCACTCTGCCTGGGAGGAGAGAGCGAGACTCTGTCTCAAAGCAAACCAACTAACAAACAAAAGACCTTTGGCAAAACCACTACAAAGGTGGTTCTCTGTACTTCCATGGGATCCATGTAATGCCTGTGTGTCTGCCTTTCTGTTGACCTTGGCAGTATTGAACATTGTGACCTTTATCCATTATTTAGTAGTGCCTATACAATGGTAATTCTCTCATTTCATCATTCTTTCTTAGTTTATGACCTCAAATTCTACAACAGGTAGAAACCTTTCCATATCAGCCACTTGTTTATCCTGAACTAATGGTACATACTTATCATATATTCAGATCTCTTCTACACCCATATTTTGCACAATATCATTCAATATAATCATTCATTTTTGCTTGTTTTCTTTTAAATTAATAATATTTATAAAACTGTTTTGTAATTTTTTTTTCCTATAACTAGCAGAAGAAGGACAAAATCACTAAGCGCTCCAATCCCTGTGGTCTTTCATCTTCTACTGATGCCCCCTGTTGCAGAATCTAGTTGGCATCCATATTTAGGAGAGCCTAGGAATTGAGAGGGAGGCCCTGAATAATAGAGAAAGAGCAAGGGAAGGGTGAAGAATGGATCAGAGCACAAATAGGTCCAGGACTGGCATACCATGTACAGAGATTAAATGACAATGATTAGTTAAAAATTGCTAGAGAAAAATGGTTCATAAAAATAATCATCATTCATTCATGATAAAAAGATATATATGTATTTTTTAAAGAAATTTTTTAGAGACAGGGTCTTCCTCTGTTGCTTAGGCTAGAGTGCAGTGGCATGATCACAGCTTGCTGCAGCCTCAACTCTTGGGCTCAACTGATCTCCTTGCCTCAGTTCCCTGAGAAGCTGGGACTACAGGCACATGCCACCACACTTGGGTACTTTTTTCCATTTTGTTTAAGAGTCGGGATTTTGCTACGTTGCCCAGGCTGCTCTCGAACTCCTGGCCTAAAGCGATGTTACCACCTCAGCCTCCCGAGTAGCTGAGATTACATGCATGAACCAACGCATCCAGCAAGGATATTTTCTTAAACTAGATCAGGGGCATGTAGAAAAAACATTAGAGTAAAAATTATACTTCATTTGAAAACACTGAAAAATTGTACATTAAAATTGGGCAGTAGGCAAAGATGCCTGCTAGCACCACTTCTATTCTTCATTTTAATGAAGATAAGGAAGGAATGGGAAACAGGTAATCAAAGAGATAGCAATTGGAAAATAAGAAACAATGCTAGTATCATTAAACATGAATAGAATGTATGTGAGAAAAATCTACAAAAGAAAAATTCTCCTAGCAATAAACTTATTTTAAAAGTTTGCTCACTATATGAGCAATATACAAACATGCACTTTTTCTGTAGCAGTGGATAGTGTGAAGATGAAATTAAATAAAAATAAGTTATAGATGATCATAATAAATAATTTATGCTTAAAAATCTACATAATAGAAAATGTTTAAGAACTCTATGAAAGAATTATAAAGTTATTTAGAGAAATTACTGAAGATCTAAGAAATCGGAGAAACGTTACATAATGTTAGATAAGAGAGTCAATATTATAAACATGTTAATTCTCCCCAAATTTGAATGTGTAAATGATCCTATAAACAATAGGTAAATATAATACCTCTCTCAAGTTACCATTATTTCATTGCATATACATTTAAAATAATGTAAATATACTTGATACATTTGGGGCTATATCCTGCACACACACCATAGATTGCCCTCTCTGATCAAAACACATCAGTGCCTTTCTGAAAGGGGATAATGCCGTAAAATCTTCCCTTTACAGTTTCTCTGTCCTTCATTGCTGGCTTTAAAGAATCAAGCCGCCATACATCCCACAGCCACAAGGAAATTCATTTTTTCAACAACCTGAGGGAGATTGGAAGCAGATCCTTCCTCTGTTGAGCCTTTCAGGAGAGCACAGCCCAGGCCAATCCCTTAATTGAAGAGTTACAAGATCTTAAGCAGAGGATCCATCCAAGTCATGTCTGGACTCCCGACCTGCAGAAACAGTGAGATAATAATGTGTGTTGTTTTAAGATGCTAACTTTGTAGTAATTTGTTATGCAGCAATAGAAAACTAATACAGATAGGCCCACAGCAAAGCTAGGATGCCTCCCTTCTGATCCCATGGGACTTCTCTGTGCAGTCATTACAGAATTTACTCACAACTAGCATAAATCTTTGCTTATAATAAGTTTTTTGCTTAGCAACTTGAGGACGAGATTGTCATCTACATTTCCAGAGCCTCCCGTAGTGCCTGGCACCTAGTAGGTGCTCAATAACAATGTTTGATGCCAGATATTAACTGCTACAATGGATAAAATTAGGGTTATTACTGAGGCCATCACGATGTGAAGTGATAACAAGGTGCTGAGGAAATCTGTCTATTTATACAAAAAAGGACTAGACTGAGTTCTTAAAAGAATGGTTATCACCATTCTATATCTTACAATTTGGTTCTATTCTTTTGGACTGAAAAACAACAGCATCAATGTGCTAAATGTTACTTAAGTACAATGAGAATAATTATATATGCACAATTAAGAGTTAGCCTCGTTGCTTTTTAGGAAATTTTTCAATATTCCACTGGAATGAGAACAATGAAGGGGCACAAACAGTTCTTCAGAATAAAATATGAGGTAAATACAACTGCATGAGACTACAAAATAAAAAGCGGGGGTTGGGGAGCTAGTTAATATCTAGATAGGCCCATCTTAACATAAATACCTTAAAATAATATGTACCATTTTTACTGTGACAAGACATAAACAACTTTAAATGCATTTTTAACCATTTTAAAATATATCATTCAGTGACATTAAGTACATGGAAAATGTTGTGGAACCACCACCATCATCCAGTTTCAGGACACTTTTCTCACTCTAAAAGTCACTCCCCATTCTCCTATCCCCCCAGTCCCTGGAAACACTAATGGATCAACCTTCAAAACATTATGTGAAGAAAAGTAAGCCAGACACAAAAGGCCACATACTGTATGATTTATATGATTTCATTAATATGAAATATCCAGAAAAGGAAAATCTACAGCATCAGCAGCAGATAAGTGTTTGCCAGGGACTTGAGAAAGAAGTTAATGAGGAGTAACTGGTTAATGTTTATGGTGTTTCCTTTTTTATGGTTTATTATACAAATTCTAAAACACATGCAATAGTACAAAGCATAGTACAATTAATCCCACATACCTGATGCTCCACATATCTCCGATAGTTATGGATAGCAGCTTGTCCACATTAAGACTTTGTTCATGATAGGGCGCCGTGGCTCACGCCTGTCATCCTAACAGCCTGGGAGGCCAAAGTGGGAGGACTGCTGGAGCTCAGGAGTTCGAGAACAGCCTGAGCAAGAGCAAGACCAAGACCTTGTCTTACGAAAAAAATGGAAAAATTAGCCTGGCACAGTGGTGCACGCCTGTAGTCCCAGGCTACTTGGGAGGTTGAGGCACGAGGACAGCTTGGACTGAGGAGTTTGAAGTTGCAGTGAGGTCTGATGACGACACTGCACTCTGCCTGGGAGGAGAGAGCGAGACTCTGTCTCAAAGCAAACCAACTAACAAACAAAAGACCTTTGGCAAAACCACTACAAAGGTGGTTCTCTGTACTTCCATGGGATCCATGTAATGCCTGTGTGTCTGCCTTTCTGTTGACCTTGGCAGTATTGAACATTGTGACCTTTATCCATTATTTAGTAGTGCCTATACAATGGTAATTCTCTCATTTCATCATTCTTTCTTAGTTTATGACCTCAAATTCTACAACAGGTAGAAACCTTTCCATATCAGCCACTTGTTTATCCTGAACTAATGGTACATACTTATCATATATTCAGATCTCTTCTACACCCATATTTTGCACAATATCATTCAATATAATCATTCATTTTTGCTTGTTTTCTTTTAAATTAATAATATTTATAAAACTGTTTTGTAATTTTTTTTTCCTATAACTAGCAGAAGAAGGACAAAATCACTAAGCGCTCCAATCCCTGTGGTCTTTCATCTTCTACTGATGCCCCCTGTTGCAGAATCTAGTTGGCATCCATATTTAGGAGAGCCTAGGAATTGAGAGGGAGGCCCTGAATAATAGAGAAAGAGCAAGGGAAGGGTGAAGAATGGATCAGAGCACAAATAGGTCCAGGACTGGCATACCATGTACAGAGATTAAATGACAATGATTAGTTAAAAATTGCTAGAGAAAAATGGTTCATAAAAATAATCATCATTCATTCATGATAAAAAGATATATATGTATTTTTTAAAGAAATTTTTTAGAGACAGGGTCTTCCTCTGTTGCTTAGGCTAGAGTGCAGTGGCATGATCACAGCTTGCTGCAGCCTCAACTCTTGGGCTCAACTGATCTCCTTGCCTCAGTTCCCTGAGAAGCTGGGACTACAGGCACATGCCACCACACTTGGGTACTTTTTTCCATTTTGTTTAAGAGTCGGGATTTTGCTACGTTGCCCAGGCTGCTCTCGAACTCCTGGCCTAAAGCGATGTTACCACCTCAGCCTCCCGAGTAGCTGAGATTACATGCATGAACCAACGCATCCAGCAAGGATATTTTCTTAAACTAGATCAGGGGCATGTAGAAAAAACATTAGAGTAAAAATTATACTTCATTTGAAAACACTGAAAAATTGTACATTAAAATTGGGCAGTAGGCAAAGATGCCTGCTAGCACCACTTCTATTCTTCATTTTAATGAAGATAAGGAAGGAATGGGAAACAGGTAATCAAAGAGATAGCAATTGGAAAATAAGAAACAATGCTAGTATCATTAAACATGAATAGAATGTATGTGAGAAAAATCTACAAAAGAAAAATTCTCCTAGCAATAAACTTATTTTAAAAGTTTGCTCACTATATGAGCAATATACAAACATGCACTTTTTCTGTAGCAGTGGATAGTGTGAAGATGAAATTAAATAAAAATAAGTTATAGATGATCATAATAAATAATTTATGCTTAAAAATCTACATAATAGAAAATGTTTAAGAACTCTATGAAAGAATTATAAAGTTATTTAGAGAAATTACTGAAGATCTAAGAAATCGGAGAAACGTTACATAATGTTAGATAAGAGAGTCAATATTATAAACATGTTAATTCTCCCCAAATTTGATCTACTCTAATCCCTCCCCCACAGTAAATTGATACAGTTTTTGTTTGTGAATGTCTGTGTATATCTACAAGTGTGTTTGAAACTTGACAAGCTACTTCATTTTTTTTTGTTTTGAGACAGAGTCTCACTGTGTCACCTGGGCTAGAGTGCCATGTTGTCAGCCTAGCTCACAGGAACCTCAAACTCCTGGGCTCAAGCAATCCTCCTTCCCCAGCCTCCCAAGTAGCTGGGACTACAGGTGTGGGCCACCACACCGGGCTAATTATTTGTTTTCTATTTTTAGTTGCCCAGATAATTTTTTTCTATTGTTAGTAGAGGCGGCGCGTCTCACTCTTGCTAAGGCTGGTCTTGAACTCCTGACCTCAAGCAATCCTCTTGCCTCGGCCTCCCAAAGTGCTTGGATTACAGGCATGAGCCACCGCGGCCAGCCAACAAGCTGATTCTAACATATAAATAAACTTGCAAATGTCTAAGAATAGCCAATATACTCCTGAGAAAGAAGAAAGAAGGTATGATATTAAGGATTATTAAGACACTGCAGTAAATAAGAATATGTCGTAAAGATGCAGGAATAGGCAAATAGACCAAAGACATAGAAACAGAGTATTGCAGAACATATGTATTATACAGTGCCACCTGATTTATAAAAAATATGCTAGTACAGGGAAATGGGAGAAGGAACAGTGTTTTTATTAAGAAATGACAGTGGAACAATTACATATTAAAAATCAAATGTGACTAAAATCCTCCTTCACACTTAACACAAAAATCAGTTCCAGGTGGATTAGAAAACAACTTTTAAATTTTTTAGTCTGAAAATTTTAACGCTTCCATAACCGAAGGGAATACCACATTAACAGAAAAAAGAGAACCTCATACCTAAGTTTTTGAACTGGTTTATGAAACTTTGTGTTCATTTATGAATGATACCAAATTAGACAAATGGCATCCATAAAAAACTATAGTAAATATCATAGTTAATGTGGAAACATCAACAGTTTTACATTAAAGTTGGGAAGAAGACAAAGGTGTGTTTTCATCATTTCTACTCAACATTTTAATGAAGATACTACATAGAGAAGTAGTGGAAAACAGAAGAAATCTAAGGAATTATTCTTGAAAATGAAGAAACAAAACCAGTATGATTAACAGAGGATTAGAATTTATGAGGAAATTCTACTAATGATAAAATATTAAATCAACAGATGTGTTTTAAAGGTTGCCAGTTCTATTCCACTGGTCAATGGCTCTGTTTTTGTGCCAGTACCAAGCTGATTTTAATATTACAGCTTTGTAATAGAGTTTGAAGTCTGGTAGATTGATGCCTCCCATTTTGTTTTTATTACCTAGAATTTTTTTTGCTATGCGGGGTTGACCAGTGGAACAGAACTGAGAACCCAGATATAAAACCATCCTCATATAGCCATCTAATCTTTGACAAAGCAGACAAAAACATACACTGGGGAAAAGAATCTTTATTCAATAAATGGTGCTGGGAAAACTGGATAGACACATGTAGAAGACTGAATCTGAATCCACACCTCTCACCCCTCACAAAAATCAACTCACGCTGGGTCACAGATCTAAACCTAAGGAGTGAAACTATTAGAATTCTAAAGGAAGAAGTTGGAAATACTCTTCTAGACATTGGCCTAGGCAAAGAATTTATGAAGAAGACCTCAAAGGCAATCACAGCAACAACCAAAATAAATAAATGGGACCTGATCAAATTAAAAAGCTTCTGCACAGCCAAAGAAACTGTCACAAGAGCAAACAGGCAACTCACAGAATGGGAGAAAATTTTCACGTGCTACAAATCCGACAGAGGGCTGATAACCAGAATCTATTTAGAACTCAGAAAAATCAGCAAGAAAAAATCAAACAGCCCTTTCAAAAAGTGGGCAAAGGATATGAACAGAAACTTTGCAAAACAAGACAGAATAATGGCCAAAAAACATGAAAAAATGCTCAACATCTCTAATCATCAGGGAAATGCAAATCAAAACCACAATGAGATATCACCTATCTCCAGTGAGACTGGCCTTTATCAAAAAGACCCAAAACAATAAATGTTGGCGTGGATGCGGAGAGGTAGGAACACTCATACACTGCTGGTGGGACTGCAAACTAGTGCAACCTCTGTGGAAACAATATGGAGATACCTTAAAGAGATACAAGTAGAACTACCTACCATTTGACCCAGCAATCCCATTACTGGGCATCTACCCAAAAGAGCAAAAGTGGCTCTATGAAAAAGACACCTGCAGTCGAATGTTCATAGCAGCACAATTCGCAATTGCAAAGATGTGGAAACAACCCAAGTGTCCATCAATACATGAGTGGATTAATAAAATGTGGTATATGTATACCATGGAGTACTATTCAGCTTTAAGAAATAATGGTGATATAGCACCTCTTATATACTCCTGGAAAGCGCTGGAACACATTCTACTAAGCGAGGTATCCCAAGAATGGAAAAACAAGCACCACATGTACTCACCATCAAACTGGTATTAGCTGATCAACATTTAAGTGCACATATAAGAATAACATGTATTGGATGTTGGGCAGGGGGAGGGGGAGGGGGAAGGAGGGGACAGGCATATGCACAAACAATGAGTGCGATGCGCACCTCCGGGGGAATGGACACACTTGAAGCTCAGACTTGGGGGGGAGGGAGGGTAAGGGCATCATATGTAACCTAATCATCTGTACCCCCATAACATGCTGAAATAAAAAAAAAAAAGGTTGCCAGGCATGAGATTAACATGCAAAAATACACTTTGTTTTCGGGGTAATAGTACAGAATGAAATTAAATAAAATATAACTTCTAAATTACCATAAAAAAATATTGTACCTAAAAGTAAACATAACTTTAAAAGTGTAACAACTCAATGAAAAAAATGCACAGCTAGGATTTACATAAATCAAAGAAAACGTAACTAAATAGAAGAATAATATATGTTTGTAGATGGAAGTTTCTATATTGTGAACATATCAATTCTCACCAAATTGAATCTATAGATGACTGCAATTCTTCTCCCACAAATAAAACCCAAAGATTCGTGTGTAAATATCTGTGTATATGTTTGTTATGTGTGTGTGAGGCTTGACAACTGATTATAAAATTTAAATTAACTTACAAATAGCCAAGAGTATCTCATATCCTCTTGAAAAAAAACATAATATGCCTTACTCTACTAGATGTTTAGAATTACTGGAAATATGTAGTAGTTAAGAGCTTGTGTTATAAGTCGAGGCATAAGCAAACCACCAGAGGCCAGGAGGAAAGCATGAAACAGATTCTCTCTTACAGCCTCTGTAAGGAAGCAACACTGCTGACACTTTCATTTTGGACTTCTCGCCTCCAGAAATTGTGAGTGGATAAATGTCTACTGTTTTTAGCCACGGAATTTGTGGTATTTTGTTTCAGAAGTCCTAGGAAATTAATGCACCTAGGAAGGAGGTTTTAGTGAGCCTTAGGCTGCAGCCGGCCAGCCTTTCCTGGGGTGTACTGGGGCAGGAACAGGGGCTGGCAGTTGGGACTTCCTCTATTCTGGGGTAGGTTGTCTTGTCATTTCACATTCAGGATCATTATATCAACAATTGTCTCCTCCCTTCTGCTGCTCTGAAGTTGACACGTCAAGCCAAGGCTCTTGCTTCTAAGGGACTCCCCCAAAGAGAAATTGAAGGACTGCTTCGGACATCACCCCTGCCACATGATACCCAGTGCTGACAACTCTGGGACTCGCTCTCTTTCTTGGGCTACTGGGGTCCTCAGTTCTCACTGAAGGTCCTCACCTTGACTCCATGGAGGGCCTGGGACTTCTCCCTTCAGGAACGGCGCCTGCAGCTTCAGACCAACGATCTCACCCCCTTTTACATGTGATATAAAAAGTAAAGAGGAGCCTCAGCCTGACCGTCCAGCCCAGTGTTCAAGAGCTGGCCATAGAGGTAGGACCAGACTCTTTGTTGTCACCTCTATTGAAAACTGTGTACTGCCTCAGTCCTCACTCAGGGTCTTTGCTTTCATTCCTGATAGTCATTGGTATTCCTCTTTCTCCCTGAGGCTTATTTCTTCATATTAAGGCCTGCGCCTCCCTGAGGAAGCCCTCCACTTTCCCAGGATGAAGTGAAGGGTGTCTTATGTGCCTACATTTGTCGACAGTCTCCCAAGTCTTAGCAGCAGTAGATAGGTCAAGGCCCTAGAGGTCAACTTCTGTTCTGAGTTGGATAGTAGCATCACTTTTCACTTAGTGTCTGCACTTTGACTCCTGGAAGGGTCCAAGATTCCTCCCTCCACTCACCTAAGGCCACACCTCTCAGTCCAAGCTCCTCACTTTTGTTTCCCCATAAGAAATTTTGAGGAACACTTCTGTCTATTGCTGTGTAGGGCCTCCCAGGGGAGGTATGCTCTTGTACTCCCATGGATATGATTTGATGGTTTTCTCAGTCCTCAAACATAAATCGGAATATTAAAGAAATTTCAAAAGTAAAAGAATATATGTAGTTAGATTACAACATCATGGCATAAAGAAAAATGCATTGGAAGCATGGAAAATAGGAATGATGAAAGAGGAAAAGAAAGAATCAATATCAAGATGACTGTAATAAACTTTTCTTCCCACTCTTGATATTTAAAAGAATTATGCTCATGTTTGAAAGCAAAAATTGCAACATTTTCTATTGTGATTTTCAATGTTTGTATGCAGAGATAATTACAAGACCACTAGATCATAAACGGAGACAGTAAAAGGACTTAACTTCTGATAAACATTCTACATTCTATTAGAAGTGGTAAAATATTGGTAGTAGTATAATAGATTGTGAGAAGTTATGTATGTATGTTGGAAGACATCGAGCAACCAGTAAACGACCTTACAAGAGATATACTCAAAAAATTATTGAGAAATTTAAAAAGTCCAGTAACCCAAAGAAAGGCAGGGAAGGGGAAACAGGAAGAACAAGAGTGAGAATAAACAAAAAGCAACTAATAAAGTGTCAGACATAAATCCTAACACATCAATAATCAGGGTACAGATAAATATTCTAAATGCACTAATTAAAAGAGATTGATAGAATGGATAAAATTAACATGACCTAAGTATATGCTATACACAAAAAACTCACTTTAAAAAATCATGACATAGACAATTTAAAAATTAAAGGACAGAAAATGATATAGTATGAAAACACTCGCATGATAGTCAGAATTCTAAAAACGATCCCCCAAGATTGCCATCATATGGTTATTGGATCAAATACTAATGCTGTGAAGGGACTTTGCAGAGAGAACTAAGATCACTTACAAAGTGAAATTAACATAATGAGATTACCGAGGATTACATACATGAATATATATGCCCGGTGGAATCCTACGAGCCCATAAAAGGAAAAAGAGGAAGGCAGACATGTCACTAGGAAACATCCAGTGGAGTACGAAATCCAAGAGATGCAGTAGACTGTGAAGTCAGAGTGATTTGGAGCCTTATAAGCATTCTGGTTCCAGATTTTGTTCTGAAATGTTTTGTTCTGTCTATGGAAAGGACATAAGAAGCTTCTGGGAGCTTAAGGTGGCACCTGGCTGACAAGCAGCAAGGAAATGGAGATCTCACTCCTACAACCTGGAGGCTTCACAGTGACTTACTGGCCAATGAAATGCTTCTGATTTCACAGGAGGCTTTCCCACATCAGCAATCACGCAAGTATATTCCACACACACAGGCAGTAATAAGCAACAAGCAGCAGAGGTATGTGGGCTGGGGGAGAGGGCTGTGTGTCACTGCTGTTCTTCCACCAGAGCTTCATCCCTCAGCCACTGCCAGATGGAAAAGAGGCCTCAGAGTGCTCACCGGCAGAGCTTCTGCTGGCTTGTCAGGCATGGTCAATTTCTTTGTGGGTTTTATGGCCCTGCACGGGAGAGCCCATGGCCACTATTGCAGCTGCCTTTTAGCTTCACTTTCTTGTCGAGTCTCCTGGGTGCCTGGCCACAGGGGGTGTCATCTTACCATCTAAGTCTATCATACATATGTGCTTACCGCTTTGAGGAGGCAGCAATTTCACTGTAGGCTGAGTCACTTGTCATAAGTGACTCCATTGTGAGACATTTAGGATCACATATCATGATTATATATCACAAGCTCATCCAGCCAAATTTCGTTCCTCAGAATTTCCAGTAAGGAATGTGACCCTGTTGATCCCTTGATTGTGATCTGGGAAGATCTCGTTGAACTTATGACCTACGGGAACTGTAAGATAATAATTTTGTTTTAAGCTGCTAAACGTGTGATAATTGATCACAGCAGAAATAGAAAACTAATATGTTAATCCAAAGTAAACTGGATTGGATATATTAATATCAGATAATCTAAATGTTAAGAACAAAGAACATTGTTAGTGGCCAATGGGAATATTATATATATAGTTATGAAAAAATCAGACCCTCAAGAATACATATCACAGCTTTATTAGTTTACAATTCTGCTGCTTCAAAGTCTGATGTGAGTTTTGCTGGGCAAAAGTCAACACGTTGATAAGGCTGCATTATTTACTGCAAATTTGAGAGTTGATCCACCAAGAAGATATTTTGAAATATTCATTGTGGATTTACCAAACAACATAGTTGAAAAATATGTGAAACCAATACTGATAGAATTGAAAGGAGAAATAGACAGATCCATAGTTATGTTTGGTGTGTTCAACATGCTTTTCTACAAACAAATAATGGAACAACCAACTACAAAATCAACAAGGATGTAGAGGAACTGTCGACCAGTATAACTTAATCAACATTCAAAGAGCACTCTAAACAACAGGAGAATGTATGTTCTTTTCAGGATTTCATGTGACATATACCAACATAGACCATATCCTATAATAGTTAACAAAAAAAAAAACCTCAATAAATTGAAAAGAATTACAATAAGACAGAGTGTGGTCTCTGCTCATAATGGAATGAATATTGACATCAATAACAGACGGAAAAAAGGAAAAGTCCAAATATTTGGAAACTAAAAACACACTTCTAAATAGTCCATAGGTGAAAGAGGAAATCTCAAAAGAAAGAAAAAAAATACATTTAACTGACTTAAAATAAAAATACAACATTTCAAAATTTGTGTGGCACAGCTAAAGCTGTCTTGATATTAAGTTTGCAGCACTAAGAGTATAAGTTAGAAAAAAGGAAGAGACTCAAATTAGTAATCTAAGCCCATACTGCAAGAATCTGAATAACAGCAAAATAAAAAACATCTACCAAAACCCTACATTTAATATTATGCTTAATGGTGAAAGACAAACTGACTTCTTAAGATTAGGAAGAAGGCAAGGACACTCACTCTCACCGCTGCTACTTTACATAGAGGTAGAATATCCAGCCAACACAATAAGGCAAGAAAGGAAATAAAAGGCATAGAGATAATATATGCATAAAGAATATTGTCTATCTTTGAAGATATCAAGATTGTCTAAAAAAAAAAATTCTCAAGGAGCACGGTGGCTCACACCTCTAATCCTAGCACTCTGGCAGGCCAAGGCGCGAGGATCAAGACCAGCCTGAGCCAGAGGAAGACCCCGTCTCTATTAAAAAATAGGAAGAAATTAGACGGCCAATAAAAATATACAGAAATATTATCCGGACATGGTGGCGTGTGTCTGTAGTCCCAACTACTGGGGAGCTGAGGCAGAAGGATTGCTTGAGCCCAGGAGTTTGAGGTTGCTGTGAGCTATGCTGACACCAGGGCACTCTAGCCGGGGCAACAGAGCCAGACTCCGTCTCAAAAAAAAAAAATGCCAAGGAATCTACAAAACAACTCCTAGATCTAAAATGGCTGCAACACTGTTGCAGGTTATAAGATCAACATGCACAAATCAGTTATATTTTGTAATGAATACATTGGAACTAAAATTATAAATGTAATAATATTGATAATCACTTGAAAAAAACCCTGAAATATGCAGGTATACTTCTCATAAAACACGTACAGAATTTATATGGTAAGAAGTACAAAATGACAATGAAAGAAGTGAAAAAATATCTATATAAATGGAGAAATGTAACATGTTTATCGATTAAAAGATTCAACATAGTAATGATATCAATTCTCCTCAGACTGATATATAGATTTAACACAATTTCTATCAAAATCTTAGCAATATTGTTTTTCATGTAGAGTGAACTATATCTTAAAATTTATATGGACAGGAAAGGAACTAGAATAGCTAAGGATATTTTTGAAAGGAGAATAAAATGGGAGAAATCACTTTACCAAATTCCAAGACTTATTATTTAGCCATAATAATCAAGACTAAGATATTGGTAGCTGGATGGACACAGGGATCAATAGAACACAATAGAGACCATAGGAATATGCCCACATAACTATGGACAACTGATTTTCAAGAAAGTTGCAAAAGAAATTCAATGGAGAAAGGATTGATTTTACGACAAGGTGTTCGAGCAATTGGACTTTGACCTAAACCTAACAGCTTGTACAAAAATAAACTCCGATGGAACATAGATTTTCATGTAAAATTAAAAATATAAAACTTTTTTAAAGAAAATAAAGGAGAAAAGTTTGGGGACCTAGAGTTTGAGGAAGAATTCTTAGACATTATACCACAGCACAATTGTAAAAGAAAACGTCGATAAATTAGAATTCATCAAAATGTATCTGTGAATAATCCTCTCAAGAGAATGAAAATGCAAGCCATTGACTGTGAAAAATTATTTATCTATCACATACTTGATAAAATATTCATATCTAGAGTATCTAAAGATCTCTGAAACTCAACAGTTAAAAAAGCACACAATTTAATTAGGAAACGGCCAAAAGACACCATAGGATATTTCACCAAAGAGGATTTACAGATAGCAAATAAGCAAATAGAAAGAAGTTCAGCTTCACTAGGTATTGGGGAAATGCAAATCAAAGAGTATGATGAGATATTATTATAAACCTATCAGAACAACTAAAACCAAAAAGGAGAGTAGCAAAACCAAATGTTGTCAGTGATACAGAGAATCTGGATCACTTATATGTGCTGGTGGGAACGTGACACGGCACAGAAACTTTGTAAAATAGTTGGAAACTTAAAAACCCAAAACACTAAACTTGCCCTCACCATATCACCCAGTAATTGCACTTCTGGACCTTTGTCCCAGAAAATAAAAACTTATATGCAAAAAAAAAAAAAACCTGTACACAACTGTTCATAGCAGCTTTGTTTGTAATAGCCAAGGACTGGAAACAGCCAAGATGTCTTACCATAGGCGAGTGTTTAAGCAAACCGTGGCATATTAACACCATAGAATGAAAAGGAACAAGCTATTGACAATTGCCACAACTTGGACGGATCTCAAGGCCATGCTCGTGAGTGAAAGGAAAAATCAATCGCAAAAGTTCACATACTGTATGATTCCATTTACATGAAAATCTCAAATTGTTAAAATTACAGAAATGGACAGCCAATCAGTAGCTGGCATATATTATTAGGCATGGGTGGGAAGACAAGGCAGGTGTGACTATTAAGGGGTAGCACAAAGGAATCATTCTGAATTTTGATTGCATCAGTGGTCACCACTAATGTATATATGTGATAAAATGGCATAGATCTAAACAAATACATTTTACCATGTCAGTTTTATGGTTTTGACCTGATGCTATAGTTATACGAGATATTACCAATGGGAGAAATTGGGTGAAGATTACATGAGAACTTTCTGTACTATTTTTGCAACTTCGCGTGAAGATGAATTACTTGTAGTAATGAGAATCTATGAACATAAGAAATGTTAAGTACACGGGGTTATGTTATCAGTGCCATCCAAATAAAACAAGTCTATGTGACAGTTTGAATTAATCGGGGAATGTATTATATTTGGTATTTATATTTATAAAATCAATCATAAATTACATCTTTTGGTTAAGCTAATTAATTTTTCTTTGCATATTTCTAGTTTTCTAAGACCCTGATGATGTAAATATTTTAAATCATTCATCAGATAATAAATATGACCAGCCAACCTCAGGCACTTTATAAAACATTTTTCCTTCTTAATGATCATCAGCATAGATATGGGGACACTCCAATCCTTGAAAGCCAATCATTTACACTCAAGCTCTATGTTTAAATTGCCTGTGGGATATTTAGTGCTTATTAACATTACTTATTACAGAATTAGCCCGAAATGGAAAACTTTTTATTTCTGACCTTTACTGTCCTAGCATCTCGATGCTATTGCATCACAAAGTGCTATTTCCTTTTGCTATATGACATCTAATACTTTTGCTTGTAGCATCAACTAAATTTACTCATTCTTACTTTA
>NW_012149341.1:1373378-1379886 GCF_000956105.1 Propithecus coquereli
CCAAAGATGTAGACCTTGCTTATCGTTTGCCACATTACACTGAAGATAACCTATTTAAATTTTCCTTTGAATGAAGTGGGCACTGGCTTTCCTAAGCCATGGCAGAGTGGCCCACAGTGGATTCTAGGTATTTAATCTCAAGAGAGTATCATCCTTATTTCTCATATACTCCTTAAAGATGATGTACACAAAATACTTTGTTTGTGCACTGTGTTCAATTGCATTGAGACAGGAATGAGGATACCTGCCATTCCTGTAACAGGTGAGACTTTCGCTCTGCTTTACCCATGACCCAAAATGAACAGATAACAGTTTGCCACTATATGCTTTTGGGTTTCAATGCTGAGACACACCATTTGAGGGTCTGGTGCCTGCCCATGATGTCTTCAGCTTCAAGTGGCCCACCATCTAGCTTAATGTAAAATTAACTTCCACTGAAAGACTTGAAGTTTTCAAAACCCAGAAATCGCCATGCTTCAAGGCATAAACAGTTGTCCGACAGACTCATGTGAACTACCCCCAATCTCAACCTAATTACACCTTCTTTTGACTTGTCCCTTAGGTATCAGAAGATCCTATTGCTATTCTTGTAAGATTATAGCCCCTATGTTAAAATTCTATGAGTAGGTCCCGAGTCTTATTAACCATAGCATACCTGGTATTATTGAAGTGCTTTAAAAACAGCAGGTGTTCAATGAAGGCTTGGAGAATAAATAAACCAGCGAGCATGGGATTGAATTTATTAAGATTTATTTCTCATACACTATGGAAAGAGCTAAGCAAATTGATGCAAATATCACTGAATTTTACAGAAAGCAAGACTAAAAGATAAAAAATAAGAACTAAATACATTTGAGATCTTCGTTTTTTCCAGTTCTCACTGTTCATCCCAACTATTTTAAAGCTGAATTCCTCCATATTTCAGAGCACATGCCTATAGAAATGCCATGTTATCTTACTCAGGATCACAAAATAAAATGGATGGCTTTACACTATGTTTTACAGAAGAGGAGCACTTACTATTAAACCTCATGAACAGCATTAAATGTGTGATCAAAATCATTTGAAACATGAAGATTTTAAAGATAATTAAAGCTCTATTAAAAGAAAAAAACATTTGTATACCACACGCATCACAAAATAAAAGTATAAATGGTCAGGTTACACATAGAAAACAGGAACACATAGATGATTCCCTCCAGCTCCACCCTGGGCCTACATTGCTTGAACACTAACTGCCCACTTCAAAGGGATGAAGCATCTATTCCTGACTTCACTAGGTGTGGGAGGAGATGCCAGACATGGCACTGGAACTCGCAGTGGCCGTGGAAGTAGAACCAGCCCTAACCGAAATTCTCGCTTGAGCTCTCTCTTCTTCATCTCGCAGAGCCTCCTCATACTCAGAAGGGAAAGAACTTGGGTCAGTCCCACGAACCTTGGCCAAAAACTCCAGGAGTTTCATCTTTGTGGTTTCAGCGTGTGCTCTTGGGCCCCACAGGAATTCATACTGTGCAGGATCACTGTTGGGCACCTGGCGGTACTCCAGGTACTTTTCCTTCACCAGATCTTTGGTCATGAACTCCCTGGGCTCTCCAAAGAAGACGTCCTTCTTCCCGGAATAAAATCCCGTCACATTCAGCACTTCCCAGACTTCCTCTTCAGTGGCACGGTTGCCCTTCATGAAGATCGCAGCCAGGATCAGGATCAGGAGGCCAGTCTTGGGGACACGGTCTTCAGGACTCAGCATCCCATCATAGGTGAGGCCCAGATTGATGAAAAGGCCATAGCAGTGGCTGGTGGGGTCTACTTCCTTCACATCAAGGCCGAAGATTATCTCCATGCGCTCAGAGGCTCTCACCAGGATCTCAGGGAACTGGTCTTCCTTTTCTTCGATAATCTTCAACATCTCTGCCTTTGTTATTGGCTCTTTCATTTTATATTTGAGCAGCATGAAACCCACCAATCGACCCACTTTCTCGTGAAGAGCATCGATGGGCAGATTCTCGGGGGCTGCTGTAGATTGTGAGGCACATGCACTTTTTTCCTCTTCTTTGCTGCTAGAGCCCTCATCAGGGTGGCTTGATGAGGTGGCTGCCACAGCAATGGCAGAGGAGCACGAACCCTGAGGACCCTCAGGAGTGCTCAGCATCTTAGCAGCAGGAGCCTCCTTCACAATGCCTGGCATTAGAGGATTCGGGGAGGAGGCAGAGGTCTCCTCCACAGCCTTGGACACCTGGGCATTTTCCAGGCCCTGGGGCTCACTCTGGGTTTGAATGTGCTGATCCTGTCTGCATTGCGGACTCTCCTGATCCTTGGGCATGATGCGTCTTGCTGGTGGCAGTAGGCAGGAGTGAGCAGAGGAGGGTGGACAATACAGTGTCACTGCCTAAGGGAGAGAGGGAGGAGTCATTGACCTCACTTGTTAAACTCAATGCTAGTGGCTCTGATAGAAGCTATGCCAATGGAGTTTTCCTGACAACAGGGTTATAAGGGATTATAGGTCTCCTGTCATCTTTTTTTCTGTGCCGCCCAAGGAACCCAAGGAGGAAGTGAGAATCCTCCTGAGGGTGCAGCCAGCCAACCCAACACAAGAGTCTCAGGCTCACAGCAGACAGCTATTGGTGGCCTCGGTAGAGCCCTTGTGTTCTCAGGAAGGTAGTCTTATCAGTTTATGATCAGAAGTGCCACTAACTTTGCATCCAATAGGGCCTATGCCACCCTGGTGTTACTATGAGGGTGTGACCCTCAGACTAAAGCCACATCTCCCAGGAAACCTGAGGAGCAAATTTAGAGATTCCTGTTGTTTCCCAGGGCTGACACAGGAGCTAGATTCCATGCAAGCCACTGTACTATTATGGGTTGTCCCCTCAGTTCTCACTCAGATTCCCTGCTTTCAATCCAGGCAGGTCCTGGATTCTTTCTTTTCCATTTAATTTTGCCCCCTCACACCAAAGCCTCCATCTTTTTGAGAACCCAGAGAAGGTAGTGAGGTGTCACCTTTATTTAACAAGTTTATCGACACCCTCTCAGGGCTGATAAAAATACGGGGCTACACTCTTCATGATCCCCATTTCAGGGGTGGGTAGCCCCTCAATTTTTATTTAGGCTCCTTTACTTGGATAGTGAGGGGCCTTACCACTATATTAACGAATGTCACACCCTCTGCCTTCATGAATACCTCATCTTTCAGAGTCACCTTAGAAGGAAATGAGTTAGGATACTGCATATTCACAGCCCTTGGGGCCTCACAGTGCTAATAACAAGGGCTAGACACTGTGCAACACCCTCTGTTTTGGTGTGGGTAGACTTTGGGGATCTTAGTCAGGGCCCTTACTGTGACTCTTGACAGGCCCTGGACTCCTTTGTCTGCTGACCTGATGTGACATGGCACACAGAACAAGGACCTCACATGACGTAAACCACAAGAAGGAAGAGAGTGGCCAAATGGTCATGTGATCCCCGCCCAGAGCTCCCTGGGGAGATAAAGTTAAGAGGGCTCTTTGGTGACTATGTGTCCCAGGGTGGAATCCTTGCAGTCCTTCCTCTGTGTCTTCATATAGATTCCCAGTACCACCTGGGCACCCTAGCCACTGTGTAGCTGCACCTGCCACCTCAGGTCTAGACCACCACCTCCCTAAGACCCCAGTATAAAAAGTGAACTGCTGAGACACCTGTCCATCATTGTCTGGAGTCACCCAGGGATTAACTACAGGGTCAGGATAGGTATTGGGAGGTCTCATCTATACATAGATGGATGGTCAACTGTTTGCTCAGTCATAGACTACCCCTCAAATGATGGTAATGTGTGAGAATTCTTCCCTCTGCTGATGTGATGTCACCTCCTCATGCTAAAGAGTCGTGTTCCTGTGGCTACTGAGGGGGCATCACATCCAACCATTTTGATCTCAATTTTGGGGATGTGATAGCACGACAGGGCTCTGTTGAGATCACTGTGTTCTGGGGTAAGCATTTCCATTAGCCCCACTTAGGGTCCTTCCCTTGACTAATGGAAGTGACTGGGACTTCGTATTACTTCCTCAGACCAAAACCTTTCTCACCATGAGTTCACTGAGCAGAATGTAAGGAAATATCTCAGCTTGACAGCCCTTCTCAGGGCTTCCTACAGCTGTCAGCAGGGCTAAGCAGGGCTATTTTTGGCCCCCTTGGGATGGGGGACTTACTGGTTGGGCTTCAGTCCCCATGTGCTGACAGCTATTGCTCTCCCCCCCATTAAAAAAAGACCTCAATTCCCAGTGATAAACAAGAAGGAAGGAATGAGATATCATTCAGTCTTAACTCTGTGCCTTCACCTCGCCTCCTGGTACCTCTTGTGCACCTACCCCTAGGTTGCCCTGAGGCTGCCATCAGACCAGAGTACTTAGTTCCCTGGGACCCTTGAAGATGAAGGGACAGTGTGGAAATGCTTACAATTCCTGCCTTGGGCTTCCAAGGGTTGAATGCAGAGGCATTGTGGAGTTCATGGAGGTCGCAAGTGTATTAGAATCAGTGTCTCCTTTATTATCACTGAATGTCTACAACTTGGCTACTGGCATTATGGGAGACTCCTCCCCTCTGCTGGCCTGATGGTCCCTCCTTATGCTAAAGATTTATCCCAGGGACTACCACGGAGGATATGAGGTGTACTTCATCTAGACTTCCTGGCTTCCCCAAACTGCCACCATTAGTGGACGCTGTGGGGCTACCTGTGTTCTGAGGTGTACAGCTCCCTCAGTCCTAAGTCATGGCCCTTCCTTTGAATCCTTGAAGCACCCAGTAATCCCCTGTCCTATGACCTCACTTCACTCCCTTGCACTAAGACCCACACCTCCCTGAAACCCAAATGGATGACATGAAATTGTCGCACCTGCGGACCCCTCCTGCCAGGGGTCTACCAGTGATGCCCAAAGGGGCAGAAAAGAGTCCCATGGTGACCCTGATAGCTGTTTCAGAACACATGGTCCTGACAGTCTTCTCTTGGGTTCCCTACCTTGAATCCTTGAATATCCTGGGACTTATCCTTGTCACTCACAATAAGGCCTCCTTCCCAGTGAACACCATGGAGGAGTGAGTGGGTGTGTTGTCTGGCTATCTATGTTTGGGTCTCTCAAGAGAGACCCTCAAAGGGTTTCCCGTGATCAGCAGGTCCACACTTTTATGAGTTGTGTTTTCCTTTCAGACATAACTCAATGACACCTGTGAGGGCCTGGGAATCCTTTTGCTGACCTAATGTAATTTATTCCGATAAAATTTTCTCTTCTCTGAGAACCCAGGGCAAAATCAGGGATCTCCTAAGCCTTATATCGCTACAGTGGCTCTCCCAGGGGTGACAACAGGGGAAAGGCTTTGTGGATCCTCTTCTGTCATCGGTTAGTCCCACAATCGTCACATGAGCTCCTCAGACAGGATACTGGTTAATAACGTGCTCCCTGCAGGCAGATACGTGATGCTGCCTCCTTCCAAGCAAGTTCTCACCGCTATGAGACATTCCAGAAAAACACTGGGAGACACCTCATAAACTCGACATTCAGAACTGACAACAGGGCCTAAATACTGTGGCATAACTTCCTTCTTGGCATGGGCAGAACGCCAAAAATGCACTCAAGGTCCTCACGCGCACTACGGTAGGGCCCAAGACGTCCTCCTCCGAAGTCAGGGAGCACCACTGCCCGCCGCCCCTGCCCAGGGACGCCCAGGGCTCACGGGCCGGGGTCAGTGGATGCGCCACTATTCTGTGGTGACTGATCCCTTCAGGACTCACTCAGGGGCCTTTTCTCAAGGACCGGCAGGGCAGGTCTGGGGCGTCTTACCCCCGCTGCGCGGTAAGGCCTTCGCCTCAGTCCGATCCGCGAGGACCAAGTGGGGGATGGGTTGGGCCTCACAGCCCAGCCCGGAGCCCCTGGGGAGTCACTGCGGGGGCGGGGCTCTTATCTGTGGGGACTCCCCTGTCCTGTGGCCGCGGGTGTTGCCCTCAGTTGTATGGAGAACCTTACCTTGATAGCTGGAAGCCGTTGCGATTCCGCCCTCTTGGGACCTGAGGCCGCGCACCTCAGACCAACGTCCTAACGGTCCTCAGACGCCAGAGGAGGAAGTCGGGGGGCGTGGCATCTGGCCACCGCGCCTGGCGCCACCCAGCGGCGACAGCAGGAGCAGTAGGCGCGGGCCCCTCCGCACTGGCTTTAGTGTCATGGGATAGGGTGCTGACCATCGTCCCTCAGAGTCCTCACGTGGACTTATGCCAAGCCCCGGATTTCGCCCTCTGTTGAGCCAAGGCTGTGCTCATGTTTCTGAGAACCCTGCAGAGCAACTGCGGGTACCTCAGCTGGCGACCCCCGCCTGGGGCCTTCTAGGGCTCAGAGGAGGCACTGTCCGGTGTCCGCGTGACCTCCTTTACTCTGCACTGTTGCTTTCCTCAGTCCTTCTTCATGGGGATCCTAATCTTGCCTCCTTTCTCTTTGAATTAAGGCTTCCTAGGAAATGCCACCTCCAGGGATATCTCCACTAATTTACT
>NW_012149341.1:1391121-1393797 GCF_000956105.1 Propithecus coquereli
ATGCAAGCCACTGTACTGGTATGGGTTGTCCCCTCAGTTCTCACTCAGGATCCCTGCTTTCAATCCAGGCAGGCCCTGGATTCTTTCTTTTCAACTTAATTTTGCCCCCTCACACCAAACCCTCCATTCTTTTTGAGAACCCAGAGAAGGTAGTGAGATGTCACCTCTATTTAACCAGTTTATCCACACCCTCTCAGGGCTGATAAAAATGCAGGGCTAGACTCTTCATGATCCCCATTCTCCAGGGGTGGGTAGCCCCTCACTTTTCCTTTAGCCTCCTTGACTTGGCTAGTGATGGAGCCTTACCACTATGTTAACTAATGTCACACCCTCTGCCTTCATGAATACCCCATCTTCCAGAGTCACCTGAGAAGGAAGTGAGTTAGGACACTGCATATTCACAGCCCTTGTGGCCTCACAGTGCTAATAACAAGGGCTAGACACTGTGGAACTCCCTCTGTTTTGGTGTGAGTAGACTTCGTGGATCTTAGTCAGGGCCTTTAGTGTGACCCTTGACAGGCCCTGGACTCCTTTGTCTGCTGATGTGACATGGCACACAAAACAAGGACCTCACATGAGCTAAACCCCAAGAAGGAAGAGAGTGGGCAAATTCTCATGTGATCCCCGCCCAGAGCTCCCTTGGGTGATAAAGTATTAAGGCTCTTCGGTGACCATATATTCCAGGGCGGACTCCTTGCAGTCCTTCCTCTGTGTCTCCATATAGACTCCCACTACTTCCTGGGCACCCTAGCCACTGTTTAGCTGCACCTGCCATCTTCAGACCAAGATCACCACCTCCCTAGCACCCCAGTGTATGAAGTGAACTGTTGATACACCTGTCCATCCTTGTCTGGAGTCTCCTAGGGAGTCACTATAGCACCAGGACAGGTATTGGAAGATCTCATCTATGCTTAGATGGATGGTCAACTGTTTGCTAAATCATAGTCTACCCCTCGAATGATGGTAATGTGTGAGACTTCTTCCCTCTGCTGATGTGATGTTGCCTCCTCAGGCTAAAGAGTCCTGTTCCTGTGGCTACTGAGGGGGAATTGAGGGGGCATCACATCCAAGCATTTTGATCTCAAATTTTGGGGATGTGATAGCAGGACAGGGCTTTGTTGAGATCACTTTGTTCTGGGGTAAGCATTCCCATGAGCCTCACTTAGGGTCCTTCCCTTGACCAATGCAAGTGTCTGGGACTTCATATCACTTCCTCAGACCAGAACCTTTCTCACCGTGAGTTAACTGAGCAGAATATAAGGAAATATCTCAGCTTGACAGCCCTTCTCAGGGCTTCCCACAGCTTCCAGCAGGGCTAAGCAGGGCTGTTTTGGGCCCCCATGGAATGGGTCATTTCCTGGGATGTGCCGTTCCCTGACCCTAACTCAGGGTTCTATTTTGATTATGGATTGGTCTTCAGTCCCCATGTTCTGACAGCTAATGCCCTGCCTCCCATCAAAAAAAGGCCTCAATTCCCTGTGATAACAACAAAGGAAGGGATCAGATATCATTCATTCTTAACTCTGTGTCTTCACCTCGCCTCCAGGTACTACTTGTGGACCTACCTCTAGGTTGTGCTGAGGCTGCCATTCAGACCAGCGTACTTACTTCACTGGGACCCTTGAAGATGAAGGGACAGTGTGGAAATGCTTACAATTCCTGCCTTGGGCTTCCAAGGGTTGAATGCAGAGGCATTGTGGAGCTCATGGAGGTCTCAAGCGTAAGGGAATGGGTGTCTCCTTTATTATCACTTAATGTCTACTCCTCGGCTACTGGCATTATGAGAGACTCCTCCCCTCTGCTGGCCTGACGGTCCCTCCTTATGCTGAAGGTTTACCCCAGGGGCTACCACAGAGGATATGAGGTGTACTTCATGCAGACTTCCTGGCTTCCCCAAACTGACACCATTAGTGGATGCTGTGGGGCTACCTGTGTTCTGGGTGTACAGCTCCCTCAGTCCTAAGTCATGGCCCTTCCCTTGAATCCTTGAAGCACCCAGTAATCCCCCTCTGATGACCTCACTTCATTCCCTCGCACTAAGGCTCACACCTCCCTGAAACCAAATGGCGACATGAAATTGTCTCACCTGGGACCCCTCCTGCCAGGAGTCTACCAGTGATGATCAAAAGGGCAGAAAAGAGTCCCATGGTGACCCTGATAGCTGTTTCAGAACACATGGTCCTGATGGTCTTCTCTTGGGGTCCCTACCTTGAATCCTTGAATACCCTGGGACTTATCCTTATGACTCACAATAAGGCCTCCTTCCCAGTGAACACCATGGAGGAGTGAGTGGGTGTGTTGTCTGCCTATCTCTGTTTGGGTCTCTCAAGGGAAACCCTCAAAGGGTTTCCTGTGATCAGCGGGTCCACACTTTTATGTGTTGTGCTTTCCTTTCAGACATAACTCAACGACTCCTGTGAGGGCCTGGGAATGCTTTTGCTGACCTAATGTAATCTATTGTTTCTAGAAGAGACAAAATTTTCTCTTCTCTGAGAACCCAGGGGAAAATGAGGGATCTCCTAAGCCTGATATATCTACGGTGGCTCTCCCAGGGGTGAGCCTCAAACGAGCTCCTTGCATGGGATACTGGTTAATAACGTGCTCCCTGCAGGCAGATACGTGATGCTGCCTCCTTCCAAGCAAGTTCTCACCGCTATGAGACATTCCAGAAAAACA
>NW_012149341.1:1393847-1395029 GCF_000956105.1 Propithecus coquereli
GTCTTGCCTCCACATTCCTTCTTTTTGATTGACCCTCTGGTTTGCCATGAAATCTCACCTACTTCCAATTTCTCTTTGACACAAAAATGTGAATACTCCAAGCCATAGCACAGGGTCTTCCTTAGAGCAGATGCTCAATGTTTAGGAATCAATGAGCCAATGAGCAGGGAATCTAATCTATTAAGATGTAATTGACCCTACATTCATTATAAGCTAAGCAAATCCAAGTAAGTATCTTTCACTTTGCAAAAAAACATAGTAACATTTACTAGGAAAGCCAAGGATTAATCATAATTAGTTTATTTAAGTCAATTTCTTGAGTGAAACAATTTTACTAATGAGTTCTTTCAAATTTCCAAAGAAACACGTGCTGCAAGGCCACATTATACTCTTACAAATTGCAAATGATACGGGGTTTCCAGTTCGTTTTACAGAATAGCAAAACCAGTACCCTTAAACCTGATGCAAAGTAGTCAACGTGCAAACACATCGTTCATAAACTTAGATTCTTAAGCTATTTAAGCCTTCTATTAAGAGGAAGAACGTTTGAAAATTAATGAAAAGATAAAGAAAGGAAGTTAAGAAGGAAAAGAAGAAAGGAGAGCCATGGAAACTATACTGCAAAGCCACTTTCTTACGGAAGCACAAGCACAGGCACTTCTCTGCACAAGTGCTGCCTGTCAGGCTGGGCCGGTGAAGTCCTTGGATTTTTCTCCCCTTGGCTCTGTTGGCACCTTCACTAGTTCCTGTGCATGATACAGCTGCACAGGCAGCCATGGTGGACGGAGCTCCCCAAGGGCCCTGGGGAGTGCTAAGTGCCTCCAAAGCAGGCAAGTCTGGGGAGTATCTTTAAAATGAGGAGAACAGGGGTGGAACTCTTCTTTCTCTGCAACAGTAACCGTAAACTACCCCCAGACTCTACATCTTACCTGGGCCACGTCTAGGGACGATAACCTGTATCCTCTCCAGGCTGACATCAGGGGCAAATCTGTGCTCTTTCCCTATGTTCTGGGGCATGAGATCCTCTCAGATCTCCCTCGTGGTGGTCTATATTTGGGATTCTGGCTCCCTGACTAAAGGCTTTCTGAATCATATTACCTCCCTACATTCTCTGAGATTTATGTCTAATCCTTACTCAGAATGGATCAGGGTCCCAGGCACAATGGGGAAGCTGCAACAAGA
>NW_012149341.1:1406979-1409334 GCF_000956105.1 Propithecus coquereli
GATAATTAAAGCTCTACGAAAAGAAAAAACATTTGTATAACACATGCATCACAAAATAAAAGAATAAATTGTCAAGTTACACACAGAAAACAGGAACACATAGATGATTCCCTCCAGCTCCACCCTGGGCCTACATTCCTTGAACACTAACTGCCCTCTTCAAAGGGATGAAGCATCTATTCCTGACTTCAATAGGTGTGGGAGGAGCTGCCAGACACGGCACTGGAACTCGCAGTGGCCGTGGAAGTAGAACCAGCCCTAACCAAAATTCTCGCTTGAGCTCTCTCTTCTTCATCTCGCATAGCCTCCTCATACTGAGAAGGGAAAGCACTTGGGTCAGTCCCACGAACCTTGGCCACAAACTCCAGGACTTTCATCTTTGTGGTTTCAGCGTGTGCTCTTGGGCCCCACAGAAATTCACACTGTGGAGGATCACTGTTGGGCACCTGGCGGTACTCCAGGTACTTTTCCTTCACCAAATCTTTCGTGATGAACTCCCTGGGATCTCCAAAGATGAAATGCTTCCTCCCGGAATATAGGCCCATCACATCCAGCACTTCCGAGATTTCCTCTTCAGTGGCACGGTTGCCCTTCATGAAGATCGCACCCAGGATCAGGATCAGGAGGCCGGTCTTGGGCACACCCTCTTCGACACTCAGCATCCCATCATAGGTGAGGCCCAGCATGATGAAGAGGCCATAGCGGTAGCTGGTGGGGTCTACTTCCTTCACATCAAGGCCGAAGATAATCTCCATGCGCCGAGAGGCTCTCAGGAGGATCTCAGAGAAGTGGTCTTCGTCGTCTTTGATAACCTTCAATATCTCTGCCTTTGTTATTGGCTCTTTCATTTTATATTTGAGCAGCATGAAAATCAGCAAAAGACCCACTTTCTCGTCGAGAGCATCTATGGACACATTTTTGGGGGCTGCTGTAGCTTGTGAGGTGCTTGGACTATTTTCCTCTTCTTTGCTGCTAGAGCCCTCATCAGGGTGGCTTGATGAGGTGGCAGCCACAGCAATGGCAGAGGAGCACAAACCCTGAGGACCCTCAGGAGTGCTCAGCATCTTAGCAGCAGGAGCCTCCTTCACATTGCCTGGCATTAGAGGATTCGGGGAGGAGGCAGAGGTCTCCTCCACAGCCTTGGACACCTGGGCATTTTCCAGGCCCTGGGGCTCACTCTGGATCTGAATGTGCCAATCCTGTCTGCGTTGTGGACTCTTTTGATCCTTAGGCATGATGTCTCTTGCTGGTGGCAGTAGGCAGGAGTGAGCAGAAGAGGGTGGACAATGCAGTGTCACTGCCTAAGAGAGAGAGGGAGGAGTGAGTGTCCTCGGTTGTTAAATTCAACTGCAGTGGCTCTGATAGAAGCTGTTGCCAATGAACTTTTCCTGACAACAGTGTTTTAAGGGCTTATAGGTCTCCTGTCATCTTGGTTTCTGTCCCCTCCAGGAACCTGAAGGAGGAAGTGAGAATCCTCCTGAGGGTGCAGCCAGCCAACCCAACGCAAGAGTTTCAGGCTCACAGCAGACAGCTATTTGCGGGCTCGCTAGAGCCCCTGGTGTCCTGAGGAAGGTAGTGCTATCAGTTTATGACCAGAAGTGCCACTAACTTTGCATCCAACAGGGCCTATGCCACCTCCCAGGTGTTAGTATGAGGGTGACCCCCTCAGACTGAAGCCGCATCTATTAAGACACCTGAGGAAAGAGTGTGGAGGTTCCTGGAGTTTCCCAGGGCTGACAGCAGGAGCTAGATTCGATGCAAGCCACTGTACTGGTATGGGTTGTCCCCTCAGTTCTCACTCAGGATCCCTGCTTTCAATCCAGGCAGGCCCTGGATTCTTTCTTTTCAACTTAATTTTGCCCCCTCACACCAAACCCTCCATTCTTTTTGAGAACCCAGAGAAGGTAGTGAGATGTCACCTCTATTTAACCAGTTTATCCACACCCTCTCAGGGCTGATAAAAATGCAGGGCTAGACTCTTCATGATCCCCATTCTCCAGGGGTGGGTAGCCCCTCACTTTTCCTTTAGCCTCCTTGACTTGGCTAGTGATGGAGCCTTACCACTATGTTAACTAATGTCACACCCTCTGCCTTCATGAATACCCCATCTTCCAGAGTCACCTGAGAAGGAAGTGAGTTAGGACACTGCATATTCACAGCCCTTGTGGCCTCACAGTGCTAATAACAAGGGCTAGACACTGTGGAACTCCCTCTGTTTTGGTGTGAGTAGACTTCGTGGATCTTAGTCAGGGCCTTTAGTGTGACCCTTGACAGGCCCTGGACTCCTTTGTCTGCTGATGTGACATGGCACACAAAACAAGGACCTCACATGAGCTAAACCCCAAGAAGGAAGAG
>NW_012149341.1:1411954-1418947 GCF_000956105.1 Propithecus coquereli
CCTCTTGGGACCTGAGGCCGCGCACCTCAGACCAAGGTCCTAATGGTCCTCAGAAGCCAGAGGAGAAAGTCGGGGTCGTGGCATCTGGCTACGGCGCCTGGCGCCACCCAGCGGCGACAGCAGGAGCAGCAGGTGCAGGCCCCTCCACACTGGCTTTAGTGTCATGGGGTTAGGGTGCTGACCATCATCCCTCAGAGTCCTCACTTGGACTTATGCCAAGCCCCGGATTTCTCCCATTGCTGACCTGAGGTTGTGCTCATGTTTCTGAGAACCCTGCAGAGCAACTGGGGGTGCCTCAGCTGGCGACCCCCGCCTGGGGCCTTCTAGGGCTCAGAGGAGGCACTGTCCGGTGTCCGCGTGACCTAATTTACTCTGCACTGTTGGTTTCCTCAGTCCTCCTTCACGGGGATCCTAATCTTGCCTCCTTTCTCTTTGAATTAAGGCTTCCTAGGAAATGCCACCTCCAGGGATATCTTCACTAATTTACTTACTGCAAGCCTTGTGGAGTTTGCGTTGGGTCTCTGCCCCAGCGTTGATGCGATGGGAAAGTTATAGTACAAGACAGGCAGGGACCAGGACAGGTGGTGGGTCAGAGAGAAACACGTTGATCTATCCTTTCTCTTCACCAGAGAGACTTAACCTCTTATGCAACTTTTGTCCTGAAAATATTTGTTTTCTACAAGGAAGGGTCTAATCAGAGTCGTTTCGTGATACTCTAATTGAGTTTATCTGACATTGCATATGCAGGTAATCATATTTTCACTGAATATTTTTTCTTTTTATTATTCATTCATTTCTTTTATTATTTTTCTCACTCTGGCTGTGTTTTCCAGTTTAGTTTTGAACAGTGAAGGTGGTAGTATCAATCTGTTTCTTGTTCCTGACTTTAATGGAAATTATTCTAACATTTCACAATATGTATTTTTCTGATGATTTTCAGAAGTGGAAATCCCCTTTTAATGTTACTTTACTATAAGTTTTGCCACTACTAGTGTTGATTTTTGGTTCAAAGGCTATTTCTCTACCTTTAGATATGATCAGATGAGTTTCTTGTCTAGTCTGTTTTATAAGCACTATAACTGTAATATCTTCTTTGTATTCTTGTACAAAACCTTTTTAAATTTAACTCACTCTGTTATTGACTGTGCTATCAATTTACTTAGGATATTTGCTTAATTGTGAATAGCCTTGGCCCAAGTGTTCTTTACTTGGAGTGCCTTTGTCTGGTTTTTCTATCAATAAATGTTAGCTTGTAAAAATATTTTGAGTAATTTCAAGTATTTTTGGATCATTCGGATGAGTTTAAATGAGGTGCTCATTATTTCTAGTTCCTGAGTATATCGTGCAACTGGCCTCAAACCTAACTGATCCTCAGACTTTCTGAGGATGGCTTGGTTTTTGACTACAGTTTCAGTTGTGTAGTTCATTTATTTTATGTTTTTATGGACCTATTTAGTCATTTATATTTTGCTAAAAATTGGCCTATTTTACTTGTACTTTCAAATTGAAAGGCATGATCCTTATTAAGATTGTTTATTATACAAATTCTAAAACACATGCAATAGTACAAAGGATAGTACAATGAATCCACCATACCTGACACTCCACATATCTCCGATAGTTATGGATAGCAGCTTGTCCACATTAAGACTTTGTTCATGATAGGGCACTGTGGCTCACGCCTGTCATCCTAACAGCCTGGGAGGCCAAAGCGGGAGGATTGCTGGAGTTCAGGAGTTCAAGACCAGCCTGAGCAAGAGCAAGACCAAGACCTTGTCTTACTAAAAAAAATGGAAAAATTAGCTGGGCACAGGGGCGCACACCTGTAGTCCCAGGCTACTGGGGAGGTTGAGGCACGAGGACAGCTTGAGTTGAGGAGTTTGAGGTTGCAGTAAGCTTTGATGACCTGCTGCACTCCACTTGGGACCAGAGAGCGAGACTCTGTCTCTAAGCAAACCAACGAACAAACAATAGACCTTTGGCAAAACCACTACAAAGGTGGTTCTCTGTACTTCCATGGGATCCATGCAATGCCTGTGTGTCTCCCTTTTTGCTGATCTTGGCCGTATTGAGGATCGTGACTTTTATCCATCATTTATTAGTGCCTATTCAATGGTAATTCTCTCATTCCATCATTCTTTCTTAGTTTATGACCTCAAATTCTACAACAGGTAGAAACCTTTCCATATCAGCCACTTGTTTATCCTGAACTAATGGTACATACTTATCGTATATTCAGATCTCTTCTACACCTATATTTTGAACCATATCATTGAATATAATGATTCATTTTTGCTTTTTCTTTTAAATTAATAACATTTATAAAACTGTTTTGTAATTTTTTTTCCTGTACTACAGGAAGAAGGAGAAAATCACTGAGCGCTCCAATCCCTGTGGTCTTTCATCTTCTACTGATGCCCCCTGTTGCAGAATCTAGTTGGCATCCTTATTTGGGAGAGCCTAGGAATTGAGAGGGAGGCCCTGAATAATAGAGAAAGAGCAAGGGAAGGGTGAAGAATGGATCAGAGCACAGATAGGTCCAGGACTGGCATACCATGTACAGAGATTAAACAGCAATAATTATTTAAAAATTGCTAGAGAAAAATGGTTCATAAAAATAATCATCATTCATTCATGATAAAAAGATATATATGTATTTTTTTAAAGAAATTTTTAGAGACAGGGTCTTGCTCTGTTGCTTAGTCTAGAGTGCAGTGGGATGATGAGAGCTTGCTGCAGCCTCAAATCTTGGGCTCAGCTGATCTCCTTGCCTCAGTCCCCTGAGAAGCTGGGACTACAGGCACATGCCACCACACTCGGGTACTTTTTTTCCATTTTTTTTAAGAGTCACGATTTTGCTATGTTGCCCAGTCTGCTCTCCAACTCCAGGCCTCAAGGGATCTTACCACCTCAGCCTCCTGAGTAGCTGACATTACAGGCATGAACCAACGCATCCAGCAAGGATATTTTCTTAAACTACATCAAAGGCATGTAGAAAAAACTTAGAGTAAAAATTATGTGAAACACATAAAACACTGAAAAATGTTACATTAAAGTTGGGCAGAAGGCAAAGATGCATGCTAGCACCACTTCTATTCTTCATTTTAATGAAGATAAGGAAGCAATGAGAAACAGGTAATCAAAGAGATAGGAATTGGAAAATAAGAAACAATGCTACTATCATTAAACATGAATGAAATGCATATGAGAAAAATCTACTAAAGAAAAATCATCACTGCAATAAATTCATTTTAAAAGTTTGCTCGGTATAAGAGCAATATACAAACACGCCCTTTTTTCTGTACCAGTGGACAGACTGAAGATGAAATTAAATAAAAATAACTTATAGATGATCATGACAAATAATTTATGCTTCAAAATCTACATCATAGAAATAGTTTAAAAACTGTATGGAAGAATTATAAAGTTATTTAGAGAAATTACTGAAGATCTGAGAAATTGGAGAAACGTTACATAATCTTATATAGAAGGTTCGATATTGTAAACCTGTTAATTCTCCCCAAATTTGATCTCCTCTAATCCCTCCCCCGCAATAAATTCATATAGGTTTTCTTTATGAATGTCTGTGTATATCTATAAGTGTGTTTGAAACTTGACAAGCTGCCTCTTTTTTTGGGGGGGGCGCAGAGTCTCACTCTGTCACCTGAGCAGGAATGCCATGGTATCAGCCTAGCTCACAGGAACCTCAAACTCCTGGGCTCAAACAATCCTCCTGCCCCAGCCTCCCAAGTAGCCGGGACTACAGGCATGTGCCACCACATCTGGCTAATTTTTTGTTTCAATTTTTAGTTGCCCAGTTAATTTATTTCTATTTTTAGTAGAGGCAGCGTCTCGCTCTTGCTCAGGCTGGTCTAAAACTCCTGACCTCAAGCAATCCTCCTGCCTCAGCCTTCCAGAGTGCTAGGATTATAGGCATGAGCCACCGCGCCCTGCCAACAAGCTCATTCTAACATATAAATAAACTTGCAAATATCTAAGAATAGCCAATACACTCTGGAGAAAGAAGAAAGAAGGTATGATATTAAGGGTTATTAAAACACCATAGTAAATAAGAGTATGTAGTAAAGATGCCTGAATAGACAAATAGACCAAAGAAATAGGAGTAGAGTATTGCAAACATATGTATTACACAGTGCCTCCTGATTTATAAAAAATATGCTAGTGCAGGAAATGGGAGAGGGAACAGTGTTTTTATTAAGAAATGACAGTGGAGCAATTACATATTAAAAATGAAATGTGACTGAAATCCTCCTTCACACTTAACACAAAAATCAGTTCCAGGTGGATTAGAAACCAACTTTTAATTTTTTCAGTCTGAAAAATTTAACACTTCCATAACAGAAGGGAATACCACATTAACAGAAAAAATGAGAACCTCATACCTAAGTTTTTGAACTGGTTTATGAAAGTTAGTGTTCATCTATGAATGATACCAAATTAGACAAATGATAGCCATAAAAAACTATAGTAAATATCATACTTAATGTGAAAACAATGAGAGTTTTACTTTAAATTGGAAAGAAGACAAAGATGTGTGTTATCACCATTTCTACTCAATATTTTGATGAAGATGCTACAAGGAGAAGTAGTGGGAAACAGAGGAAATCTAAGGAATTATTCTTGGAAATGAAGAAACCAAGCCAGTGTCATTAGCATAGGATTAGAATTTATGAGGAAATTCTACTAATGATAAACTGTTAAATCAACAACTGTGTTTTAAAGATTGCTGAGTATGAGACTAATATGTAAAAATACACTTTGTGGGGTAATAGTACAGAATGAAATTAAATAAAATATAACTTGTAAATCACCATAACAAAATATCATACCTAAAAGTAAATATAATTTTAAAGTGTAACAACTCAATGAAAAAAATACACAGCTATTATTTACATAAAGCAATGAAAACATAATTAAATAGAACAATACTATATGATTGTAGATAGAAGTTTCTATATTGTGAACATATAAATTCTCACCAAATTGAATCTATAGATGACTGTAATTCTTCTCCGACAAATGAAACCCAAAGCTTTGTGTGTGAATATCTGTGTATATGTTATGTGTGTGTGAGGCTTGAAAAATCATTATAAAGTCTAAATTAACTTGCAAATAGCCAAGAGTATCTTATATCCTCTTGAAAAAAAAACATAATATGCCTTACTCCATTAGATGTTTAGAATTACTGGAAATATGTAGTAGTTAAGAGCTTGTGTTATAAGTCGAGGCATATGAAGATCACCAGAGGTCAGGAGGAAATCATGAAACAGATTCTCTCTTACAGCCTCTGTAAGGAACCAACACTGCTGACACCTTGATTTTGGACTTCTCGCCTCCAGAAATTGTGAGTGGATAAATGTCTATTGCTTCTAGCCACTGAATTTTTGGTATTTTGTTATGGAAGTCCTAGGAAATTAATGCACCTAGGAAGGAGGTTATACTGAGCCTTAGGCTGCAGCCGGCCAGCCTTTCCTGAGGTGCACTGGGGCAGTAACAGGGGCTGGCAGTTGAGACTTCCTCTATTCAGGAGTAGGTTGTCTTGTGATTTCACATTCAGGATCATTACATCAACAATTGTGTCCTCCCTTCTGCTACTCTGAAGTTGACATGACAGGCCGAGGCTCTTACTTCTCAGGGACTCCCCAAAGAGAAAACAAAGGGCTGCTTCAGACATCACCCCTGCCACAAGGTATCCAGGGCTGACAACTCTGGGGCTCGCACTCTTTCTTGGGCTACTGGGGTCCTCAGTTCTCACTGAAGGTCCTCACCTTGACTCCATGGAGGGCCTAGGACTTCTCCCTTCAGGAACAGTGGCTGCAGCTTCAGACCAAGAATCTCATCCCCTTTAAATGTGATATAAAAAAGTGAAGAGGAGCCTCAGCCTAATGGTCCAGCCTAGTGTTCAAGAGCTGGCCATAGAAGTAGGACCAGACTCTTTGTTGCCACCTCTATTGAAAACTGTGTAGTGCCTCAGTCCTCACTCAGGGTGTTTGCTTTCATTCCTGATAGTCATTGGTATTCCTCTTTGTCCTTGAGGCTTATTTTTTCATATTAAGGCCTGCACCTCCCTGAGGAAGCCCTCCACTTTCCCAGGAGGAACTGAAGGGTGTGGTGTCTTATGTGGCTACATTTGTCCACAGTCTCTCAAGTCTCAGCAGCAGTAGGTAGGCCAAGGCCCTAGAGGTCAGCTTCTGTTCTGAGTTGGATAGTAGCATCACTTTTCACTTAGTGTCCTCACTTTGACTCCTGGAAGGGTCTAAGATTCCTCCCTCCACTCATCTAAGGTCACACCTCTCAGTCCAAGCTCCTCACTTTTGTTTCCCCATAAGAAATTTTGAGGAACAATTCTGCCTGTCTCTAGGGCCTCCAAGGAGAGGTATGCTCTTGTACTCCTATGGATATGGTTTGATGGTTTTCTCAGTCCTCAAACATAAATTGAAATATTAAAGAAATTTCAAAAGTAAAAGAGTATCTGTAAGTTAGATTACAACATCATGGCATAAAGAAAAATTCATTGGAAACATGGGTAATAGGAACTGATGAAATAGGAAAAGAAAGAATAAATATCTAGATAACTGTAATAAACTGTTCTTCCTCCTCTTGATATTTAAAAAAATTATGCTCATGTTTGAAAGCAAAAATTGCAACATTTTCTATTGTGATTTTCAATGTTTGTATGCAGAGATAATTACAAGACCACTAGATCATAAACGGAGACAGTAAAAGGACTTAACTTCTGATAAAAATTCTACATTCTATTAGAAGTGGTAAAATATTGGTAGTAGTATAATAGATTGTGAGAAGTTATGTATGTATGTTGGAAGACATCGAGCAACCAGTAAACGACCTTACAAGAGATATACTCAAAAAATTATTGAGAAATTTAAAAAGTCCAGTAACCCAAAGAAAGGCAGGGAAGGGGAAACAGGAAGAACAAGAGTGAGAATAAACAAAAAGCAACTAATAAAGTGT
>NW_012149341.1:1418997-1422455 GCF_000956105.1 Propithecus coquereli
ATTACAATAACAAAATACTGTACCTAAAAGTAAATATAATTTTAAAAGTATAACGACTCAATGAAAAGAATACACAGCTAGGATTTACATAAATCAAAGAAAACTTAAATAGAAGAATATTATATGTTTGTACATAGAAGTTTCTATATTGTGAACATATCGATTCTACCCAAATTGAATCTATAGAGGACTGCAATTCTTCTCCCACAAATAAAACCCAAAGATTCTTGTGTGAATATCTGTGTATATGTTATGTGTGTGTGACGCTTGACAACTGATTATAAAATTTAAATTAACTTGCAAATAGCCAAGAGTATCTCATGTCCTCTTGAAAAAGAAAAATAAAATATGTCTTACTCTACTAGATGTTTAGAATTACTGGAAATATATAGTAGTTAAGAGCTTGTGTTATAAGTCAAGGCATAAGCAAACCACCAGAGGCCAGGAGGGAAGCATGAAACAGATTTTCTCTTACAGCCTCTATAAGGAACCAACACTGATGACACCTTGATTTTGAACTTCTCGCCTCCAGAAATTGTGAGTGGATAAATGTCTATTGCTTCTAGCCACTGAATTTGTGGTATTTTGTTATGGAAGTCCTAGGAAATTAATGCACCTAGGAAGGAGGTTTTAGTGAGCCTTAGGCTGCAGCCGGCCAGCCTTTCCTGAGGTGCACTGGGGCAGTAACAGGGGCTGGCAGTTGGGACTTCCTCTATTCTGGGGTAGGTTGTCTTGTCATTTCACATTCAGGATCATTACATCAACAATTGTGTCCTCCCTTCTGCTGCTCTGAAGTTCACACGACAAGCCAAGGCTATTATTTCTTAGAGAGTCCCACAAAGAGAAAATGAAGGGCTGCTTCAGACATCAGCCCTGCCACATGGCACCCAGTGCTGACAACTCTGGGGCTCGCTCTCTTTCTTGGGCTACTGGGGTCCTCAGTTCTCACTGAAGGTCCTCACCTTGACTCCATGGAGGGCCAGGGACTTCTCCCTTCAGGAACAGTGGCTGCAGCTTCAGACCAAGGATCTCACCCCCTTTAGATGTGATATAAAAATGTGAAGAAGAGCCTCAGCCTGATGGTCCAGCCCAGGGTCTTCTAGATCTGGCCATAGAGGTAGGACCAGACTCTTTGTTGTCACCTCCATTCAAAAGTGTGTAGTGCCTCAGTCTTCACTCAGGGTGTTTGCTTTCATTCCTGATAGTCATTGGTATTCCTCTTTCTTCTTGAGGCTTATTTTTTCATATTAAGGCCTGCGCCTCCCTGAGGAAGCCCTCCACTTTCCCAGGAGGAACTGAAGGGTGTCTTATGTGGCTACATTTCTCCACAGTCTCCCAAGTCTCAGCAGCAGCAGGTAGGTCAAGGCCCTAGAGGCCAACTTCTGTTCTGAGTTGGATAGTAGCATCACTTTTCACTTAGTGTCTGCACTTTGACTCCTGGAAGGGTCCAAGATTCCTCCCTCCACTCACCTAAGGCCACACCTCTCAGTCCAAGCTCCTCACTTTTGTTTCCCCATAAGAAATTTTGAGGAACACTTCTGTCTATTGCTGTGTAGGGCCTCCCAGGGGAGGTATGCTCTTGTACTCCCATGGATATGATTTGATGGTTTTCTCAGTCCTCAAACATAAATCGGAATATTAAAGAAATTTCAAAAGTAAAAGAATATATGTAGTTAGATTACAACATCATGGCATAAAGAAAAATGCACTGGAAACATGGAAAATAGGAAATGATGAAAGAGGAAAAGAAAGAATAAATATCTAGATGACTGTAATAGACTCTATTAAGATAATGAGATTACCCAGGATTACATACATAGATATATACGCCAAGTGGAATCCTACGAGCCCATAAAAGGAGAAGAGGAAGGCAGAAGTGTCAGTAGGAGACATCCAGTGGAATGGCAAATCCAAGACATGCAGTAGAAGGTGAAGTCAGAGTGATTTGAAGCCTTATAGGAATTCTGGTGCCAGTTTTTGTTCTGAAATATTTTGTTCTGTCCATGGGAAAGGACATGAGAAGCTTTTGGGAGCTTAAGGTGGCACCTGGCTGACAAGCAGCAAGGAAATGGAGATCTCGCTCCTACAACCTGGAAGCTTCACAGTGATTTACTGGCCAATGAAATGCTTCTGATTTCACAGGAGAGTTTCCCACATCAGCAATCACGCAAGTATATTCCACACACACAGGCAGTAATAAGCAACAAGCAGCAGAGGTATGTGGGCTGGGGGAGAGGGCTGTGTGTCACTTCTGTTCTTCCAGTAGAGCTTCATCCCTCAGCCACTGCCAGATGGAAAAGACGCCTCAGAGTGCTCACCGGCAGAGCTTCTGCTGGCTTCTCAGCCATGGTCAATTTCTTTGTGGGTTCTATGGCCCTGCACGGGAGAGCCCATGGCCACCATTGCAGCTGCCTTTTAGCTTCACTTTCTTGTCAAGTCTCCTGGATGCCTGGCCACAGGGGGTGTCATCTTACCATCTAAGTCTATCATACATATGTGCTTACCACTTTGAGGTGGCAGCAATTTCACTGTAGGCTGAGTCACTTGCCATAAGTGACTCCATTGTGAGACATTTAGGATCACATATCATGATTATGTATCACAAGCTCATCCAGCCAAATTTCGTTCCTCAGAACTTCCAGTAAGGAAGGCTTCCTAGGAAATGCCACCTCCCAGGCAATCTCCACTAATTTACTTACTGCAAGCCTTGCACAGTTTGGGTTGGGTCTCTGTCCCATCCTTGATGAGAGATGGGAAAGTTACAGTACAAGACAGGCAGGGACCAGGACAGGTGGTGGGGTGTCAGAGAAAAACACGTAGATCTATTCTTTCGCTTCAGCAGCCAGACTTAGCCTCTTATGCAACTTTTATCCTGCGAATATTTGTTTTCTACAAGGAAGGCACTAATTAGAATGGTTTCGTGAAACTCTAACTTTTTGAGTTATTTGACATGGCATATGCAGATGATTGTTAGATTTACAATGCCCGGGGACTCTCCAGACTCCTACGGCTCAAAATGTATGTATACGACAGAATGTGGTTATTAGAAAACTAAGGTTTATAAAACAGTAGCCGCAGGAGACATTGTAAACCTAACAATGATCATATTTTCATTGTGGTGTTTGTATAACATAGAGGACTAACTACTCAGTCATAAAAAAGGAAGAATTAATGCCTTTTGCAGCAATTTGGAGGGAATTAAATATTATCTCTTTACATTTTTCATATCTCTCATTTATTTTGCAATTCTTATCATTCAAATGTGTTTTCCAGTCCTCTTTTTAACAGTGGAGCAGGCTTGGGTCAAGTCTTCTTTTCTTGGGGTCTTCTAATCTGTGTTTTGAATCAAAGAGTGTTAGGTCCGGAGCTGAGAGAGACACAGCAAGCCTCATGTGTAGCAAAATACTGTTTACTTTGAGTCTCTGGGTGCAGATGGGTGGAGGCCGAAAAAAGCATCC
>NW_012149341.1:1433690-1435630 GCF_000956105.1 Propithecus coquereli
AACTCCAGGCCTCAAGGGATCTTACCACCTCAGCCTCCCGAGTAGCTGAGATTACATGCATGAACCAACGCATCCAGCAAGGATATTTTCTTAAACTACATCAAGGGCATCTAGAAAAAACGTTACAGTAAAAATTATACTTCATTTAAAAACACTGAAAAATTGTACATTAAAATTGGGCAGTAGGCAAAGATGCATGCTAGCACCACTTCTATTCTTCATTTTAATGAAGATAAGGAAGCAATGGGAAACAGGTAGTCAAAGAGATAGCAATTGGAAAATAAGAAACAATGCTACTATCATTAAACATGAATATAATGTATGTGAGAAAAATCTACTAAAGAAAAATTATCAGAGCCATATCCTCGCTTTAAAAATTTGCTCGGTATAAGAGCAATATACAAACACGTCCTTTTTTTGTAGAAGTGGACAGTGCAACAATGAAATTAAATAAAAATAACTTGTAGATGAGCATTATAAATAATTTATGCTTAAAAATGTACATAATAGGAAAAGTTTAAGAACTCTATGGAAGAATTATAAAGTTATTTAGACAAATTACTGAAGATCTAAGAAATCAGAGAAACGTTACATAATGTTAGATAGGAGATTCAATATTGTAAACATGTTAATTCTCCCCAAATTTGATCTACTCCAATCCCTCTCGCATAATAAATTCATATAGGTTGTCCTTGTGAATGTCTGTGTACATCTACAAATGTGTTTCAAACTTGACAAGATGCCTTTTTTTTTTTTTTGACACAGTGTCTCACTCTGTTGCCTGGGCCAGAGTGCCATGGTGTCAGCCTAGCTCACAGGAACTTCAAACTCCTGGGCTCAAGCAATCCTCCTGCCCCAGCCTCCCAATTAGCTGGGACTACAGGCGTGTGCCACCACAACCAGCTAATTTTTTGTTTCTATTTTTAGTTGTCCAGCTAATTTTTTTCAATTTTTAGTAGAGATGACATCTTGCTCTTGCTGAGGCTGGTCTTGAACTCCTGACCTCAAGCAATCCTCCTGCCTCGGCCTCCCAGAGTGTTAGGATTACAGGCATGAGCCACCGCACTCAGCCAACAAACTGATTCTAACACATAAATAAACTTACAAATGTCTAAGAATAGCCAATATATTCCTGAGAAAGAAGAAGGTATGATATTAAGGATTATTAAAACACTGTAGTAAATAAGAGTATGTAGTAAAGATGCAGGAATAGGCAAATAGACAAAAGAAATGAGAATAGAGTATTGCAAAACATATCTAGTACACAGTGCCTCCTGAGATATAAAAAATGGCTACTGCAAGGAAATGGGAGAAGGAACAGTGTTTTTATTAAGAAACGACAGTGGAACAATTATGTATTAAAAATGAAATGTAACTGAAATCCTCCTTCACACTTAACACAAAAATCAGTTCCAGGTGGATTAGAAACCAACTTTTAAATTTTTTAGTCTGAAAATTTTAACATTTCCATAACAGAAGGAAATACCACATTAACAGAAAAAATGAAAACCTCATACCTAAGTTTTTGAACTGGTTTATGAAAGTCAGTGTTCATTTATGAATGATACCAAATTAGACAAATGATAGCCATAAAAAACTGTAGTAAATATCATACTTAATGTGGAAACATTGAGAGTTTTACATTAAAATTGGGAAGAAGACAAAGATGTGGGTTATCACCATTCCCACTCAATATTTTTATGAAGACACTACGTTGAGAAGTAGTGGGAAACAGAAGAAATCTAAGGAATTATTCTTGGAAATGAAGAAACCAAGCCAGTGTCATTAGCATAGCGTTAGAATTTATAAGGAAATTCTACTAATGATAAAAAATTAAATTAACAACCGCATTCTAAAGGTTGCTGCGTATGAGATTAACATGCAAAAACAGACTTTGTTTCTGGGGTAATAGTACAGAATGAAATTAAATAAAATATAAT
>NW_012149341.1:1435680-1437489 GCF_000956105.1 Propithecus coquereli
GCCTGGGGCCTTCTAGGGCTCAGAGGAGGCACTGTCCGGTGTCCGCGTGACCTAATTTACTCTGCACTGTTGGTTTCCTTAGTCCTTCTTCATGGGGATCCTAATCTTGCCTCCTTTCTCTTTGAATTAAGGCTTTCTAGGAAATGCCACCTCCAGGGATATCTTCACTAATTTACTTACTGCAAGCCTTGTGGAGTTTGCGTTGGGTCTCTGCCCCAGCGTTGATGCGATGGGAAAGTTACAGTACAAGACAGGCAGGGACCAGGACAGGTGGTGGGTCAGAGAGAAACACGTTGATCTATCCTTTCTCTTCACCAGAGAGACTTAGCCTCTTATGCAACTTTTGTCCTGAAAATATTTGTTTTCTACAAGGAAGGGTCTAATCAGAGTCGTTTCGTCAGACTCTAATTTTTTGAGTTTATCTGACATTGCATATGCAGATGATCATATTTTCACTGAATATTTTTTCTTTTTATTATTCATTCATTTCTTTTATTATTGTTCTCACTCTGCCTGTGTTTTCCAGTTCAGGTTTGAACAGTGAAGGTGATAGTATCAATCTGTTTCTTGTTCCTGACTTTAATGGAAATTATTCCAACATTTCGCAGTATGTATTTTTCTGATGATTTCAGGAAGTGGAAACCCCCTTCTAAAGTTACTTTACTATAAGTTTTGCCATGAACTAGTTTTGGCTTTTCATTCAAAGGCTATTTCTCTACCTGTACATACGATCAGATCAGTCTCTTGTCTAGTCTGTTTTATAAGCATTATAACAGTAATATCTTCTTTGCATTCTTGTACCCAACCTTTTTTAATTTAATTGACTCTGTTTTTGACTATGCTATCAATTTACTTAGGATATTTGCTTAATTGTGAATAGCCTTGGCCCAAGTGTTCTTTACTTGGAGTGCCATTGTCTGTTTTTTCTATCACTAAATGTTAGCTTGTAAGAATATTTTGAGTAATTTCATGTATTTTTGGATCATTCAGATGAGTTTAAAAAAGATGCTCATTATTTCTTTTTCCTCAGTATATGATGCAACTGGCCTCAAATCTAACTGATCCTTGGACTTTCTGAAGATGGCTTGATTTTTGACTACAGTTTCAGTTTGTGTAGTTTGTTTTTTTTCTGTTTTTATGGACCGATTTAATCATTTATATTTTGCTAAAAATTGGCCTACTTTACTTGTACTTTCAAATTGAAAGCCATGATACTTATAAAGATGGTTTATTATACAAATTCTAAAACACATGCCATAGTACAAAGGATAGTACAATGAATCCCACATACCTGACGCAACACATATCTCCGATAGTTATGGATAGCAGCTTGTCCACATTAAGACTTTGTTCATGATAGGGCATGGAGGCTCACGCCTGTCATCCTAACAGCCTGGGAGGCCAAAGCCAGAGGATTGCTGAAGCTCAGGAGTTCGAGACCAGCCTGAGCAAGAGCAAGACCAAGATCTTGTATTACTAAAAAAATGGGAAAATTAGCCTGGCACAATGATGCGTGCCTGTAGTTCCAGGCTACTGGGGAGGTTGAGGCACGAGGACAGCTTGGACTACGAGTTTGAGGTTGCAGTGAGCTCTGATGATGCCACTGCACTCTACCTGGGAGGAGAGAGCGAGACTCTGTCTTAGAGCAAACCAACTAACAAACAAAAGACCTTTTGCAAAACCACAACAGAGGTGGTTCTCTGTACTTCCATGGGATCCATGCAATGCCTGTGTGTCTCCCTTTTTTCTGACCTTTGCAGTATTGAACATCGTGACCTTTATCCATTATTTAGTAGTGCCTATACAATG
>NW_012149341.1:1437718-1451842 GCF_000956105.1 Propithecus coquereli
TTTCACTGTAGGCTGAGTCACTTGTCATAAGTGACTCCATTGTGAGACATTTAGGATCACATATCATGATTATATATCACAAGCTCATCCAGCCATATTTCATTCCTCAGAACGTCCAATAAGGAATGCCACCCTGTTCATCCCTTGATTGTGGTCTGGGAAGATCTCGTTGAACTTATGACCTACGGGAACTGTAAGATAATAATTTTGTTTTAAGCTGCTAAATGTGTGGTAATTGATTATGGCAGAAATAGAAAACTAATATGTTAATCCAAAGTAAACTGGATTGGGTATATTAATATCAGATAATCTAAATGTTAAGAACAAAGAAAACTGTTAGAGGCAGATGGAAATATTACATATAACTATAAAACAATCAGCCCCTCAAGAATGCATATCAAAGCTTTATTAGTTTACAATCCTGCTGCTTCAAAGTCTGATGCCAGTTTTACTAGGCAAAAGTCAATGCATTGACAAGGCTGCATTATTTACTGCAAATTTGAGAGTTGATCCACCAAGAAGATATTTTCCAATATTCATTGTGGATTCACCAAACAACAGAGTTGAAAAATATATGAAACCAATATCGATAGAATTGAAAGGAGAAATAGATAAATCCATAATTATATTTGGTGTGTTCAACATGCTTTTCTGAAAACAAATAATAGAACAACCAACTACACAATCAACAACGCTGTAGAAGAACTGTCAACCAGTATAAATTAATTAGCATTTATAGAGTACTCTGAACAACAGGAGAATGTGCGTTCTTTTCAAGATTTCATGTGACATATACCAACAGAGTCCATATCCTATAATAGTTAACAAAACAAACCCCAATAAATTGAAAAGAATTACAATAAGACAATGGAATCAATATTGACATCGATAACAGAAGGAAAAAAGGAAAAGTCCAAATATTTGGAAACTAAAAACACACTTTTAAATAGTCCATGGGTAAAAGAGGAAATCTCAAACGAAAGGAAAAAAAATGCATTGAACTGAATTAAAATAAAAATACAACATTTCAAAATGTATGTGGCATAGCTAAAGCACTGTTGATAGTTAAGATTACAGCACTAAGAGTATGCATTAGAAAAGAGGAAGAGTCTCAAATTAGTACTCTAAGCCCATACCACAAGAATCTGAAAAAGAGCAAAATAAAAAACACCTACCCAAACCCTACATTTAATATTATATTTAATGGTGAAAGACAAACTGAGTTCTTAAGATTAGGAACAAGGCAAGGACACTCACTCTCACCGCTGCTATTTCACAAAGAGGTAGAATGTCCAGCCAACAGAATAAAGCAAGAAAGGAAATAAAAGGCATAGAGACAATGTACGCATAAAGAATATTGTCCCTCTTTGAAGTTATCAAGATTGTCTAAATAAAAAATCCCAAGGAGCACAGTGGCCCACGCCTGTAATGCTAGCACTCTGTCAGGCCGAGCAGGAGGATCGCTCGATGTCAGGAGTTCGAGACCAGCCTGAGCAAGAGTGAGACCCCGTCTCTATTAAAAAATAGAAAGAAATTAGCCGGACAGCTAAAAATATATAGAAAAATTAGCAGGGCATGGTGGAGCATGTCTGTAGTCCCAGCTGAGGCAGAAGTATTGCTTGAGCCCAGGTGTTTGAGGTTGCTGTGAGCTATGCTGACACCAGGGCACTCTAGCCGGGGCAACAGAGCCAGACTCCGTCTCAAAAAAAAAAAATGCCAAGGAATCTACAAAACAACTCCTAGATCTAAAATGGCTGCAACACTGTTGCAGGTTATAAGATCAACATGCACAAATCAGTTATATTTTGTAATGAATACATTGGAACTAAAATTATAAATGTAATAATATTGATAATCACTTGAAAAAAACCCTGAAATATGCAGGTATACTTCTCATAAAACACGTACAGAATTTATATGGTAAGAAGTACAAAATGACAATGAAAGAAGTGAAAAAATATCTAAATAAATGGAGAGATATAACATGTTTATGGATTAAAAGATTCAACATAGTAATGATATCAATTCTTCTCAGACTGATATATAGATTTAACAAAATTTCTATCAAAATCTTAGCAGTATTTTTTTCCATGTAGAGTGAACTGCACCTTAAAATTTATATAGAAAGGCAAAGGAACTAGAATAGCTAAGGATATTTTTGAAAGGAGAATGAAATGGGAGGAATCCCTTTACCAGATTCCAAGACTTGTTATTTAGCTATACTAATCAAGACTGAGATATTGGTAGCTGGATGGACACATGGATCAATAGAATACAATAGAGACCGTAGGAATACCCCCACATAAGTATGGACAACTGATTTTCAAGAAAGTTGCAAAAGAAATTCCATGGAGAAAGGATTGATTTTATGACAAATGGTGCTGGAGCAATTGGACTTTGACCTAAACCTAACAGCTTGTACAAAAATAAACTCCAATGGAACATAGGTTTCCATGTAAAATTTAAAACTATAAAACTTTGTTAAAGAGAATGTAGGAGAAATATGGGGGCCTAGGGTTTCATGAAGAGTTCTTAGGCATTACAGCAAAGCACAATCATAAAAGAAAATGTTGATAAATTAGAATTCATCGTAATGTACCGGTGAATAATCCTCTCAAGAGACTGAAAATGCAAGCCATTGACTGTGAGAAAAACTTTATATATCACATACTTGATAAAATATTCATATCTAGAGTATCTAAAGAACTCTGAAACTCAACACTTAAAAAACACACAATTTAATTAGGAAACACGCAAAAGACACCCTAGGACGTTTCACCGAAGAGGGTTACTGATAGCAAATAAGGAAATAGAAAGAAGTTCAGCTTCACCAGGTATCGGGGAAATGCAAATTAAAGAGTATGATGAGATATTATTATAAACCTATCAGAACAACTAAAACCAAAAAGGAGAGTAGCAAAACCAAATGTTGTCAGTGATACAGAGAATCTGGATCACTTATATGTGCTGGTGGGAACGTGACACGGCACAGAAACTTTGTAAAATAGTTGGAAACTTAAAAACCCAAAACACTAAACTTGCCCTCACCATATCACCCAGTAATTGCACTTCTGGACATTTATCCCAGAAAATAAAAACTTATATGCAAAAAAAAAAGAAAAACCTGCACACAGTTGTTCATAGTAGCTCTGTTTGTAATAGCCAAAGACTGGAAACAGCCAACATGTCTTACCATAGGTGAGTGTTTAAGCAAACCGTGGCATATTAATACCATGGAGTGAAAAGGAACAAGCTATTGACAATTGCCACAACTTGAACGGATCTCAAGGCCATGCTGGGGAGTGAAAAGAAAAATCAATCTCAAAAGTTCACATAGTATGTGATTCCAATTATATAAAAGTCTCAAAATGTTAAAATTATGGAAATGGAGAACAAATCAGTAGTTGGCATATATTATTAGGCATGGGTGGGAGGACCAGGCAGGTGTGACTATTAAGGGGTAGCACAAAGGAATCATTCTGAATTTTGATTGCAGCAGCGGTCACCACTAATGTACATATATGATAAAATGGCATAGATCTAAACAAATACATTTTACCAATGTCAGTTTTCTGGTTTTGACGTGGTGCTAGAGTTATATGAGATATTACCAATGGGAAAAATTGGGTGAAGATTACATGAGAACTTTCTGTACTACTTTTGCAACTTCACGTGAAGATGAATTACTTGTAGTAATGAAAATCTATGAACATGAGAAATGTTAAGTACACGGGTTATGTTATGAATGCCATCCAAATAAAACAAGTCTATGTGACAGTTTGAATTAATCGGGGAATGTATTATATTTGGTATTATATTTATAAAATAAATCATAAATTACATCTTTTGGTTAACCTAATTGATTTATCTTTGCGTATTTCTAGTTTTCTGAGACCCTGAAGAGATTTAAATATTTTAAATCATTCATCAGATAATAAATATGACCAGCCAACCTCAGGCACTTTATAAAACATTTTTCCTTCTTGATGATCATCAGCATAGATATGGGGACACTTCAATCCTTGAAAGCCAATCATTTACACTCAAGCTCTATGTTTAAATTGTCTGTGGGATTTTTAGTGCTTATTAACATTACTTATTACAGAATTAGCCTGAAATGGAAAACTTTTTATTTCTGACCTTTACTGTCCTAGCATCTCGATGCTGTTGCATCACAAAGTGCTATTTTCTTTTGCTATATGACATCTAATACCTTTGCTTGTAGCATCAACTAAATTTACTCATTCTTACCTTACCTTTACTTTAGATTTTTTTTCAAAAAAGCTATAATGTGTTAGAACTCTAAATTATATTTTATTTAGTAATATTTCATTTATTTAATAACATTTTCATTGATTTCACCCATACCAAAAATGTAGACCTTGCATACTCTTTGCCACATTACACTGAAGATAACCTATTTAAATTTTCCTTTAATTAAAGTGGGCACTGGCTTCCTAAGCCATGGTACAGTGCCGACAGTGGATTCTAGGTATTTAGTCTCAAGAGAGTATCATCCTTATTTCTCATAAACTCCTTAAATATCATGTGTATAAAATGCACTGTTTTGAATTGCATTGAGACAGGAATGAAGGATACCTGCCATTCCTGTAACAAGTGAGAATTTCGCTCTGGTTTACCCATGACGCAAAATGAACAGATAACAGTTTGCCACTATATGCTTTTGGGTTTCAATGCTGAGACACACCATTTGAGGGTCTGGTGCCTGCCCATGATGTCTTCAGCCTCAACTGGCCCACCATCTAGCTTAATGTAAAATTAACTTCCACTGAAAGACCTGAAGTTTTCAAAAGCAAGAAATCGCCATGCTTCAAGGAATAAATGCTTGCCCGACTGACTCATGCGGACTGCCCCCCATCTCAACCCAATTATACCTTCTTTTGACTTGTCCTTTAGGTATTAGAAGGTCCCACTGCTATTCTTGTAAGATTATAGCTCCTATGTTAAAATTCTATGAGTAGGTCCCGAGTCTTATTAACCCTAGCATACGTGGTATTATTGAAGTGCTTTCAAAACAGCGAGTGTTCAATGCAGTTTGGAAAATAAATAAATCAGCGAGCATGGGATCAAATTGATTAAGATTTATTTCTCACATACAATGTAAAGAGTTAAGCAAATTGATGCAAATATCATTGAATTTTACAGAAAGCAACAGTAAAAACAAAAAAAACAAGACCTGAATACATTTGAGATCTTTGTTTTTTCTAGTTCTCAGTGTTGATCCCAAATATTTTAAAGCTGAATGCCTCCATATTTCAGAGCACATGACAATAGAAATGCCATGTTATCTTACTCCGGATCACAAAATAAAATGGATGGATTTACACGATGTTTTACAAAAGAGGAGCTCTTACTATTAAACCTCATTAAATGTGTGGTCAAAATCATTTGAAACATGAACATTTTGAAGATAATTGAAGCTCTATTAAAAGAAAAAAACATTTGTATAACACACGCATCACAAAATAGGAGAATAAATTGTCAAGTTACACATAGAAAATACGAACACATAGATGATTCCCTCCAGCTCCACCCTGGGCCTACATTCCTTGAACACTAACTGCCCTCTTCAAAGGGATGAAGCATCTATCCCTGACTTCACTAGGTGTGGGAGGAGCTGCCAGACATGGCACTGGAACTCGCATTGGCCGTGGAAGTAGAACCAGCCCTAACCAAAATTCTCACTTGAGCTCTCTCTTCTTCATCTCGCAGAGCCTCCTCATACTGAGAAGGGAAACCACTTGGGTCAGTCCCATGAACCTTGGCCAAAAACTCCAGAAGTTTCATCTTTGTGGTTTCAGCGTGTGCTCTTGGGCCCCACGGGAATTCATACTGTGCAGGATCACTGTTGGGGACCTGGCGGTACTCCAGGTACTTTTCCTTCACCAAATCTTTCGTGATGAACTCCCTGGGCTCTCCAAAGAAGACATCCTTCTTCCCGGAATAAACTCCCGTCACATTCAGCACTTCCCAGACTTCCTCTTCAGTGGCACGGTTGCCCTTCATGAAGATCGCACCCAGGATCAGGATCAGGAGGCCGGTCTTGGGCACACGGTCTTCAGGACTCAGCATTCCATCATAGGTGAGGCCCAGATTGATGAAGAGGCCATAGCGGTGGCTGGGGGTGTCTACTTCCTTCACATCAAGCCGAAGATAATCTCTATGCGCTGAGACGCTCTCAGGAGGATCTCAGAGAAGTGGTCCTTGTCGTCTTTGATAATCTTCAATATCTCTGCCTTTGTTATTGGCTCTTTCATTTTATATTTGAGCAGCATGAAAATCAGCAAAAGACCCACTTTCTCGTCCAGAGCATCTATGGACACATTTTTGGGGGCTGCTGTAGCTTGTGAGGTTCTTGGACTATTTTCCTCTTCTTTGCTGCTAGAGCCCTCATCAGGGTGGCTGGATGAGGTGGCTGCCACAGCAATGGCAGAGGAGCACAAACCCTGAGGACCCTCAGGAGTGCTCAGCATCTTAGCAGCAGGAGCCTCCTTCACGTTGCCTGGCATTAGAGGATTGGAGGAGGAGGCAGAGGTCTCCTCCACAGCCTTGGACACCTGGGCATTTTCTAGGCCCTGGGGCTCACTCTGGGTCTGAATGTGCTGATCCTGTCCGTATTGCGGACTCTCCTGATCCTTAGGCATGATGTCTCCTTCTGGTGGCAGTAGGCAGGAGTCAGCAGAGGAAGGTGGACAATGCAGTGTCACTGCCTAAGAGAGAGAGGGAGGAGTGAGTGACCTCAGCTATTAAACTCAATTCTAGTGGCTCTGAGAGAAGGTATGCCAATGGACTTTTCCTGACAACAGTGTCATAAGGGCTTATAGGTCTCCTGTCATCTTGGTTTCTGTGCCTCCCACCCCCCAGGAACCTGAAGGAGGAAGTGAGAACCCTCCTGAGGGTGCAGCCAGCGAACCCAACACAAGAATCCAGGCTCAAAGCAGACAGCTATTGGTGGCCTCGGTAGAGCCCCTTGTGTTCTGAGGAAGGTAGTGCTATCAGTTTATGACCAGAAGTGCCACTAACTTTGCATCCAACAGGGCCTATGCCACCTCCCAGGTGTTAGTATGAGGGTGACCCCCTCAGACTGAAGCCACATCTATTAAGACACCTGAGGAAAGAGTGTGGAGGTTCCTGGAGTTTCCCAGGGCTGACAGCAGGAGCTAGATTCCATGCAAGCCACTGTACTGGTATGGGTTGTCCCCTCAGTTCTCACTCAGGATCCCTGCTTTCATTCCGGGCAGGCCCTGCATTCTTTCGTTTCCACTTAATTTTGCCCCCTCACACCAAAGCCTCCATCTTTTTCAGAACCCAGAGACGGTAGTGAGGCGTCACCTCTATTTAACCGGTTTATCCACACCCTCTCAGGGCTGATAAAAATGCAGGGCTAGACTCTTCATGATCCCCATTCTCCAGGGGTGGGTAGCCGCTCAATTTTCCTTTAGCCTCCTTGACTTGGATAGTCGTAGGGCCTTACCACTATATTAACTAATGTCACACCCTCTGCCTTCATGAATATCTCATCTTCCAGAGTCACCTGAGAAGGAAGTGAGTTAGGACACTGCATATTCACAGCCCTTGGGGCCTCACAGTGCTAATAACAAGGACTAGACACTGTGGACTCCCTCTATTTTGGTGTGGGTAGACTTTGCGGATCTTAGTCAGGGCCCTTACTGTGACTCTTGACAGGCCCTGGACTCATTTGTCTGCTGACCTGATGTGACAGGGGACACAGAACAAGGACCTGACGTGACCTAACCTCAAGAAGGAAGAGAGTCTGCAAATTCTCATGTGATCCCCACCCAGAGCTCCCTGGGTGATAAAGTTAAGAGGGCTCTTTGGTGACTATGTGTCCCAGGGTGGAATCTTTGCAGTCCTTCCTCTGTGTCTTCATATAGACTCCCAGTACTTCCTGGACATCCTAGCCACTGTTTATTTGAACCTGCCATCTTCAGACCAAGACTACCACCTCCCTAGGACCCCAGTGTGTGAAGTGAACTGCTGAGACACCTGTTCATCCTTGTGTGTAGTCTCCCAGGGAGTGACTATAGGGTCAGCACAGGTATTGGGAGGTTTCATCTATACTTAGATGGATGGTCAACTGTTTGTTCAATCATAGCCTACCCCTCAAATCATGGTGATGTGTGAGATTTCTTCCCTCTGCTGATGTGATGTTGCCTCCTCATGCTAAAAGGTCCTGTTCCTGTGGCTACTGAGGGGGAATTGAGGGAGCACCACATCCAACCATTTTGATCTCAAATTTTGGGGATGTGATAGCAGGACAGGGCTTTGTTGAGATCACTTTGTTCTGGGGTAAGCATTCCCGTGAGCCTCACTTAGGGTCCTTCCCTTGACTAATGCAAGTGTCTGGGACTTCATATTACTTCCTATGTGTGTGTGTGTGTGTGTGACCTATGAAGAGGTACATTATACTCCAAAATAACTTGAGTATTCTAATATATACATACAGAAATCCACAGAACATGTATGGGAATGGGTATTAAGAATGTGGGCCGGGCGCAGTGGCTCACGCCTATAATCCTAGCACTCTGGGAGGCTGAGGCGGGTGGATCGTTTGAGTTCAGGAGTTCGAGACCAGCCTGAGCAAGGCGAGGCCCCGTCTCTACTAAAAATAGAAAGAAATTGGCCAAACAACTAAAAATAGAAAAAATTAGCCGTGCATGGTGGCACGTGCCTGTAGTCCCAGCTACCTGGGAGGCTGAGGCAGGAGGATCCCTTGAGCCCAGGAGGTTGAGGTTGCTGTGAGCTAGGATGACGCCACGGCACTCTAGCCCAGGCAAGAGAGTGAGACTCTGTCTCCAAAAAAAAAAAAAAAAAAAAAAAAAAAGGATGTAGGGTATTAGTGGAAGAAATACAAAGTTTAATCAGGCCTCATTTTTTGATATGGGTTCACTAAGCAGCGATTCTGTATTCAATATTGTAGCACAGGGATTTAGAGAAAGCTGTAACAGCTTGTTTGGTTGGTTAGCTGAAACATGGACCAAAAGATGGCCCACAGTAAGCAATAGAAATGTCAAACCTGTTTTGGTTTTGTGTATAGGAAGAGACTGAAAGGTTTAGGGAGATTGGAGTGTTGGAGTGTATTTATCACTTAAGATCCACTCATCCACACTGTGAGTATACAGAAAACATAACTTTCACCAACACTATGAGAAATAAATTTCAAGGGGAGTCCTAGCATTATTAAAGAGGTCTGTGATCACTCTTCTCTGTAGGTCATGTTTGACAGTGGGAACTGCAGTCACTTAATTGGGAAACCTAAATGCAATGGGAGTAATTGGATACCAATGTGGCAGGGACCAAGTGGTGGCATTCAATCACCAAAGGTAAGGCAGGCATTCTTACCATAATGGAACAAACACGGAGTCAAATCAATCAGAATAGTCTGACTTACACAGACCTGTGGCACCGGTAGATGATCATTATTTTCCTAGAAGTAAAATAGACAGGATGCCTATTAAATCCTTACTAGATCTGTATAAGCAGAAAAGTTCTAAATTAAGTGAATAAAAGTCTAACCTGAACCATAAAAACACAAAGTCATATCCACTCAATCAGTTCCCAGACGTGGGCCAGTTTATGGGCCTAGAATGGGCCTTACATGAAGGGGAGGCCAGGTATCCATATGAATGTACCTCAATACACTGCCAAAAATTTATACTGTTAATCTGTTTCCTAGCCTTCCCCAAAGGGATCTAACGCTGCCTATCAGGGTAACTGTGCATTGGAGAAAAGGAAATAATCAAAACTTTCAGGGTCTACTGGACACTGGCTCTGAGTTGACACTAATTCCAGGAAACCCAAAATGTCACTGTGGTCCACCAGTCAGAGTAAGGAGTTGTGAAGGTCATGTGATCAATGGAGTTTTAGCTCAGGTCCATCCTTCAGTGGGCCCAGTGGGTCCCTGAACCAATCCTGTAGTTATTTCCCCAATTTAGGAACATATAATTGAAATAGATATACTCAGCTGCTGGCAGAATCCCCCCAACATTGGTTCACTGACCTGTGGAGTAAGGTCTATTATGATGGGAAAGGCCAAATGGAAGCCACTAGAACTGCCTTAACCTAAAAAAAAAATAAAATAAAATAAAATAAAAATAAAAAAGAAGTTAAACAAAAGCAATGCCACAATCTTGGAGGATTACAGAGATTAGTTCCACCATCAAGAATTTTAAAGAGACAGGGATGGTGAGTCCCACCACATCCCCATTCAACTTGCCTATTTGGCTTGTTCAGGAGACAGACAGACCTTGGAGAATGATAGTAGATTACCATAAGTTTAACCAGGTGGTGACTCCAACTGCAGCTGATATATTAGATATGGTTTCATTGTTTGAGCAAATTAACACACCCCCTGGTACCTGGTATGCAGCTATTGATCTGGCAAATGCATTTTGTTCCATCCTTGTTAGTAATAAGGACCACCAGAAACAGTTTGCTTTAAGTTGACAAGGCCAGCAATATACCTTCACTGTTCAGCCCTATGTCATAAGTTAGTTCACAGGGATCTTGATCACCTTTCCCTTCTATAAGATATCCTACCAATCAATTACATTGATGACATTATGGTGATTAAATCTAGTAAGCAAGAAGCAGGAACTGCTTTAGACTTATTGATAAGATATTTGCATGTGAAAGCTGGGACATTTTTTTTTTCCAGCCTTCAGAATCAAACTGAAGCATTGACTCTTCTTGGTCCTTGAGCCTACCAGCTTTCAAACTGTAACTTATGCCATCAGGTCTCCTGCTTCTCAGGCCTTTGGATTCAGACTGGAACTATATATCAGCTCTCCTAGGTTTCCAGGCTGACAGCTGCAGTTCGTGGGACTTCTTAGTCATCATATCTTTTTCTGTTTATCTAAAGAACCTTGACTAATACATCATCTCTCATGTCGAATTCCCCAAATTGTAGAAAACAATAGCTATAAGGAAACAATGACTACAGAATGTAAACCATGTTTTGATTAGGAAAGGATATATAGTAGACCTCTGGGGTGCTAGTAATGTTCTGTGTCCTCACAAGAGTTATGAATATAAGAGTGTTTATTTTATAATGATTTGTTAAAATATGCAAATTAGTTTTAAGTCATTTTCCCTATTTTGTCTCAAGGAGAAAAAACTTAAAAATAAGCAAAAACAAAATTCAATAACTAACTGAAAATAAATATGCCTTCAACTCATACTCTCCTGATAGTAGAAAAATGAAATTGGTATGGCTTCCACTAAGTACAAATTCAGAAGTTATTAGAAACTTCTTTGCAAATGCAAAATTAGCACTAGGATCTCAGAATTTGGGGATTTCAACACAAATAAAACACTACTTTATCCCCAAAGATTATAATAAAAAAAATAGACAACAAAGAGTTACTTTCAATGGTCAATGGAGAAAATGTCCAGTATGTCCTATCATGAAGTATCCGAACAAATTATATTTAATAATAGTGGATAAACAATACCAAGTACAATATCTGGAGGAATTTTAAATGAAGAATAGAGAAATATAGAAGCCAGGCTATGTTTAAAAACAAATCTAAACATTCAACATACTCTCAGTTGAATGTAGGAATGTAGTCTCCAAAAAATAAAAATGTTCTAAAGAACCACTTTATAATCCTAAAGGGAGTTTTGAATATCTCAAAAGTTACTTCTAGCTATGTTGTAGTGTTCCTTAGATGCACTTGATTCAATTTACTCCTTTTTAAAAATATATATTTAATCCATACATCCCAGAAAGGCACATAAAGAGCAGATATTAATTTACCTGTATTACAGTTACTAAGCTGTTGTCAACCTAAGTGTATTCTAAGTAGCTTGATTCTGTGTCTGATTCACTCTCTGCTGGTCTATTCTATGTGATGCTGGTTCCTCCATCCTTCAAAAACAGTAAGGTATCTAAAAACAGACACATAGACCAATAGAACAAAATATAGAACCATAAATAAATCCATTTATCTATAGCCAACTGATTTTTGACAAAGGCACCAAGAACATACACAGTCTCTTCGATAAATAGTGTTGGGAAAACTGGATATCCATATGCAGAAGAAATACACTAGGCCGTAATCCCTCACTATATACAAAAATCAACTCAAAATGGATTAAAGACTTAAATATAAGATCTAAAACTATGAAATTATTAGAAGAAAACACAGGGGAAATGCTTATGAAAAGTTTATGAAGAAAAATTCAAAAGCACAGGCAATAAAAGAAAAAATAGACAAATAGGATCATACCAAACTAACAGCTTCTGCACAGTAAAGGAAACAAATAAGCAGAGTAAGAGACAGCCTGCAGGATCGAGAAAATATTTGCAAACTATTCATGTGACAAAGGACTAATACCTAGAATATACAAGAAACTCAAACAACTCAATGGCAACAAAAAAATCTAATTAAAAATGGGCAAATGATCTAAACAGACATTTCTCGAAAGAAGATATACAAACGGCCAACAAGTATATAAAAAATGCTCAACAGGGAAATGCAAATCAAAACCACAGTGAGATATCATCTTACCACAGTTAGAATGGCTATTACCAAACAAACAAACAAACATACAAAAAATGCTGGTGAGGATGCAGAGAAAAGGGAACTCTTATACACTGTTGGTGGGAGTTTAAATTAGTACAGCAACTATGAAAAATGTTATGGAGATTCCTCAAAAGGCTCAAAATAGAACTACATTTTGACCCAGCAATTCCACTACTGGGTATATTTCCAAAGGAAAGGAAATCAGTATGTTGAAGAGACATCTGCACTCCCATGTTTATTGCAGCATTATTCATAATAGACAAGATACGGACTCAATCTAAGTGCCCATCAACAAATGAATGTAAAAAAATGTGGCATACGTACACAAAGGAATATAATTTAGCCATAAAAAAGAAGGAAATCCTGTCATTTGAGGCAATGTGGATGAGCCTGGAGGCTCAGCGATATAAGCCAGACACAGAAAAAGAAATACCACATGTTCTCACTCATATGTGGAAGTTAAAATCATTGATTTCGTAGAAGTAGAGAGTAGAATAGCAGTTACTAGAGGCTGAGGAGGGAAGGGCATAAGGATAAGTTGGTCAACAGATAGAAAATTGCTGATAGATAAGAGGAATAAGATCTAGTGTTCTATAGTGCCGTACAGTGATGGCAGTTAACAATAATCTGTTGTATGTTTTCAAATAGCTAACAGAAGAGGATTTTGAATGTTCCCAACACAAAGAAATAATAAATGTCGGAGGTGATGGATATGCTAATCAACCTGATTTGATCATTACCCATTGTATGCATGTATCAATACATCACACTATGCCCCATAAATATGTACAATTATTAACATTATGTCATTTAAAATTTAAAAAAATTAAAGTAAAATTACCAAATTAGAAAAATCTACCAAAAAACAAAAACCCAGAAAGTATCTAGAAAAATCCTGCTTAAAATGCTTTAATAAATATTAGAATGTGACCCAGTGAGACTCTGTCTCAAAAAAAAAAAAAAAAAAGAATGTGACCCAACATGCACAGGTGCACCCTTCACAAATACCTAAGCATGCACTGAGTAAAATTAGGATCAGCTTTCATGATTTCTCACTTTCACTTTAGTTCTTGAAGGCTTTTTTGATAGTATAATTTCTATTTAAGTGAGTGGCTATGCTTTATTATATTAATGAGGCGAGTATACCAAGATTTATTATGCATCTAAAAGTTTTATGATTATATAGCAAGGTTGGCAAAATGTTACTGCAGTTTAAGAAAATAGGGTAATTAAAATTTTTACATTCTGAGTTTTTTTTTTTTTACTGAAAATCCTCTTATCTTTTAAACATTCTAACTTTTTACATCACATTTACACATTTTAAAATACATTTCCCATTAGCAAAATATTCAATACATTTATGATAAAGACTGAGCATTGTTTTAGCTTCAAAGTTAGAATAGAATGCTTAATTAGACTCGGGTGGGGCAAAGGCAATATAGGTAACCTAAACATTTGTACCCCCATAATATGCTGAAATTTAAAAAAGCAAAAAAATTTTGTATATTGATGAGGAAGGTATAGATTATAATTTAATTATTTATCATTTAAACTT
>NW_012149341.1:1451942-1482011 GCF_000956105.1 Propithecus coquereli
TGTAAAATCCAGTACCTAGAAACCCAGCAACTTCCACAAGTTAACAAGATTGTGTCCAATTATCTCCAAGAAAAGGTCAAGAATTCTGTGAAACCATATCGTGCCCGTAACTAGGAAAATCACCAACTGATATTGGTTCAGAGCAGGCAGCTACCACTGAGGAGTTTGTGTGCCAAGCACTTAATAGGGAAAACATTTCAGTGGCAGCTTTTCTTTTAATTATCCTGAAACTTCTGTGCAATCTTATTTGCAATCACAAATGTGCAGGACCACTGCTTCTGATGTCATTAGAGCTACAATAACTATGTTTATTCAATACCTGATCACGTGTCATATGGAAAATGGGGTGATATTCAGAATAGTTAATTGACAATGCTACTGAATACTACAATATAAAATGGAGCTATAGGTAAATATCACAGGATCCTGAAGAACTCCTGCCAAGCCAGGCCTTAACCCTTTAGTTACTAGGTCATGAGTGGGTCCATGCTCCAGATGGAGTGTTTGAGGCAGCTCAGGCACCAGATGTAGGCACCGAGGACAGTGGCCAGTTATCAACTATCTAGGAAGTATGTTAAGATTTTATTCCCTGGCAAGTATATACCACTGTGTGCCAGCTGAACAACAGCCCTAATTTTAGTTCAACCTCATCTACCGGATATTCCTTGTACAAATCTTACTGTACATTTCTAATTGGCCTCTCATTTAGAATACATGTGGATTAATAGCCATTGAAACAACAAAGTCTTACTATTTAAACAATAACTTTTATGCCACATGGCATATCATAACTTCAAAATAATTTTATACAATATTCTAAGTAAACAGATTATGTAATAGTAATAAAATACTGGTTGGTAAAGTTGGTTCCCATGTTGTTATCATTTGACAATACAGAAAGTACAATACACGTAAACTCAATTTAACAAGTAAATAAATGAATGGTAGATGGATATAAGTTTCTCATTGTTGGATTGGGGAGTTATAGAAAAGCAATGAGAGAAAGCCAGAATGATCTATGTGGTACTGGACCAGAATTTCAGATGTCAGAAAGAACTCATGTTTTAATATAGATACCGATGGATACATACAGAAATATTTATAGATATGCTTATGTGCAGGGGTTAGTATACACACACATACTTCCTTGCTTTGTCAGCTGAGGAGGCCTAGAAATATTGACACTCTGAATACACCTAGCACCCATTCACCAATAAATAATAACATTTTCCAATAAAAGGAATCCCGGCTCTTTGGAGAAACAGCCAATGCTAGGATTGGGAAAAGAAATATGCAAGATGATTCTCTGGAGCATCTTGTACTGATAGAAAGCAAAGAAGTGCTCAAAAAATAACTACAAAGATGACAAAGATGAAGATGTGTCAAAGAGGCACAGGAGCCAACAGAAAAAGTTCCCATTGGCCAAAGCTAGAACAACTTGAGGAATAGAATAAAATAGTATAGAATTATAATTCAATGTATAAAATAAATATCCAAGAGTTCATAGTGACATAAATAAATGATTCGATAAATAAAATAAAAGCAGGCGACTTAACTTCCAGCTTCTTAAGAGTAGGCAGAGCATAATGACTTTGTTCCAAAGAGTACAATATGGAAAAGGGAAAAATGTATAAGTTTATAGTGGAGAAACCTGACAAACACTACATCAGGCAGGTCAACAATGTTAAAATTAACAGTGATAAATCTAGTATATACCACTGTGTGCTGTTCAACTGGCACACAGTGGTATATACTTGCCAGGGAATAAAATCTTATCATACTTCCTAGATAGTTGATAATTGGCCACTGTCCTCAGGACTCATTCCTGCTATCAGGAATATTAGTTCATCACATATGATATTAATATCTGGTGAGAATGATATTTTACTTCAGTGGTCTTTTGCTCCAAAAAACATAACTCAAGTCTAAAAATCAAATTGAGAAAAACTTTATAAAATAACTAAGCAGTACTCCTCAGAACTGTCAAGGTCACCAAAAACAAGAAAAGGCTGAGAAACTGCCACAGCCAAGTGGAGCCTAAAAAGAAATGACCACAAAATGGAATGTGGTATTCTAAATAGGATCCTCCAAAATTAAAACACCATTAGGGTAAAACTAAGAAAATCATGATAAAATATGGACTCTGTTTAGCAAATAATGTATCAATATAGGTGTATTAGCTGTGACAAATGTGCCATACCCATGTAAGATGCCAACAATAGGGGAAACTGGATGAGTTATATGGGAAATCTCTGTACTATTTCTAAAACATTTCTGTAAATCTAAAGCTGTTTAAAGGTTATTAAGATGAAATAATTTATAAGGAGGCAAAATATTGTACTGGATATGAGACTTCATCTCACATCTAGCTTCTCTCACTTAAGAGCTGGTTGAAAGTAAAAAAGATACATATTCTAATAGTGTCTCTGGTTTCTCTGCTATAATTTGGGGATTATATACTGTACGATGTAGAGCTAGTCAAAGGACAAAATTGGATAATACTTGTTTTTGCTCTCCATTAGTTTATATGCAAAGAGAGAATTATTAGCAGGATCAACCAAATCTGCCCTAATGTCAGAAAAAAGTGCATATATAGCCCAGAGATTCTCACAACAGCACCATTTTCTAGTGGTAATGTTATTTTCTGACAAAATGTTTACCAGTTGTCTTAGTCTGTTCAGGCTGCTATAACAAAATACCTTAGGCTGGGGAACTTACAAATGAAGGAAATTGATTTCTCACAGTTCGGGAGGCTGGCAAGTCCAAGATAAAGACATCAGCAGCATCTGGCGAGGGCTCATTTCTTTTTTTTTTTTTTTTTTTTTTGAGGGCTCATTTCTTGGTGACTAGCAGTTCTGTACTCACATCTTGGAAGGGGCAAAGCCTCCTTTATAAGGGCAATGATTTCATTCATGAGGGAATCACTCATGAATCACCTCCCAAAGCCCCCCCCAATGCTATTATTTTGTTGGTTAGGATTTCAACATATGAATTTGGGGAGGACACAGACATTCAGACCTTACTACCAGTGTTTATTCTCTCTTGATGGCATTTTTCCTAATTCAGTCTTTCCATGGCAACTACTTCATAAGCTTTACTGTGCACATGAATTACCTAAGGATCTTTCTTAAATATAGATTTTTTAAATTGATACAAAATACATATATATGGAGTACATGTCCTGATTTCTTAGATCTGGAGTGGGACCTGAAATTCTGCTTTTCAAACAAGCTCAAAGTCTATCCCCAGACTAGCAACCTCGATATCAAATGGGAACTTTTGAGAAATGCAAATTTGCAGGTCCCATCTAAGATTCACTAAACCAGAAACTCTGGGGATGGGGCTCAGAAGCTTTTAACAAGCCAACAGGAGAGCCATATGCAGGGTGAAGTTTGAGAACCACTGTTCTAGAGCAAGGGTTCTCAACTTTGGCTTCCCATTAGAATCACCTGGGGAGCCTTTAAAACTTTCAGTGCCCTGGTTACCATCAAGTTAAATTATATCAGAGTTTCTTGGTGCCAAGAATATATCTGTAATTTCTAAAACCTCCCAGTTGATCCCAGTATCCAGCAGACGTTGAGAACCACTGCTCCCTAATGGCAAAAGAGTTAACATTTGAACAATCATCATATTTATCTGTAAATAAGCCTGTTTTATATTATCTAGTCAAGTAATTTATAATTCTATCATTTAGCTTAAATTTTATTTTTCACTATCTCATTTTAGTTCCCTTATAAAACAGCTCATTTTTTATTTTGCTCTAAAATTATTCAATCTCAACCTGGGCACTAAAATAAATAGAATATATAATCAGTTTTTAACATAATGTATATGTCTTAAAATTTGTGGAATGAAGGAAATAATGAATGGAGGACCTCAGGGTTCTGACATTCCTCATTGCTCATTATGAGCCTTTGATTTGTGCATGGGTTTTAACATAGGGGCACTCCTAATACGGGTTACCCTCATAGTTATCTGAGACATGGAGATGAAATCAACTCTTGGTTTTCCAAAACACCCTATCTTTGGTGTTAATCATCAAAATATATTAAATTTTTTTGGCATTTTTAGAATTACAGTGAACATAATCACCCAGAGCCATTACTTTAACCCTTTGTAAGGTCTAGGTGAATTACCCACTGGGCAGTGAACTCATAAATTAGGAGGAGACAACAAGTCTCCATTGTCATTATTAAAAATTTCTTCAGGATGTCATGTTCCCTCTCTACATTCGCAATGGAAACCATGGTACAAAATAGAGGATTTCAGCATTCTGGCACCTCTTAAGCCACGCAATCGCTGTACATTCTTAGATCAGACATGCCTTCAAACATAAAAAAAAATATCGATTCTGAAACACAAAGTAAATGATTTGGAGATTATCCAAAGCACTCCTTACCCTCCATGAAAATTGCATCACTACTTCTGCCCCTTCTTCCCTCTTGCCCAAAACTCTATCTTTGGGAAGACCTCTCTTATACTCCAGGATAAATCCAACATTACTCTTAATAGTAGAAAGCTCATGTCTCTATAATAGTCACTGGGATTGTCTTGAAAAAACTAAAATACTTATTCTCATACTACTGACAATACTAGGTCATTTACCCAGTTATTACAACTTGCAAGAGACTGTTCTAAGCACTTTGAAACAATTTCTTGTTGTTCTCACAATAGCCAATTGCTCAAATATTATATCCTCATGATGCTTTATCTGTTTGTCACATACAACTATCCTTTATTCTCTTTTTTCCTTAAACTCAATTATTTTCCTTTTTAGACAGTCATATCATATTATTTATCTGTATATTTGCTGTCATTTTCTCTGTCTTCACCACTAAATAGAAACTCCATGAGGGCAGGGCGTTCTCTACCTTGTTTACTGCTCTGACTTCAGTGCTAAAAAAAAAAAAAGAAAGGAAAAAAACCAAGCTTAGCAATCACAAATTAAAGTTAGAAGAAAGGAAGGAAGAAGGAAAAGTTGAAAGGGAGCAAGGGAGGAGAAAAGGAAAGAAGAAAGGAAAGGAGGGAAGGGAATAAGAAGGGAAGGAGGGTAGAAAGAAGATAAAAATGAGGGAAGGGGTAAGTGAATGAGAAAGAAAAAGAAAAAATCTGCTTGTGGGCCAAGAAGCCTCATTGGAGGAAAGAATTAAGTCCTACTAGGAACCCAGGTTTCTAATGGTGTGGAACAACTGTGGCTGACCCTACATGTCACTGTTCCAAAGTGGTGAATGGCTAGGACACATGGTAGGCTTGCTCAGTGCTCAGCTAAATTGGAAAATATACAAAACCTAGAAAAACCTTATATTTTGCACGTTAGGGGTCCTCCTGGCATAACTATGATTTTGTGGATGATGATGTGCTAAGAAATACTGAAATATTACCTACTTATTCTTATATAGGCTTCTCATGATTACATTTGCAATTCATTGGATTTACATTCACAAGGGAAGACTGTTCTTCTAATTGGGGATCTCTGATGAGGGTGATGCTGTCTAATAAATTCATTAACCATAGATGAGAATGTGCAGCAGGATATAGAGAACAGCTTGCAAATTTAACTTTATGAAGGAAGAGTGTAAAGACTAGAACAGGAGAAATCGAAACTGAGTAGAAAGTTATAAGAATGCACACAAATTCTACAACCCCTTCATTGTTCATCTCATGCCGTAGAGATTAAAACCAAGATAAAGAAATAACAAATTTAAATGAAGAAAGTGTACATCTGAATAATAAATAGCTCATTCAAAGAGGCTTAAGTTACAACTTGAGGATACATTGACACTTTTCCAAGAGAATGAAGATTTCACGCCTAGATTGAGAGGACTAGAAAATCAGTACCACAGCATGAGGCAGGAAGGAAAATTTTGATAAGCAACTGGTTGCACCTTCAGAGAGAGCAAAATCCAGGCCAAAAACCACGAAGTTATTCATCAGCAGTAAAAGATAACCCTGCAGGAATTTTCAGAAATAAAACCATGCATGGGATGCACCGCGCCCTGGCCGGCGATGCGTTTTGGCGGCGGGGGTGGGGGGCGATACCCCGGCTCTGCAGGGGTTCGGGGAGTGCCGGGGGCCGTGCGCTGCGGGGCGGGTTCCCGCGGAGCCGCCATGGCCCAGCCGGCTTACGTAAGAGGGGCCGGTGGAGGCTGCAGGCTCTGCCGAAACTACAGTCCTGTCACTGCTGGAGTTGGGTCCCGGTATAGCGAGTGAGGCGGAGGAAACCTGGGCCTGGAGGGATTGTCTTTCGCCCCCGGACTGAGCTCCCAGCCTGGGCTGGAGAAGGCGCAGTCTTGGTGCGCGCAGTGCTGTGGAATTGATCTGGAACTAAGTCGGTTTTGGCGAAGTAGGGTGGCGGCGCGGTGGCGTTCGCTTGTGGTCCCAGTTGCTCTGCAGGCTGAGGCGGGGACGTCGCCTGAGCCCAGGAGCTGTGCCTACGGCGTGTCCATACTAAGTTGAACATCTATGCGGTGATTTTTCAGGAGCGGGGGACCACCGGGTTGCCTAAGAAGGGGTGAACTGGCCTAGGTCGGAAACGAAGCAGGCAAAACTCCCGAGCAGATCCATAGTGGAATCGCGCGGGTCGATAGCCCCTGCACTCCGGCCTGGGCAACATAGGGAGACCCCGTCTGTCTCTTTGGGGAAAAAAAAAAAGATTAGCTTGGAAATAAGAGGCCGGGTGAGGTCTGGTGTCTGGGCCTATTGTCTACTCTGGTCAAACATTGTCCCGGCTATCAGGGCTCTGAAGTCCTGGGTCCTTCTTGGGCTCACACTTAAGGGCAGAGGCTGTTCCATGCTTTGCTGCTGTAGGTAGCCTCAGAGAAGCACATCTACCTAAGCAGATGAGATAAAAGGAGGGGAAGGAAAATGAACTGAGAAATTGGAGACTGCTTCCTTTAGGAAAGGACAGAAAACTTGAAACCAGTTTGGGTATCTATCTTAAATCAAATTTACCACCAGTGCCGCAGTATGGTAGTGGAAAATTTGAACACTGGTTTTAGAGTTTGAAAGGCATATCCTGAAGCTTAATCCAAGAAACCTCATTACTTTCAGTTAAGTATAATCTGCTTAAATATGCAAATTGTCCTTGTGCCCCCACTGAAATTTAATAATATTACTAATACCAAAAAAAAAAAAAAAGACCATGCATGGATTACAGAAGCAGAAAGTTTCTTGAATGTCTAGTGACAAAGAGAAAGATATGGAAGTGGCCATGCAGAAAAGTGACTCCATAGAACAGGAAATCTCCAAATCTGAGATGATCAGGAAAGATCTAGAAGCTTAGCTTGAGGATACTACTACTAAGGCTTCAGAGGAACACAGACTTCATGAATGGAGGCAGAACTTCTCCAAACAAATAGAAGTGAGCTTGAGATCTCACAATGAAGCTAGAAGCTAAATGCCACTTTAGGATATGAGCAAGAATTGTCTAATTTAAATCTGAACTTAAGAAGAAAGTCTTATTTTATAAAAAGGAATATGTTGGAGGCGAAGCCTCCCATGTCTTAGAAGCAAGCAAAATACAAAAAATGAGGTCCATGATTCTGACCCTGCAGAAAAAAATATTAATGTTAAAAGAAATTATAAAAGTCAAAGCAAGAATGACATAATGAAATGGAGGAGGCAAAAGACATGGTTGGAGATATACACACACACACACACACACACACACACATACACACACACACACAAATACACCCCACATATATGGTAAGATATATATATATAAGTATATATATATAATCATATATATACACACACACATATATATTTGAACAAGAAAGAACAATGAGATTTGAAGAAAATATGAAATTAAATGGTGAAAATAAAAGTCTTTATTCTGTTCAATGGATGACTGAACAGCTCAAAATAGATGGTCAGAAGATGAGCTTGAGGTTTTGTCAGCTCAGAGTAGGTTGCCTGCTCGGAAGCTTACATTGCAGAAACTATGCATTAAATCAGCAACGAGAAAGATTTTCAGGAGTATTTTCAAGTTCTTATTTCTAATACAAGGAAAAAGTTTGAGACTTTGAGAAATTCTGGTCTGGGATCAAGAGCACTGAATCCTCTTTGGAAGAAAGGTCATAGCTAGAAGTTGGGCATGTCTACAGGGCTTGCAATCTTCTCTTGAGGCAGGCAACCAGGCCAAACAACTTGCCAAAGAATTGAGAAAAGTCCAAGGTGTGATTTGCCTGGAGGAAAATTCACCCAGCTGGCCTTGATGTGAGCCAATCTTGTATGTTAGAGATGAAGATTTTTTGATGAGCTCTGTCCTAACTTCAAATGTTATACATGCTATGAGCCAAGGTAGTCCTTGCATATTCAGGGTATTATTACCTTCTCTCTTACATACATCTTGAAGACCAGTTCTACTGGTCTTTTACTAATTCTACTACTAATTCTAATGGAAAATGACAATGAAAAGCATAAATTGGCTAGAATTCTAGAAGGACTCAAATCTATCCTACATAAAAAAACAGACTGAAAATCAATCTGTACATATTCCACCAGAAGCCTCTGACAGGATGTTGGCTCTTATTAAAGCAATGCTGAGGCTGTTATTGAAAATCATGTAAGAGTTCAGTTGGTTTAAAAGAAAGATTGTCTGTAATAAATATTACTTGTGATGTTATCATTCAAGCTACTGTTTGTAAAAAGCTGTATCATATCGAGCTTGTCCCCAAAGAGAAAATTTTAGTCCTTCTTTGTTATTGGAAGCACTGAGTTGGTGGGAATATGCTCCGTTTTATCCATGCTCTTCTTTTGAGGGAGTGAAAGGGAGCTTTGGCATCAAGCTCCTAGAAAGAAATGGCTGCCTACTCACAGTAACTTCAACAATTAGGAAGAGTTCTTCAACTAGTCTGTTTGTACCAGTAAAATGACTGATTCTTTCCTATGAAATCCATAGAACTAAACCTTCTCACAGAAATTTCAATGAAACTGGCTCAGGAACTGTACAATGGATGGCAATGTTCAAGGAAAAGCTCTGTGTTGGCTCCCCTTCTGAGTTCTCTTTGTTGAGCATCCGTGAAGAGGGGCAGCCTCTAAGCCTGGTAAATTCCAATGACAGCTCACTTACAATCTTCTCAGCAGTCTTTTGAGGCTCTTTGATAGAACAATATGGAACTCAATAATGAGGAATACTTGTTTTGCTTCAGCCACACAGGATTGTGTTGTGGACTCACAGCAGATTTTAGTACCAGTAATTTAGCACCCAAATTCAGTATATAATTTAGATCACTGTAATGTAATATGTTGACATATGCATATATATATATATATATAAATAAAATCCAAAGTGTAATTCAATAATTGGTATTCATGTAGCTGAAACTCTCTTCAATTATATTATGAACACCTTTTTAGTAGATATAATCTATTCTTTGTATTTTATTACTTTGCAGTATCTGGGACAGTGCTAGTTAGATATCACAGTCCACGTATTACTGATTAACTGTTTTATTTGCAGGTTTAATTCCTTGAGATTGAATCAATGTAACTCGAGTTCTGGAATCTGAGTAATGCAGATTTTCTTAGGGGTATCAACATATTCTGGAAGGTTCAGTTCTTTCATGTATAAAATGGACTTAGGCTTCTTCAACTTTAATGTATTAAAGCACATACAGGGACTAGCGAAGAGAAACTCACACATGCGCAGCGCTAAGATCGTAATCCAAACTCGGGATGCCGGTGGCAGAGCAAAACCTGTGCCACTGGAGGGCGCCTCTACCTCTAACTGCAGAAGGGAAGATAAAAATAAAGGAGCGGTGCACTGAGAGGGCCCTGCTAGATTGATTTCTTCAACGCTTCCAGATTTGGGTCAACATACGGGTCAAGTTATGCAGGCCCCTGCCTCCCGACCCAAAATGCCATTTCACAGATGGGCACGTTGAGGTCCCGAGCCGGAAACAGTTCTGGCTCAGCCCCGCCGCCGAACACCATCAAGATTTAAAAGAAGTCATGTCGTAGATGGAAAAAAAAAAAAAAAAAAAAGCACATACAGGACTGCAAACAAACATAGAGTAAAACCAGAATGTGATTCTCTTAACTTTTACTTCAAAAATCACAAAAGAGGCCGGCGCGGTGGCTCACGCCTGTAATCCTAGCACTCTGCCAGGCCGAGGCGGGTGGATCACTCAAGGTCAGGAGTTCAAGACCAGCCTGAGCAAGAGCGAGACCCCGCCTCTACTAAAAATAGAAAGAAATTAGCCGGACAACTAAAAATATATAGGAAAAATTAGCTGGGCATGGTGGCACATGTCTGTAGTCCCAGCTACCTGGGAGGCTGAGGCAGGAGGATCGCTTGAGCCCAGTAGTTTGAGGTTGCTGGGAGCTAGGCTGACGCCATGGCCCGGGCAACAGAGTGAGACTGCCTCAAAAAAAAAAAAATCACAAAAGAAATCATTACATATTTAGATGTCATAGTTGGGGAAAAATCTACCAAGAGATTCAGTTTGTTCATTTCATTATTTTTATTTAATTTTTATTTGATTCATGGAAGATAGCACCAACACATTTCACAGAACCAGTGGAGTGTTCCTTTATTGAGAAATGGCTTACTTCTCGTGCTCTAATGCTTTCAGTGTTGAGGAATTCATTGCCTTGGGAGGAAGCCATTCCACTGGTGACCAGCATCGAGAAAACACTTTTCTCCCTGAGTTGAAACCTGCACTCCTTCATATCCATCCGTCAGATATATCAGATATATTCTTATTTACAGTACAGAATAAGCCTTCCTTTTTTACTAATGGCTTCCTAAAATGGGACACTAGATAAATGAGACAAGTAAGTTAAAAGTGCTGTTTTTGTGTGTGTGTGTGTTGTTATTCAGGCACATGTTCAATTCAATTAAACAATGATGGAGCATATATCATGCACAAAGTATTAAGGGATAGACAAAAAATACATAAGAAAATTTCTTTAGATGAAATTCACAATCTAGTGGGAGATGCAGGTAAATGTAAATGTTAATCTAATATACAACATAATTTGACAAATGCAGAAACTGCAGTAATTAACACAATGAATGTACTGGATTCCAGGAAGAGAGCCAGAGAAAGAGGGAGAGAAATTCACACTTTTTAAGTGCATTCATCATAGAAAGTGGGTCCTTGTACAAACTACCTTCTTCAACCATCCATTTTACATTTCAATAACATCTCTTGGCAAGAGAATTTCAAAGGTGGGGGGTGGTGAGAGAGAGAGAGAGAGAAAGAGAGAGAGAGAGAGAGAACACATACACTATGACAGGCCTATAGGCTTAAAGTTTGAAATGGTCACTCATTGAATTTTTTTTTTTAATTATGGTAGACCAAAAGTTGAACACAAACTTTTTCAAATTCAATCTTCTATAGGAGAAGTAAGCATTTTAGTATGAGCTGAAGAGAACCATTATCTTCTTAGAAGTACATTATAGATGGGTCAGTCCAGAGGCTATCTTAGCCTCAGCCTTTTTGTTTAGGTACCAAAACAAGTTTAAACTTCAGAACATCCTTAAAAGCCATCATTAATTGTTGGAAAGCTCTTTTTTAGCTGTATTGATTCTAGCATTCTGACAGGTACAAAAGAAATTATCCCTAAAATACCAATGGTTTTGTTGTATTATATGTAAATTAAAGTAAACATTAAAGAAGTAGGATTAAAAAAATACCATTTTTTTAATTGAACAAAGATTTAGTTACTACCTTCGGTACAGCACACAATTTTCTTGGCACCGTGATATGACAGTTAACAAAACAAATATTTTCTCACAAATTCCTTTGTTGGAGATCAAGAGTAAACAAATAAATACATTACTTTCAGGTAGTAAATATTACATGTAGAGAAAACAGAAGGAAATGAAGGGTTTGGAGAGTCCTGATGGAGGTAAGGAAGCTTTGTGGTAAAGAAGAAAGTCACTGATAGCATATTAGCAGAGAACTAAAGTAATTGAGGGAGGGAGTCCTTTAACGTCTAGGAAAAGTAACAGAGGGTGTTCAAAGGCCACAGGGAGCACTCCTGGCATGTCTGAAGATCAGCAAGGAGGCTTGTGCTGAGGGGTTCCCTGAATGAATGGACTCCTGTGGAGGAGCAGGGATTGAGGAGGAGGCAAGACTGACCAGGAGGGTCAGACTGTTTGAAGGATGTGGGCTGTGGGCTTTCATCTGACATCAGCTGGAAAGCCAATAGAGAAATCTGCACTGAAGAGCAACATGAGTAACCTTGTGTTTACAAGAATCACTTTGGCTGCTCCATGAGAACAGCTTGTACCTTATTTCAATCATAAAAATAGATTGTACTTTATTTTAAGCTGTAATAATAGAGTCTATATTAATAGTAATAGTAGTAGTAGTCATAATAATATTATCCACAATACCATACATAAAGATAGTACTTATCATATACCAGGTAATATGCTAAGCATTTTACATAATTATCTCAGTTTTCATAAATTACCAATACCTCCATATTAAAAATATAAAAATTGAAGGTTGAGGAGGCTTAAGTAACCAGCCTGCAGTCACACAGCTGGAAAGTGTTAGAGTTGGGATTCTCAGCCTGGTAATCAGACACCAGAGATGATTCTACATGAATGCACAGCAGAATATCCTGAGCAAATTTTACAAAGTGTTCCCACCCACCCCCTTCCAGAGATTCATATTTAATTGTTCTGGAGTGGGGCCTGAGTACTGGTATTAATTTAAGTTCTCCAGGGCATTCTAATTTGCAGCCAGAAGTGAGGGCTACTGTGAATTAACAACTACGTGTAATGCCTAATATTACATAGTAGAACAATTTGTTTCAAATTTATTATTTAGTGAGATAAAAAAAAAAACTGAGCTGTCCTTCTGGGTTAGAAAAAGAGCTCAGTGCAAACCCAACATATTTCTGCTTAAAAATATTGTTAAGATTGAGTGGTAATAGCTCTGTATATTTTTAATGAGAGAGTAATTTTAGTGCATCATCTGTTCTCCATTCCCACATCGATCTTGGTCAGCCCCAGAAGGGTGATGGTCCTTCAGATACTACTGCTTTCCAAAGTGTCTGCGATCAACTACTCATACCCAGTATTTGACATCTGTTTCTGCGATACAAAAGCCAAAGTCTTTTCCTTGGCTTCATTAGTCAGTGGCAATTTGAGTTCCATATTGAGGATCTGATGGAGCTCACATTTCCAATGCAGATCTGAATCTTCTTATTAAACGCTAAAGGAAGTAAAAATGAAACCATCTTCATAAAATTAATTAAAACCAAGTTGCTGGAATTTTAACAAGAACATAAGTCTTAAAAAAAAGCATAGCTGAACATTAACTAGCTGTTTCCCCATAGCCCACTCACTTATAGCTGTTTACTGCTTACACATCACAAAGCCTTTGTCACGAAGTCCTATAATTTCCCTTACTTGCTCCTATAGATAACATCTTCAATGTTAAACTGTTACAGCAAGTGTTACAACAAATGGTCCCGAGGACAAACCAAGCAGCACACAGAAAGTCGGAGAATCAAAGTTTATTCACCGGCGGGCTCAGAGGCGCCTTGCCACCACATTCTGAGCCCCGTCTACCCAATTTTTCCCACTTTTATTAAGTTGTGGTGGTCTGGGGGGTAGGGTGTCAGGTAGTTAATGTCCACCAGGTAATAGGTTAGTTGATGTGTCAGATAATAGATTTAGTGTTATGCTGATGAGCCAGGTAGTAGATTTAGTGTTATGCTGATGTGCCAGGTAATAGATTAGTTGATGGACCAGGTAATAGGTTGGTATTATGCTGATGCGGGTCTTCCATGAGGGGTGAGGGTCTCAGGTGGTTGATGTGCCAAGTAACAGATGGGAATTTTCCTTATGAAAACCTGAAACTCTGCATTTCATTGGGCCCACTGACACCAGCCAGTCCTGTGACCCTTGCCAAGGAAGTGACTCAGCACAAGAATGCAGTTCTTATATCCCTATAATTTCATCCCCCTAATGTAGCCAATAGGTTATGCCAATTCCCTAGGCCTCCTGGTGCCAAAATTCCCTTAAAAAACTCAGCCCAGAACGATTCCTAGAGTCTGATTTGAGGGGGTTCTTTCTGTCTCCTTGTTTGGCTGCCCAATAATTATTAAATTCTTTCTCTTCTGCAACCCCTGCTCTCTTAGTGGTCTGATTATTGTGCGGCAGACAAAAGAGTCTGGTGGTCCTATAACAAAAACATTGATGACTACGATGAACATTTTTGCCTTCAACTTAGAAAGTTTAAAATATAATACCACAGTCATGAGCTTCCTTAAAAAGGATAAACATAGATATGTAACACATTTCTAGTAGTCTTAATAGTGATTCTGATAAGGAAAACCCCCATCTATTACTCGGAACATCAACCACCTGAGACCCCCCGCCCCTGCTCCTATGGAAGACCTGCATCAGCATAACACTAACCTAATACCTGGCGTATCAACTAACCTATTACCGGGAATATCAACATAACATTAAACCTATTACCTGGTGCATCAACATAATACTAACCTATTACCTGGCACATCAACTAACCTATTACCTGGCAGCATGTTAGCCACCTGAGACCTCACCCCTTGGACCACCCCAACTTCATAAAAGTGGGGAAAATCGGGTAGACACCGGGCTCAGAATTTGGTGGTGAGACCCCTCTGAGCCCGCCGATGAATAAACTTTGATTCTCCGACTCTCTCCGTGTGCCCCTCGGTTTGTCCTTGGAACCACCGGCTGTAACACTTTTGTAACAATTCAAGTGTAAATTTCCAGAAATTAAAAGAAAGACATTTTACTGGTATTTTCTAAGAAGAGTTCTAGTCAAATAGTTCTTTCATAGAAACATCATCAATATGCTCAAAAAATTCAGTGACAATTATGTTTCTATCAGAGATTAGAAAGAAGGGGGTTTAGAAATAAATGTAAGGAAAGACATTAAATCAAAGACAAGTAAGAACTGCCATTTGCTTAAATCAACAAAATAAAAACAAATCTGGACTTAGATAAAGAGAGATTTTATTTAAGAAGTATGTTGAAATAGGGAGAATGCTCTGGCCTCAGGATCTGTATGCATCACAAAAATTAAACTGAAAAAATGGCTTTCTTTTATAGGGAGGGATAAGTGGGGCTAGAAGAAACTTTTTAAGGGAAATTGGGAGGAATGAGTGGGAGTGAGCAAACAGCATGATCAGGGCTGTCTGTTTCTCACTGTGGTGAGCCAATTCTCAGAATGAGCTATTAAGAGGGAATGTTCTGCATTTTTCTGTTTAATCAGACTTGAAGGCAAGCAAAAGTTCAGGGTCCGGCAGGGCAGAAAAACAATCCCAACTAATAGTTTGTCAAGCTAAGGCAAAAAAAATAAGTAATAGGCAATTATGAACACTTGGTCGAAAACCTACCATTTAATGCTTGTGAACTAAAATAAAATTTTAAGGCTCACCACCCCCACCAGCTGACCGAATGGACCCCCTCATGGCCAAAGGAATATCCTAAAACTAAATTGCCTGCCAGGAGGAAGGAAGTCAGACATGCCTCATCATGCCCCCCCCCCTTCTTGGAGACATCCCTTGTAACCCATTAACAGGCCTATGCAAGGGTATGCAAGACAAACCTGCAGGTCCTCAATTTACACAACAAATATATGTCAGGTGGCTTATCTCTGATAAACAGCTCCTCATGTTGAAACATTCCAAGCCTTTAGACAAAGCTTCATGTCTTTAATCAATTACAAGCCAAAGAATCTTTAAACTCACCTATAACCTGTAATCCCCCCCACTTTCGAGATGGCCCACCTTTTCGGGCCACACCAATGTATGACTTCCATGTATTGATTTATGACTTTACTGGTAACCCCTGTCTCCCTGAAATGTATAAAACCAAACTGTAACCCAGCCACACCAAGTCCACTTGCTCAAGGCTTCTTGGACATGGCTCTGGGTTGTGGTCCTCAAATTTGGCTCAGAGTAAATCTCTTTAAAATTATTTTACAGAGTTTGGCTTTTTTTTCCATTGACATACTTAATTCTTTAATAGTCAATGATCAAGGAGCTAGAGGTTAGGTTAGAATTCCAGATCATATTGCAATATATGGATTTTTAGAGTATAGTGGCTTCCAATTCATTTGAAAAATGGGAAGTTTTGATGAGCAAATATTTTGTATGCCAAATGTTAATATTAAACTTAAGATTGAAAATTCAGCATCATAAATTATATCTTTTAATTGGTCAGATTTTTTTCAACTAAATATGCATCAAAAATACAGTATTTGCAGGATGCAAAACCCATGTACAAAGAACCAAATTTTTGAATATGTGGGTTCAGCAAAGCTGACTAAGGGACTTGAGTATGCATGGATTTTGGTATGTGAACTAAAATAAAATTTTAAGTCTCACCCCCCACCGGCTGACTAAATGGACCCCCTCGTGGCCAAAGGAATATCCTAAAACTAAATTGCCTGCCAGGAGGAAGCAAGTCAGACATGCCTTATCATGCCCCCCTCCCTTCTTGGAGACATCCCTTGTAACCCATTAACAAGCCTAAGAGTATGCAAGACAAATCTACAGGTCCTCAATTTACACAACAAATCTATGTCTGGTGGCTTATCTCTGATAAACAGCTCCTTATGTTGAAACATTCCAAGCCTTTAGACAAAGCTTCATGTCTTTAATCAATTACAAGCCAAAGAATCTTTAAACCCACCTATAACCTGTAAGCCCCCCCCCCACTTCGAGATGGCCCACCTTTTTGGGCCAAACCAATGTATGCCTCCCACGTATTGATTTATAACTTTACCTGTAACCCGTGTCTCCCTGAAATGTATAAAACCAAACTGTAACCCAACCACAGTGAGTCCAGTTGCTCAAGGCCTCTTGGGCGTGGCTCTGGGTCATGGTCCTCAAATTTAGCTCAGAATAAATCTCTTTAAAATTATTTTGCAGAGTTTGGTCTTTTTTTTTTCCATCGACAGGTATATTCAGGGATCCTGGAATCAATCCCCCATGTATACTGGGGAAAATTGGGTATTCTATCTTATTCAGGAATACTGCTGTGGTTAAGTGGACTTAAATAATTTATTGGAAGGAAGGTAGAAGGCAAAGGAATCATACTTGTTTCTTGCACAATTTATATTAAATCTCCAATATATAACACAAGTAGACAATAATATAAATTTTTAAAGCTAGAAAAATTATGATAAATTATACAACAAAACCATTTCCCCATATTAAAGGCAGAACTAAATGATTGCTGTAGGTGCAAAGGGAAAACTTTCCCTTTACTTTCTGAAGGCTTGCTGAAAAATCAACTGACATAAGGCAGATTAATAGAAGAAAAGACAAACAAAACTTTATTTTAATATGCATAGCATGGAGGAATCAGAGGAGAATGATTAACCAATAACACGATGGGGTACAGATACTTATATACCTTTCTTCATAGGGGAAGGGGAGAAGGGAAATGTGGATGATTTTAAGGGGGATAGTAAATGATTTTTAAGGAAATTAAATGGGCTTGGAGAACATACAATGGCTTGGGACAAAGTCTGTTGGGCCTTCAGAGCAATGTGACAAAGTCTGTCCAGTTGTGTTGACAAACTTCAGTCTTTCTTCCTGCCATATGTGTTAAGTAAATCAAAACTCAGGGAAGGGAACAAAGCTAACTTTTTCCTTCCTTGGAGAGCCTGGACTTTAGGCAAATAAGGAAACTTCAGAGAACAGCCTTATCCTGTGCTTTGGGAAAGACAGAGGATTGAGAGACGGGGTGACATGGGGAGGGATGTCATAGAGACCTTGAGGCTGCTTCTTCAGACCAGCATGTCAAAGCACCATGTTTTGGGGTATGTTTTCTGAGCCCCAACGTTTCCAAGGATAACTAGACTACTGTAATATCATGTATACATTGTGTAACATAGGCTTTGAATTGGTAGAGAAAGGTAAGATGAAAATATAGCCCTACAATAGTGTGTGAGAAACTTACATGTAACCAAATTGTGTCAGTGGATTTAGAAGGTCCCAGGATGGCACTGACAACAACTGATCTTTATAGCTACACATATGAGGGCTGTTCAGAAAGTATCCAACCGTTTAATATGAAAAATAGAGACATTTATTGAAGAAGATACAAGAAACTTTGTACATAGGACAATGATGCCTCATTCCCCTTCAAAGTAGGCACCTTGGCACCTCACACAGCTCTCTCAGTGTCTCTTAACCTAACCCTTACATGTTCAACATTTTCAGGTGTTCTGTTTGTTGTAGGCCTTCCAGAACATGGATCACTTTCAACAGATTCTTGACCATATTTGAAGCATTTCTGCCACATTTTTATTTGTTCTGCACTCATTGCATGGTCTCCAAAAGCCTTCTGAATCATCCGAATAGTTTCCGCTGAGGAATGTTCAAGCTTAACGCAAAATTTGATGCAGATTTGTTTCTCTACTCGCTCAGTTATTTTGAATACGACAGCCACACAGTACCCATGCTCAGTCAATGGCATCTAGTGCCCCGCTGACTAGTACAGTGAAGTCGTCATTGTTCACACACGCGCATCCCAGTCCACTCTCCTTGGTTGCCAGTTTACATCAGTGTTGCCCAAACCGTTCTCATTATATTAACAATAGCTGGATACTTTCAGGACAGCCCTTGTATATTAGAAAGTATGCAGGCTTAACATTAAGGAACAACCAAGCAAGCAAGTAGGCAAGGGGGATAAAAGTGCCTTCCCTCATTCTATAAGTTATTGTTGAAGGGTATTGACATCATTTTTTGGTGTATCTGATTCCCTGAGGGTCTAGAGTTTAAATTGTGGGCTTTCAAAATAGACATGTGCAGAAATAAAAATCTCTTAGAATGAACGAGAAGGCAAGAAGTCAGTGAGTTAAATGGGAGTAAAGAAATAAAATTGGGGACAATGTAAGGGCAATCACATGATATAGGGAAGAATCAATGGAGGTGGACGAGCCTGGTTTTGATTCTGGCACTGCTATTTACTAGCTATTTAGCAAATTTACTAGATTTCTGAGTTCCAGTTTCCTCCTCTTTCAAATGGTGTGAACACTGCTTTTATTTGTAGGAACCTAGAAATTAAAAGTGTGTGTATGATCACACGTGTGAGCGGAGGTGGAGGCGGAGACTCAAAAGACATATTACATAATCACAATAAATAAACCTTATTTAGATGCTGATTCAAGTTACTTAAGAAGAAAAGCCAGCAAAAATGTGGACACAAATATGAGACAATCAAGGAAATATAAACAATGCCACAATGTTTGATGATATTAAAAAATAATTTTAAAATATTTTTAGTACCAATAGCATCATGGCCATGTCAAAAAAATAAAAAGAGTGTGTGTTATATTAATAGAAACAGTATTTCAGCATAAAATTATGTGATGATTGGGATTTGCTTAAAAGTAATCATAAAAAATGTAAATAATCATAAAGTATGTGGCCATGCACTATTGAAGCTGAGTGAAGCATACAGGAAAGGTTTATCATAGTTTTAGCTCTACAATTGTATATATTTAGTATTTGCCATCATAAAATATTTCTTAAAGTACCTATATCTTAAGAAGGGGAATGATACTAAAGATACAGTAAGTACTACATGAAGTAACATATACTAGGAAGTTAACTCTTTGCTGACACTAATTGGGCTCTTTAGAGAGTGATTTAAATGGAGTGGGATCATTCTTTGAGAATAGGGCTCCCACACATTCACATGTGTACAAATCTCTTATAGATCTTGGGAAAATACAGAATCTGATACAAAATTTCTGGGAAAAGGCCAGGACTTGAGAGGACCAATGAAAACAAAGGCCGGGAAATTTAGGTGGAACCCACAGTGGAGAATCTTTCAACTGAATGCGTTCGTGACAAACATGCAAATAACTATCAGAAAACCAAAAGGTATCAAATCTGGCTTAGAAGAGGAATTGTAACTTGTTTGAAGTGCCTCTCAATCTTAAAGCAATATTAACTTCATGTCCTAGAGGTTATTTCACAGTTATCTTTAAGCAAACAATCTACTTTTAAATGAATCACCTGAAAAAAATATTCCAAAGTAGTATATATATCTTAACAAAGAAGGAAAATGATGGAAATTGAAAATTAAATAGGAAAACAACAAATAAATGAATAATTTACATTTGTGAGATCAAATTATTTTTAGCTACATTACATTCTTCACAAATTGATATTGTTTATAATGTAATTCATTTGGCAGTCTGTTTTGGTACAACGAAGTTTCCTAGAATTTCTTTTTCTAAATTTTTTGTAGAGGTCTCACTATGTTGCCCACTTTGGCCTCAGGTGATCTTCCTGCCTTGGCCTCATAAAGTTCTGGGATTACAGGCATAAGCTACTAGGGCCAGCCTCCTAGAATTTCATTAATTAAGATCCACAATTATCTTCACTTTACTAAATCCAGGAAATAAATAATATTTTTATATAATTTGCATATAGTACATTTCCTAAGCAGCCATGTATTTTGCGAAGAATAATAAAGCATTGTTTACTACATATGTAGCTAAATAATCAATGCTAATGATGAAAATTTTTCAATAGTAATTAGAATAGAGGACAAATGCATCAGCTCAACAAAGAAGGGCTTCAGTAAGAACGAAATTATTCTTTCCATTTTATTTGAATTTTCTTGGCATCCTCATTTTTATTTCATAATCAGTTGTTCTCCTTTAACATATAGTATTCCAAGCAATTAGACTCAGTGATTATAGAATTACAATTTCCAGTTTTTTGTGTGTGTGGATGAAAGAAACCTGAATTGGAGTTTGTCTGCCTAATTCAAATGCATTTCAAAGCATAATAGTCTATTTAAAAGGAACAAACCATTATTTCCCAGAATTTTTTTCCTAAAATGAATTGCAAACAGTATCCCAGCCATTGATTAGCCAATTTTTACTAAAGCCGTAATAAATTAGTCTTCATTTGTTCTACACTTTAACACAAACTATGTATTACCCTTTCTCTAATAATTATTATATTCAACTTGTTCATTCTGAATATGTTTCTTATTTATTACATAACAACACAACATAAATGAAAATAATTCTTGTTTTACATATGTCAGAGAAATTATTCTAGAAACCATAATGTGTATTCTAATGTAATTATTTTTCTCCACTTTTCTTGAAATAAAATCAGATCAGACAAAGAATGTGAATGCAATAGTGGACTGTTGTAAAGTAGAGAAATACCTTAAATTCCAAGTCTAGAGGCTGCAACCAGAGAAATGAAATTCTCTGACATGTATCAATGTTGGGGCTCAGAAAGTGATACCCCAAATATTGACAGTTTGATATGCTGAAAGGCCTTAGAAACTGCCTCAGAATCAAAGTCCCTGTAACCTTGTCTTATGCTCCCCACAAGTGCAAGAAGTGATTTTCTTTGGAATTTTCTCATCTGACCAAGAAAGCTTCTCCTCCGCCCAAAAAAAAAACCCTAAAGCAACAAAAAAATAATTTTCTCAAACACTCCCCTTAGGGATCTCATGATACAACCCGGAAAGATCAACCACCAGAGAAGAGACTGGGAGTCCTCACCATGCCCACACAGACTTTTCATCTATTCTTCCAAGGGCAGCTGTAAGAGATTACCTGGGCAAATTTATCTGCATAAGACAACCTTTGTTCCCATGCAGCTTTGCCCCTCACCTTCCAGTAATGTCTACTTCCCACCTCCCAGATCTATTTACTCTCCTTAATGATTTACTGCCCCTCGAAAGAATTATCTACATTCCCTGTCTCCCCCTCCACTATGAAAAAGGGTATATAAGCTTTTGTACTAAACTGGGTTATTAGGTAATTGCTTTGTCATTTCTCTCCATGTGTGTTAATAAATGAGTCTGCCTTTCTCCTATTAAATCTGCCTTTTGTCAGTTGATTTTCAGTGAAACTTCAGAAGGTGAAAGGTTAGTTTTCTCTTTGCCCCTACAATTTCGGTGCTGTGAACAGGATACCAAAGCCTCTCTGCTCTTCTTGAAGCCAGAGTCAAGGAAGCCCAGAGCCTGTCAAGCCAGACAAAGGGTAAGCACTTCTTGCAAATCAGGCTCCAGGTATCTGTCTGTGAATTCAGTTCAGCAGATGGTAAAAATCTCTTGTTTCTCCCAAAATGATGACTAATGGGGATAAAAAGCATTTGTATGACTAGTTTTAGGTGTAGTGACTCTGGTGTATTTTTGGTATGAATATTCATATTGTCTGATCCTTTTTCTCCCAGAAATAGTCTTTATTTTTTCTTTGTCTCTGTCTTTCTGTATCATTTGTCACAAATCGTCCCTCTTGTCTTGTTTTATGTCCTTAAGAGTTTGACTTGTGACCAAATGGGAGCACTCTCTCTTGATCTCCACTGTCAGGGACAATGATTTTAGAGTCATGTCCAGTGGTCAGTCTGAAATGCCTGGGAACCTCTGGATCTTGTGAGGATTGCTTCCTTGCACCTCTTTGGACATCTCTTGTGCATTTACGACTTTAGTTAAGTCATACAGGTTATGTCATAAGCTTATGTTTTGGGTTTTGAGCCTTTGGATTCTGGGGTCTAGACAGTTGGCCATGGTGAAGCCTGGGGACATATGTATATCCACAACACCCGTACCACCAGATGCAGGGCAGAGTCAAGCCCAGTATGGCTACCTCCTCCCTGGCCCAGCTCTGCCTTCTGGCCTACTGGGAGGGGCCAGATAATCCAGGCACCATCTTCACAGCTCTATCCTCTGTCTTGAGCTCTGTACCTGGTATATAATAATTAAAATTGCTTACTTCCTAGATTTTCCTCTGGAAGTTAGGATTTCTAAGAGGTAAAATTGTAATTAATATATGTAATTATAATTACTAGATATAAGAGAAGCAATTCGGTATGCAAAGTGCATAAAGAAGGTAGGATGTGTCTTAGTTAGGGAAGGTTATAAAGAAGACATAAAGATATGGTTTTTGTTTAAAAAAGTAATTTTTTCTAGTTTAGAGGTTATTTAAAATCTATTTCAAAATGAAGGGGGAATATGATATAGATAAAACTAAATGGATATAGAAACTCGGGCAAAAAAGAATTTCAATATCTTGTGTGGTTAAACTGACTAAATCAAATGAATTATAAAGGTTTTTAAATTGAGCCTTAATATCAGAAAACACACTAATGCAAAAAAATTAGTTTTCTCTTTTAAACAAGTCTTTTACATAGTATTAATAAGATAGTAAAATAATTATTTATTCACCTTTTGAGTAAACTGAGAGAGAGAGAGAGAGAGAAGGGAGACAAGGAGAGAGATTTTGTTTGCCTCTTTCTGTCTTTATTAGATCCTTTCATTATTTGGAAAACTGGGTCTCCTCTCTATCAAAGAGTAAAAAATTTTTTTGCTTTTTGAAACTTTTTAATTATCACTTTGGCTAAATAAATGACTATTATATCACAGTGACTTGTGATCCTAATTTTGATGAAGTATTTTAAACCTTCGATATATTAATATTTGACAGGCTTCCCAAAATCAAATTTCAGATTCTAAATTGTCTTTTTGACCTCGAACTAACTTTTGGACATTACAAAAAAGGCCCTTGGGAATCCAAGAGAAACATATTAGGCTTAATTAGTATGTTAAATTATATGGGGAGCATTGTCAAATAAACCATAACATAACCCCAGCGAGAATGGCCTTTATCAAAAAATCCCAAAACAACAAATACTGACGAGGATGTGGAGAGATAGGAACACTCTTACGCTGCTGGTGGGACTGCAAATTAGTACAACCTGGAAAAGAATTTGGAGATACCTCAAAGAGCTAAAAATAGAAATACCATTTGATCCAGCAATAGCACTATTAGGCATCTATCCAAAGGAACAAAAGACATTCTATAATAAAGACATATGCACTCAAATGTTTATGGCAGCACAATTCACTATTGTAAGGATGTGGAAACAACCCAAGTGACGTCAATCCATGAGTGGATTAATAAAATATGGTATATGTATACAATGGAATACTACTCAATTATAAGAAATGACAGTGATCTAGCACCTCTTATATTTTCCTGGATAGAGCTTGAGCCCATCCTTTGAAGTGAGGTATCTCAAGAATGAAAGAATAAGCACCACATGTACTCGCCATCAAATTGGCACTAACTGATCAACGCTAAGGCACTCACATGGTAGTAATATTCACTGAGTGTTGGGGGTTAGGCATGAGTAAACTCATAACTAATGGATGGGGTGAGCATTGTATGGGGGAAGGGCACGTCTCTAATCCTGGCTTGGGTGAGGCAAAGTCATAACATGTAACCAAAATGTTTGTACCCCAATAATATCCTGAAATAAAAAAATAAGGTTTAACCTTTTTATAAGTCATATTTGTATATATGTTATTAAAACGTGTTCCAAAATTGTATAGTATTCCTAAAATCTGGTGTGTCTTAGTATATGTTATCAGTCATAGTGCTAATGTTAAATTGTTGTATGCCACAGCAATAACCAAATTTCCTTGTCAATTGCATTATTATCATTATGAACTCTTATCAAGTTTGTAACCATGGCCATTTTAAGTCTTGTTGCCCACAGTTAATTGCTTTATTATGAGGCTTCTTCTAAAAGATCTTTGCAAGTAACTATAACCGTAAAGCGTTGTGTCTTCAAGGAGGTTCATGAAAAGGATAAAAAGATTCTGGCAGGTACCTCTGAAATACAGTCCTCTACTGGTGACTTGATGAATTGGACTGGGCAAGAATTTCAAAACCTATAATGAAAAAAACCAAACTCATAAAATTGCTAATCTAACAAGCAGAACAAAAATTAATCCCATGGAACTAAACTGATGCAGGGGAGAAATAATTTTTTTTTTACTTTTTTTTATTTGAAATATTGCTGATGCTTTTTGTTTTCCAGATTCAAGAAAACTCTTTTTTAAGTTATTTATAGCTTACAGCTATTGGGTGAACTATACTTATGCTAGCAAAATGAAAACATTACCCTTTCTCTCTACCTGATCCCTCCAGAATTCAGAAACTGTTCATGAGTATTCTTATTTTATGGTAATACAGTTATTTGCATAAGTTCAATAAGAACCTGTTTTCTTTCATAACAGGACACAATTAGAAATGCTGGTTATTTTATCAAGCCTTTTACTGGAATGCCATATTTTCAGATAGGATCAGACTGCTTTGAGGAATTGAGGTTGACTTTTGTCGAGCCAATAAAATGTCCATTGGAAAAACTTCCCTAAACAATTCCCTTACAGTGTTCTTGACCTCGTGGTAAGTAAGAATGGCACTTTCTGACAGACCCAGGATCTCAAGATATATTAGGGACCTCAAGAAGACAGGAATTCACCAAATTTATACAGATGTTATAAAATCAGTGTCTAACTTAGCTCCTAAGCTTTCAGGTTTTTTTAAAAGTCCAATTTGAAATTCCTTATGAAAAAGTCCCAGCAAAACCAACTTGAAAAGAACCTATATGGCCAATCACTGTTCTTTCTGCACTTTATGCAAATGATCAGACCAAGTATAATAAATCTTATTTTGCAAGTAAACTGGTCTGACTATAATTTATCCTTAGTAGAAATGGGGGACTGGAAAGAGAAACATGTTTTAAAAGAAAACTATGGTATACCTGTTATTAGATTCTATCCCTGTCCATTGCTTTTAAGTTTTTATTATTTGCTTGCAATTTAGACCAAATCCTGAATTCTTTCCTGGTTACAAGTTTTCAAACTAATATTTCCAATTTTAATTCCACCCTTCTGACTTAAAATCATTAGAAATTAAAATTGTGCTTTTCTTAAAGCCCTACAAACTGAAGCTAGATAACTTGATATAAACTTTAGAAGAAATCACTAAAGCAACTTATATATAAACAGATTTCATGCCTGTTGATATATGGCCTACTCATGCATCACCTGATTCAAACTACAATCCAGGAAAACAAATCAGATCGCCACTGCCTGCCCACTTAAACTGAAGATGCTTCAGAGAGTCTAGAAAAGCTAGTTTATAGACTATTTCAGATATTAATCTTTTTCTTCTGTTTCCATAGAAATGCCTCTTATTGAAGATATGTTTGCCTGCTCTCAAAGAGGCCTAGCTTTGAGAGCTAATCTACAATGCCATCTCCTGAAATGAGACACAACTGTTTAATTGGACTGGCCTATTCCCATAAAAGGGAGGCAAGTTTAATGGGATCCTTTGCTTCTCAGCTCTTAACTCGGTTTTTCTCTCCACAGCTGCCAAATCAGGTTTAATGTATGAAACTGTAAAGAAAGTTTCAGCCAGGAAATGTTGGGGCTCAGAAAGTGATACCCTAAAGATTGCTGCTTTGACATGCTGAGAAGAAGCCTTAGAAGTTGCCTCAGAATTAAGGTCCTTCTAACCTTGTCTTGTCCTCCTCAGTGTGCAGGGAGAGACTCTCTTTGAAATTTTCTTACCTGATCAAGACAGCTTTTTTTCCAAAAGAAATGTAATTGTCTTAAACCCCCTCCTTAGGGATCTCGTGAAATAACCAGGGAAGATCAACCATCAGAAAAGAGAAGAGGCTGGGAGTCTTCACTATGCCCACACATAATTTTCATCTATTCTTCTGAGAACAGCTCCAACAGATTAATTATCTGGGGGACTTTATTTGCATAATAAGACACCCTTTGTTCCTGTGCAACTCCACCCTTCACCTTCCCATAATATATATTCCTCCCACTTCCTGAGTTCATTTACTTTCCCTAATGATTTGCTTACCCTCAAAAGAATGGTCTACATTTCCTATCTTCCTCCTCCCGTATGAAAAATGGTACACAAGTTTCTATGCTATGCTGGATTATTGGGTAATCATTCTGTGATTTTTCCTCATGCAAGTTAATAAATTTGTATACCTATTCTATCAATCTTCCTTTTATCAGTTGATTTTCAGTGAACCTTCATAGGGTGAAGAAGTTTTCTCTTCCCCCCATAGCAGACACTTGTCGTTGTGAGCTGTCCTTACAGTTCCCTCTACAAGTTCCTTTTTATTCATAATTTCATATTTCCAAGTGCACATGCTCAAGTGTAACTCTATTTTCCAGCAATATGCTAAGAAACACAAAATAGATTTTGTTCATTCTGTGTATCCAGTTAGTTGCAATTCTGAAACAGCACGGGTGCACACAACTTTGCCAGAAGACCAATTATTAATGACCCAGAAAGGAGGACACAATCATGGAATTGGAAAAAAAAAGAGTTCTAATCTCAACTCTGTAACTAATTAGCTAGGTAACCTTGGACATGTCATGGATGCCCTCTAGATACAAACGACCTTAAAAAAAAGGCATTTACCGAGATAGATAACACCCTGTTGTCTTATAGATCTTAAATTGTACTTATTCTCTTATCTTGAGCCTAGAATTTTCCAGGTTTAGTACTTATTTGTTTGAATTATGTAGGCATATTATTTAAGTTTGATGATTAGATAGGCAAATGAGACCTAAACTGAAATAATAAAATATTAAACAGCATTTCCTAGAAAGAGGACATTAATCATTCAAGGTGATTACTTGACTTTTCCAAAACTATATGATAAACCTTACCAGGGAATAATAATTGCTATTCATTTGAAACATATTTTTTATTGAATAATTAATAATAAGTCAAAAAGATATGCTAGAAGACTCAGTTTGGGAAAGAGAAAGACATAAAAAGATTTGGATACCTGCATTGAAAAACTCAGTCATTTTAACACAATCTTAACTGCATGCCTGAGAGATAATTCCACAAACATTTGGATAAAGTAATATATATGTAAATGGAATAAAATATAAATATATTGCTTAATAAAAACATAGAATATTCTGTATAACATTCTCTCAGTAAATACCAGGAAGTTGTACCTGGACTCTAGATGTCATTGTAGAAATGAAATTAACAGTCATATCTTCCCCACCATTACCATATTTCTTGGACAAAGTTTCTACTTAAAAATTTGCCACTAATTTGCTTTGCAAGTAAATGAAAACTTGCTTTCTTTCAAATATTAATATTGTTCATACCATCATTAAGATTGATTTTTACATCTGGATTCATCTTTACAGTTCTCCCTTATTCCCCCTTTCTTTTTCCTCTTCCTTTCCTCAAGTCAAATAGTGTCACCTCGTCTTTCACTATTGCTTCTTACATTCTTTTCTCTATTTCTTTGTTTGTTTATTTGTTTTTAGAGATAGGGTCTCACTGTATTACCCAGGCTGGCGTGCAATGGTGTCATCATAGCTCACTGTAGCCTGAAACTCCTGGGCTCAAATGATCCTCGTGCCTCAGCCTCCCTAGTAGCTGGGACTACAGGCATGAGCCACCATGCCCAGCTAATTTTTTAAAAAAATTTTAGAGATGAGTTCTTGCTATGTTGCCCAGGCTGGTCTCGAACTGCTGGCCTAAAGCAATCCTCCTACCTCACTCTTCCTGGGACTACAGTTGTGAGCCACCACACCCAGTCCTTTTCTCTGTTTCTACTGCTGATAATCAAATTGTGGCCCTTGGATATCACTCACCTGAATCATAGAAAGAAAAAGAGAGGGCAGTAGTGACTAGATTACAAGAGCCTATTAGCCAGCTTCCCTGACTCCAGTTTTTGTCTCTAACTCTTAATATACTTTCAACATTGGCCTCAGAGACTCTAAAACAAAGATGAAATCAGATTATGCCTATGCTCAATGTCTTCAATAAAACAAAACCTAAGTTATTCACTTAAAATTCACTGCTCTCCTCAATATCATTTTATCTTATCCATGCAACCAATTTGTTATCTCTTCTTACAAACCATTCTCAGAATTGACTGCTCAAGTATTCATCAAATTTCATGCTTAGCTGCTTTGTCTTGCTCTTTTCAGTCTTCTTCCTAGTACATCTCTCTCTTGCTCATCTCATTGTTTTATTGTCAGATTTCTCCTCATTCTCTTTGATCATGTACATCTGTTTATCAATTATCCCTTGTCTATACCATCATAGAAACATGCATCCCTCTCTCTATTCTATAAATTGTCATGGTCTGTCTGTCTGGCTATGTTATAGAAATTAGTGGTGGACACCTTTCATGACACCATGTACACTAACAAAAGTGATGCCTACCAAGGAGCACTTCGTTGAAATCAAGGTTGTCACAGTACAAGATTGCATCCACTGCAGCAAGAGATGCATGTTTCTTATTCTTATGAATGTAATGTATACTCAGCAAGCTTTTCTCATCCACCTGGAAGGGGCACATACTCCAAATTCACACAATTTCCCTGTGAATTGGACCACTCTCATGCAAGGTTGCATTCTTCACTGGAATGTGACTACCTAGAGTGCAGAGATCATTCCCTTTCTTCTATATTTACTTTCTTGAAGCCTAGAAATTCACTTCGTGCTGTTGGTGAATTAAACTTTTGGGAAGAACAAACAGAATTATAAATTGAAATTATTGAGAATCTAGTTTGAAAGTAGCAAACTTTAAAATTTGCTATATTCTTTCTCCATATTCTATGGTTTTCTGCAAGAGTAAGCAGGTCCATAATATTTGCATGAATGTGGGAAAATAGAAATTACCATTTCTTCATCTGGTATATGGCATTTGATATGGTGTCCCATGGAGCTAAAATATTAATACCCTCAAAGCATGTGGAACCTTACAGACTAAATGGTGATGCCATTGATAGGAAACTCAGAGGAGATCACCAATAATAAATAACTACCTAATGAGTACAGATTTATTACTTTCAGATTTTCTCCTTAAATTTTCTTTAAGGAGCATGCAGTTGTTGACTATGGGATGACAGTATTATGGTAACAGGGAAATGACAGTGTCTAAAGCATTTAGCACAATAGTTGGATAAAAATGAAGTGCTGAAACACAGTCCAAAACCAAATATTCATCATAAAAAGTTAATGGTGTCTGTTTGGTGGTGCAGTGTTGGTGTTATCCACTCCAGCTTCGTGAAACCTGGTCAATCGATTACAGTGGATATCTACTGCAACCAATTGGAAGACATGATGAAGATGCTTGTGATTAAGCAGCAGAGATTGGTCAATAGAGAGGCCAATCCTTTTGCAAGACAACACTCAACCACATGTTGCACAAACAACGCTGCTCAAACTACAGAAGCTGGACTTGGAAACT
>NW_012149341.1:1485306-1486368 GCF_000956105.1 Propithecus coquereli
GCATTGAGAATCTAGACCTGTTTGGAAACTCTTTCAGTACTGAAATGCCCTCACTTAACTCAGTAATAATTTCCAGTATTTAAATCACCCCACCTCCAACCCCCTACAATAAGACAGGCTTTTATATACTTAATATCAGAATGGTTTTACTTTTTGCTTCATTCTCTAAGTGGTAATGTTTCAGTAATTAAGAATTCCTTTCATTACTCCTTCATCTTGACCTTTCTTTTATAAGTCAAATAATACTATCTTCCTTAAGCCAAAAAATTTCTCTCATTTATTCCGAGCCAACCCCTTCCATATACTTGCTCTACATGTGGGGACATTTGTTCAACAAAAAGGGAAACTAACAGTGATACTTTAAAGTTAAAAGTAACACTGTGCTTTGCAAGATCCTTTACTCATTTTAATGATCACTGATGAAGCATTTGTACTTCCTGGTACTCAATAGAATGAGTAATTTTGAAGCATTGGATTTCCTTTTCATTGCCACATGGTAGTGTATTGTTCAAATAAAAATAAAGGAGATGGTTCAAAGTTATAACCAAAAAAAGCTACCGAAGTTCTCACATAGCACCTTCATTCAGCTGTTCTTAGGGGAGGACCAAAGGCATCTCTTCCTGTATTTCTCTTTTTCCAAGAAGTAAACCTTTCCTAAAAGTCCCACAGCAGAGTTCTCCTTGCATCTCATTTTCTAGAATCTTATCCTGTGCCTGTGGATAAACCAGTCTTTGGTAAAGAGAATGGTACACTCACAAAAAGTGGGATTATTAGTAAATAATGAAGGAGAAATAGCTGTTGGGAAGGCAGTCAACAGGGTCCTCTTTAGTATTACAGTATATCAATGGGTTATAATTAGTTCTAGTGTGAAAGCTGGTGATATGTAGTCATAGCATATTAAATCCACCACCACATTTAGGCTTAACTCACCTCTTCTAGTCACTGATGAGGAAACCGAGGCCTAAGGAATCCAGTTGATTTAATCAAGGTCATGGTATTGTATAGAGGACTTCTATCTAATTTACCTGATTTCTATTACAAATTTCTTTCTATTATAATTTT
>NW_012149341.1:1486418-1486993 GCF_000956105.1 Propithecus coquereli
GAGCCTTCATTGTGTGTAGAAATGTAAAATAATGCAGCTGGTGTGGAAAACAGTTTGGAGAATTACCATATGACTTAGTAATTCCACTCCTAGGAATATTCTCAGAAGAACATAAAAGAGATGTTCAAATAACAACTTTTACACAAATGTTTATAACAACACTATTCGCAGCAGCAAAAATGTGGAGATAGCACGTATGTCCATCAAATGAATATATAACAAAATGTAGTATATTCATAAAATTGAATATCATTCAGCCATAAAAAGTAATGAAATATTAATACATGGTGAAATATGGATGAACATAAAAGAGAAGGCCCAAATGAAATTCAATATATTTAACAACTGGCATAGTGTATCCTTAGACCAAATTGTTTCATGACATAAACGAATTAGAAGGTCTTATAGGGTCTTCTACCTGGGATTGAACACCCTTCTCTTGTTGGTCTGTTGTTTGATTTGGCAAGGCTGAAGCTTCCCTTGGTATGTGGAGCCCTGAGGGGTGGGGGTTTAGACTGATTTACAGAAATATGTCAGGAATTCTGACTCCCATCTGGGTTTTTAAAATCAGCAAT
>NW_012149341.1:1487043-1487844 GCF_000956105.1 Propithecus coquereli
ATTCATTTTGGAAAGACTATTCTCTTCAACAAATGGTGCTGGAAAAATTGAATATCAATACACAACAGTATGAAGTTGGGACCTTACTTCATATCATACACAAAAATTAACTCAAAATGGATCAAAAACTAAAGGTAAAATTCAAAACTATGAAAATCTTGGAAATATAAAAATGAATCTCATTGCTTTGGATTTGGCAATGGTTTCTTAGATATAACACAAAAATCATAAGCAAAAAAATAGATTAATTTGATTTTGTTAAAATTTTAAAAATTTGTACACTGGAGGACATGGTGATGTTAATTTTATGTGTTCACTTGACTGGACTAAGGGATATTCAGATAGCTGGCGTAATGTTATTTCTGGGTGTGTCTGTGAGAGTGTTTCCAGAAGAGACTGGCATTTGAATCAACAAACTGAATAAAGATCTACCCTCACCAACGTGGGTGGACATCATCTAATCTGTTGAGAACTCTGATAGCACAAAAAGTCGGAGAAAGGGAAAATTCACTTTCTTTTCCTGAGCTGAGACATCCATCTTCTCCTGCTCTCAAACATCAGAGCTCATGGTTCTTGGGCCTTCAGACTCCGTGACGTAACCCAACAGTGCCCCCGGTTCTCAGACCTCCTGCCAGCCTCAGACTGAAAATTACACCATTGGCTACCATGGTTCTTAGGCCTTCAGAATCCGACTGAATTATACTGCCAGCTTTTCAGGTTCTCCAGCTTGCAGATGGCATACCACGGGACTTCTTGCCTCCATAATTATGTGAGCCAATTCTCATAGTAAATCCCCTCGTT
>NW_012149341.1:1488126-1489261 GCF_000956105.1 Propithecus coquereli
AAACAATGAGAATAATCATATAATCACAATTGAAAATTAGTTACATTGCTTTATAGTCAAGTTTCCAATATTCCCCTGGAATGAGAATAGTGGAGGCAAAAAAATATACAGATCTTCACAATACACCATTAAGCAAGTACAACTACATGAAAATACAAAATACTTTCTTGAGAGAGATAGAGATAGAAATGAGAGATGTGTCAGGGGGGCGTGTGTGTGTGTAAGAGAAAGAGAGAGAGAGCGAGAGAGAGAGAGAGAGAGAGAGAGAATTGCTTAGTACCTATACTTCACCTTAACAAAATGGGGTTCAATGTTATTTAGATTCACACAATGATAACCAACAGGGATAGTGTATGATGAGGGCACAGTCTATTTCCACTGCTAACTGACTGATTCACTAATTCACTAACTCCTTTCTGAAAGAGAAGAGCGTCTCATGTAATGCCTTAAAAAGGCTAGTAAATTGCTTTGTTCAGACTAAAAGGCATTTGTGTTTCTAGTACACTGAAAATAAATGTTGGCTACACAGTGATACCATTAACTGCTGTTGAAAACCATGGATGTCAATCACACACTGAGAAGCACATTTAGTTCATAGATACTAGGCCAAGTAGAAATAAAGATGTTTGGTCGAATTGTATCTTAAAGATATTGATAAGTTTCTAGCAGAAAAAATATTTTAAAAATATAAAAAGTGTTTAGTGTTATTTGATATATTAGTTGAAAAATCCTAGTGATGTTTGTGAGTAGATTGATTTTGTAATGATGTGGTTAAAAAAAAGTATTCAAGGGTGTGGCACATCAAATGAAAAAGTACCAGGTGCTATTTCTGTGAAGTATCTAGGACATCTGTGATTCCAGAAAAAAGTAAGTGTTCCAATTCTAGGTATAGAGCAACCTTGGTTTGTGAAGTTAATACACATGCAATGGCTGTATTCTGTCAATGTTTTTCCCTCACAGCAAATGGGATTCATTAGATTTGGGTGGATTTGTGAAGATCACCCCTTTTTTTTCTTTCACTTTCAGACAAGAAATCATTTCATCGCATTGAGAATCTAGACCTGTTTGGAAACTCTTTCAGTACTGAAATGCCCTCACTTAACTCAGTAATAATTTCCAGTATTTAAATCACCCC
>NW_012149341.1:1492425-1493620 GCF_000956105.1 Propithecus coquereli
TGCATTATACTCATTAGGTGTGAATTTACTCATCCCCCCTCTCCCTCCCCCTTCCACCTGCTCTATTTCTGATGAATGTTATTACTATATGTGCATGTATTGATTGATTAGCTCCAATTTAATGGTGAATACATGCGGTGTTTGTTTTTCCATTTTTTTGATACTTCACTGAGAAGAATGGTCTCCAGTTCCATCTAGGTTAATACAAGAGGTATTAGTTCACCATTTTTTTTTATGGTTGAGTAGTGCTCCATGGTATACATATACCACATTTTATTAATCCACTTATGTGTTGATGGGCATTTGGGTTGTTTCTACATCTTTGCAATTGTGCTGCTATAAACATTCTAAGGGAAATAACTCTTGATTTTATTCATGTTGGAAACCCTGCTGTCCAATGCCTAGGTATTGACAAGGTAGGCCAATGAGTTACAGAGCCACAAAGAAATGATGTCATCTAGGAGGCGAGGAACAAGACCCATGAAAAATCCTAGGATGCCCTCTTCCCAATAGATGGTTGCTATGGAGTCACAAAGTCCACAGTACGTGGATTCTCTGCCAATAATTGTACTATAGATCTCAGAGTGATCACATGGAAGGGATGTGTGATGAGGGTAGCAGCAGACTGAGCAATCATCTCTGAAATTGTCTCCTTGATAACCTGGTCAAAGGAAGATGAGACTTCATTTTGTACATTCCTAGGTCCTAACTCTGAGATAAAAGGGAAACTGAATGCTTGGCTTTGCTCCTATAAAGGCCCAAATAGCAATAATAACTTGCAAGGCAAAGGTGCTCATGCTTAGAAAGTTGCTCCAATGTACCCACCCTTGTCATATTCCTGGTAAGGCTGTAACATTTTACCATAGACTACAGTCTAGAGGACTCCTGAACACAGTCTTGGAGTTAAGCCTATGAACAAATCACGCCTCCTACAGATGCTGACAATGTGCTGCGCATAACAAAAGAGACCAGGAAGCTGATATACTTGCCACTCAAAAATATTTCATACTATCATTGGAGGAAGAGGCCTATTTCCCCCATGAGCAATTGGGACAGCATGGTGAGACTGGAGCTCAGGAGAATCTGACTGGCCACGTCCACCATGATAGCACTCATGGACAGACAGACAGACCAAGCTATCAAGTGATCCAGTGAGCCGGTGTTGAATCGCGTGCCAGGGTCCATGGCTTCACTG
>NW_012149341.1:1493670-1495423 GCF_000956105.1 Propithecus coquereli
TTTTTTTTTTTTCAAATGAGGAAAAAGGATAGAAAGAAAAGTGGAAAATACTTCTGACCAGGGCCATCTAATTCCCACTAAACGTTTTTGTATACACTGGATATACTAAAGGTGTTACTATGTATTTATTCATTTGGAGGAGAAATAAATTTCAGAGCCTGGTGCTGGTAACATTTCTATATAAACATGTCAGTGTTTGCAAGTGTTTTCTTTGATAGAGAAATATCTTGTCAAGGGTACATTGAACTCTTTTTAAAAACCATTTGTTCCTTATTGTCAGTGAGCAAATATATTCTAGCAAAACATTTTAAATTGCTTATATTTTATCTAATACTGTATCTTCTACTAGTTTCCATAAAATCATTGAACAGATTTATCCAGCTGTCTATGTTTTTATTTTTCTCAGCACATTAGGGGCTGATACAATCTTACTTTGTGTACTATATCACTTTGATCTGATTCATGTTAATTCTTTTTCTTCAAATTGTTTTATGTAGTCTTCTTTATATTTTTATTGAGGTAAAATAATTGAGGTAAAATCAGAGAAAAGAAAAAACAACATTGTCCTATACTTTCCCTTTACTAATAAAACTTAAACTCTTGGAGACCATTTGTTTTTCAAAAAATTTACTCTCTAGATGTAAGAGGTTGAATGTCAGTATGATTCAAGCTCCGGATTCTTTGTGAGCTCTGGATTCTTTGACGTGAACTCCATAGTTCAGGGTGGTAACTTTCCTTTTTTTTTTTTTTTTCCTCGACTCATATTTACAGTAAGAAATACGTACATTTCTACTAATTGTATATATGCAGGGATCTATTCATGTATACCTACAACGACAATAAAAAAAAAAAACAATAAAAAGTCAGTCCTCACCCAGTAAAGAAGTTTCAAATGTTTTTTAATACAACTTCTGGAGTCATTTTCCCTCATTCAACCCAATTATCATTTTTCTTATATGTGTCCTACTACCATGGATATTGGTATCTGTGGTGTTAAGCACTGCTTCAAATTCCTGCAGTGAATTAGTAGAAGTCCACCTCTTCATAGTACAGTGGGAAAAGCAAAGACTGATTTAAAAACTTCCCTCCAACCTATCCTGTCATCTATAGACCATTACAGGCTACAGATCCGCTCCAAATTCTGTGCTAGACCCCACTAGCACTATAAGTACTAGTTGAACACATCCTTCCTGCTTCCCTAGGGATTTCTCATGTTTTGTTGTTTAGATGTTGTTGATATTTTTCTTTCCTTCTCTTTTCTATATTTATTCAGGTGTATTAGTTTGCTAGGAAGGAGTGCCATAACAAGGTAGCACAGACTGGGTGGCTTAAACAACAGAAATTTAATTTTTGAGTTTTGAAGTCTCTAAGTCCAAGACCAAGGTATCAGTGGGATGGGTTCCTTCTGAACATTGTGAGGGAGAATCTATTCCATGTCTGCCTTTTAGTTTCTTGTGGTTTGCTGGCAGTGATTGGTGTTTCTTGGCTTGTGGATGCATAACTCTGATGTCTGCCTCCGACTTCATATAGCCTTCTCCCTGTGTATATCTTCCCTTTGTAGATGTCTCTGTTTTTAATTTTCCCTTGTTATAAGAACATCATTAGACCGGCCCTACAAAAAATGCTAAAGAGAGTTCTTAAGATTCAAATGAAAAAATGCTAGACACTAACACAAACCTATGTGAACATATAAAGACCTCTTATAAAGGTAATAAATGGAAAAGGATAAAAACTAGTATTATTATAAATTTGT
>NW_012149341.1:1497568-1497906 GCF_000956105.1 Propithecus coquereli
TTCATAGATGTCATGATTGTCTTCATATATAATCCAAAAGAATCTACAGAAACTCCTAGTGCTAACAAGCGAGTGAAGTAAGGTCACAGAATAGATCAATGTACAGAAATCAATTGTGTTTCTATATAGCAATAATCATAGAAACAACAATTAGAAATGCAATATAGGTTGAGCATCTATAATCCAAAGTCCAAAATCTAAAATGCTCCAAAATTCAAAACCTTTTCAGTGCGAACATGACACCACAAGTAGCAAATTCCACACCTGACTTCATGTGACAGGTTGCAGTGAAAATGGAGTCAAAGCTTAGTTTTGTATAAAAAATTATTTAAAATATT
>NW_012149341.1:1499671-1506582 GCF_000956105.1 Propithecus coquereli
GTTCTCTTCCATATTGCTGGCAATCTTTTCCATAGAGCACCATGTGTAATGAGCCTTAAATGCCCTTGTTATCCCCTGATCTAGGGGCTGAATTAGAGATGTTATGTTTGAGGGCAAGTAGGTCACTTCAACATCTTCAGCATTGAACTCATGGGGTTCTGGGTAGCCATGGGCATTATCTAATATCAAAAGAACTTAAAAAGCAGCCCTTACTGGCAAGGTACTTCCTGACTTCAGAGACAAACCATCTATGGAACCAATCCAGAAAAAAAGATTCTTGGTGTCCAGGCCTTCTTGTTGTACAACTAAAAAACTGGCAGCTGGTTAGGAGCTTTATAGATAAGGGAAGACCTTATTATAAACCCAACTGCATTTGCAAAAAATCAGTAGTTAGCCTGTCCCACCCTTCCTTAAATCCTGGTGCTCGTTTCTCTACCTTACTAATAAATGTCCTTTGCGGCATTTTTTCCCCCAGAAGAATGCACTTTTTCTGCATTAAAAACCTGTTCAGGCAGACATCTCTTCTTCTCAATGATTTTCTTAATGATGACTGGGAACTTGTCTGCTGACTCTTGGTCAGCAGAAGCTGCTTCTCCTGTCATCTTGACATTTTAAATGTTGAATCTCTTCCTAAAATTATCAAACCATCCTTTGCTGCTGTTAAATTATCCAGCTTTAGATCCTTCACCTTCCATTTGTTTTAAGTTGTCATATAATGACTTTGCTTTATCTCAAATCATATTACAGTCTAAAGGTATGTCTTTCTTATAGCAATCCTGCACCCACATAAAAGCTGAGTTTCCAATATGAGATAAAAAGTTACTTTTTAAAAAGTGCAAGGATTTTGCACCTGCTGGCGTAAATGCAGTTAAGGTTTATTAATTTCATTTTCTTTTACAGTGGTTCTTATACAGGATTTATTTATCTTGATATGGTGGATAAACACATTTGTAGACCTCAATCTATGGCACATATTAAGCAATTCACCTTTTTTTTGTCATGTCATGACTCTTCTCTCCTTTCTTAGGAGCACTCCCTTCATTGCTAGTGACACTTCATATGATCCCATGGGGTCACTCAAGGTTTATGGTATTGCATTAAACACAATGAAAAGTACACAAGAATCATGAGAGATCACTTTTTACAATTTACAATATACAATTTACTGGAGAGACAAACTGCTCACTTGGTGATGACTAGTCTCGCATGGTTTTTAAGCAGATACTTGCAACACTTGAGCTTACGGCAATAGCAACAGGAGGTGATGACAATATTACTACAGTTATTATTTAATACCGCATCTTTATGTTTGTCCACATTTGTATAATCTATGAGTGTGTGAAAGTTTTGACAAATTTTAACTTTTTATAATAGATTTGTATATAGTTTATGTCAGTGAATAATAAAATAGACTGGTATCTACATATATTTTATGCATTCATGACATAACTAACTTTTTCTTAATTTTTTGATATATCTAGGCTATGCATTTCATCTGAATGCTTTTTGAAATTATTGAAAATCTTCAAAAAATTTTTCTAATACATTTACTGAAAAAGAAAGCCACATATAAGGGACCCATACAGTTCAAATCTGTGTTGTTCAAGGGTCAACTATAATTAGAAAATGGGCAAAATACATTAAGGAGAATTTTCCTAAAGAGGATATAAAGATAGCAAGCAAGCATATGAAAAGAGGTTCAACTTCAATGTATTTAAGGGAAATAGACTAAGGTGAGATATCAAGATATCAATACACATGTATCAGGACAGCTAAATAAAAAATAGTAATAAAAAATACTAGCAATGACTGGATCACTCATACACTGGTGGGAATGTAAAATGGCACATCAACTCTGGAAAATACTTAGGAATTTCTTTAAAAACTAAAAAAAAAAAAAAAACAGGTGATATATACATCATTGGGGGAAGCTGGGTGAGGGGACCACTCTATACTCTTTTGCCAAATCCTATGAGTCTATAATTAGTTCAAAATAAAGTTTAAACAAAACTATGAATATTGTGGAAAGATAAGCCATAGTCTGGTAAAAAATTCCTTTCAATAAATATAAATAACAATAGATTAATATCCAGAAACATGAAAGACTAAAAATCAATTCCATTGTCAAAAAATAGGCTGAAGACATAAACAGGAATTCACCAAAGGAAAAACCTGAATGGCTACACTAAGAGATGTTGGTTAGGGATCTTGTTGGTAGTGAGTAAATTGAAACAACCATCTTGTAGAGCCATTCGCCAAAAGCATATTCATTTGAATATGCAACATTTCTGTGACATCAAATCTGCTTTTGGATATATATCCTAGGGTAATTATTGCATATTTTCACATGGAGAAATGTATAAGAATGTGCATAGCGGCTCTCTTTGGGATACCAAAAAAATAGTTAACAAAGTATCATTCGTATGGAGAATATGCTACAAGTATATAATGGGATATCAAATATAGAGAAAATGAATGAATTGAAGCTGTGAGAATCAACATGGATGATTATTGAAAATATAATATCAATGGGAAAGTCAAATCACTAAAAACAAAGTAAGTTATGCTGATGCAAAGTTGGGAAACATGCAAAGTATGACTTTTTATTCATGGACACATTTATATATACTAAAAGTGTAAAGAATGAAATGAGGATGTTGAACACATAATTCAAGAAAAATATTTCTTTTGAAGAGGTAGTCAGGGAAGGGAGTATAACTGGGAATTTTTACAGAGGGTGTTTAAACAATACTGGCAATGTTTGTTTCTCAATTCTGGTGTTGGTTACACCGCTGTTCATTAAGGTATTTTATGTACATATTTGTGTGTCTTAAATATTTCCTAGGAAATTAAAACAAAAGAGCAAATGTCCTTAAGTTCAAAATTCAAACTCAAACTAATTAAAACTTTATTAATTACAAATATGTGTAACAAAACAAATTATGAGAGAACCCCAGGAAATAGTCTTGAATATTAGATATGAGCATAATGCATAACTCTTCCTGGATCAACAAATCCCATTCGATGTACCAACATGTGTTAATGATGGTAATTGCTCTCATTAAATAACATAAGAATGATATTAGAGTAGGTTTGTCAGTGCCAAAAGGGTTGAGGAATTTGATAACCACTAATGTATATTAACTAGTCTTGAATTTTAGTTGTTTGCTTTCAATTATTTTTCTCAGTGAAAGGAGACAGACTGTAACTACTAAAAGTACTTTGCCTGGTTATTTCTTTGGTATTTAACTATAAATTTGGCTATATTCCTTTTTAAACTTTAATATTTATAGCTTCTAATAGATGAAATGTAGAAATAATCAGATCAAGGTCAAGTTTAAATTGATATAAAATACCTTCCAACTCAGTTGCAAAAGTGGACTTGGTTCGTGTCATTAGTCTGTGGTTGTTTTGTTCAGTGAGCATTCCCTTCTAACAGTATATTATTTCATCAAATCTGATTATTCATGGTTGGGACTATATACAGATTAGTTACATTTGAGAAAAATAATGATCTTCTCAACTTTGTCCAGATTATGAATAAAATCCCTGAATTAACTCCTTGTAAAAGCAACTCACTCATTTTCCATATACATTAAGTAATTATACTTCAATATGTCTGTTAAAAAAGATGACTTTGGTAATACAAGTTAGCTTACTGTCACAGAACCATTGGGCTTGTCAGGGCTTTGAAATTCTGAGTTCCATTCTCCACCCTTCAAATAAGATCACACAGATCTACAGCTTTAAAGTTTCCAAAAGCAAAATTTCATAAACCTAATACCCTATTCCAGTAGTTTGAAGCTTTTATAGAGATGGATGCAGTGACATGTCCCTGTAGTCCCAACTGCTTAGGAGCATGTAAGCCAAGGAGTTCAAGTCCAGCCTAGGCAACAAAGCAAGACCCCTGCCTCTAAAGAAAAAAAAGTCTCTTTCTCATTAGCAGAAAATTATTTCTAATAATCACAGTAAACCTCTAATCTGTCAGTTTAAGACAATTTTGTTCTGTTAATTGAACAAATACTTACCATATTATTTTTTCTGATTATAAATGGAAAGTTGGCATATTATTTAAAATTTAAAATTACGGAAAAATATACTAAAAAAATACAAACACATTTTAGTTAAACACAACCAAAGTTATTGGACCATTTATTTCCTATTGTTTTTATGTGCATGTTTGTGGTTATATTGTATATGTATATTGATACACACATAATAACCACATTATACATGTAAATATTAATATCTATTATTTATTAAACACAACCAAAGTTGTTGGTCCATTTATTTCCTATTGTTTTTATGTGCATGTTTGCGGTTATATTGTATATGTATATTGATACACACATAATAACCACATTATACATGTAAATATTAATATCTATTATTTATTGAACATCTGCTATGTAATTAATGTACACAACATGAACTTTATCTAGATTTTCACATTTAACCATCAATCATAAATGATTTATAGCTTTGTTTAAAAAAATGAAATTGAACCACAAAAACATTAAAAATTTTTTTCTCAGTATCCCACAGCTACTAAGTGTTGGAGTAGACATTCAAACATAGGCAATCTGAGTCCAAATATGGCGCTCTTAGTAGCCTACCTCCCATATGGTAGACCTATAATTAATGTGTGTCTGTGTGTGACTGAAACAGTAGTTAATCACATTCTTTAACAGAGATGGTTTTTGAAATACATCACTTGAGTGAACGTAACAGACTGTATCTCATCATTTTCCCAGCAGGGCTTTGTTTCTCTTTATTCACCATTTCATGTTTACAGAAGGATATATATATATGTATATATTTTTAAGGTTTTAATACAATGATATATGAGCATTAAGTGATGGTATATGAAAGCACACTTACTCATACATGTAATCATACATACACGTATTCATGTTGAGCTCGTATTTTACTTATATTTGTATTATCCTCTTAGTCTAAGGATACTTAACTTTTTTTCAGTGTATAACAAGCATGTGCTTAAAAGATAAATTAAAAATTGCTGCTGCTAGGAATCAACTTTCCAGAGTCAACTACTTTAATTTGTTTAATTATATTTCATTTTAATTTTTCCGATGTTTACCTTTGTATCTCTAAATAATCCATATATATGCCACTGTATTTGGTGAATCAATTTTTATATAATATACTGTCTTTTACCTATGCTTTAGAATCTAGTTTATTTCCCCTCAATGTTACTACAACCTCCCAAACATTGCTGCTTTTATCTTTTCTTGGTTACTTTGTTTAATAGTAAAATTTGTACTTTTATCTATATTGCTTACTCCATCAATATATACAATATCTTTTGACTCTCCCCATTGTAAGATGAGAATACTAGTAAATTCTAAAGAATTATATATGGTCTTTGAAATCTCTTTCCTTCCAGTATACAATCCTTCTAGATCAGTTTTCTCCTCTCTCATTTGGACCTATTGTTTCCCAGGCCTACGGGAATGCTTACTGCTAGTATGATGACTTTTGCTTTTGGTTACATGAATATCCAAGGGATAGATTTTGTTCTCTGTTCCTATTTGATAGCATCCTGTTCTTAACTTGGAGTTACAATATCTTCATAAATATTCTTCATGATATTAATCATGGTCAATTTTCAAGTTCTCATCTGTTATCTAATTATCTCTACTTTCTCTGAGGTCAACTGGTTTGTTTGTTTATCTTGATCTCTGTGTTTCATTTTGAAGTACATACTCTAATAGCTCACAATTCTTGGTTATCCATTCATATTTAACAAAGAGGCAATAAAAAAGTAAATTATGATTTTATATTTGCACAGGTTTGTTAACTGGCAGCCTTTATGTTAGGGTGAAAAACATTCTGCTGTTATGCCCAGGTGCCTGGAATTCTATGCTGGCCTTGAGGGGAATGAAGTTGTCTGGACCTCATCCTGCCCTCCAAGTGAATGGGCATTTCTGGACATTGATTGCCCCTCTAGGAGTCTACATGGCAGCTTTTTATCCCTTCTTCCCCTCTGTGCAGATGTTCATTGATGGCTCCTTCTAAATAGCTGATTTTTTCTTTTAAATCCCTTTATTATACATTTAATGAGATTTTTCATTGGAAGAGAGAAGATAAATCGGGGTTTCGGATGCCATTGTGATCTGGAAGCCTTCTCTCATGTCATTTAATATTTAAATTCTGGGTTTTAATCCTCACATGTACAGATTCTATGACCCAGACTCATTATCCTTATTTGTAAAATGAGGATCAGAATATTTGCCCACAGTGTTGTCAGTAATAAATATGACTATGTAGGCAAAGCATCTAGTATTGTAACTGGAATTTACAGGATGCAATCAGTAATTGTTCTTCCTCCGCTCTAAATTCAAAGTGCTGGTGATTCAAAGATGAAAATATACCAGTGCTATTCACAAGTGTTTGTAATCTAGCAGAATGTCAGACAAGCAAATCCACAATGAGGATATAATTTAATAATGGCTACACTTAGTGTTTAGAAAACTATAGAAAAATGGAAAAAGAAGCATTTGATTGTTCTCGTGGAAACCAAGGAAAGGCTCACAGAAGAGGCAATGCTTAAAAATATATATGTAGAAAAAATGATTCACATCTTCTAGCTGAATTCTGTTATATAAGCTTGAATAGTATTATTAAATTGTTCTCTAAGTGTCTCTTTTGCTAGGCTAAGTGAATAATTTTATATCTTTTGACATTTGCAAAAAGAGATCGGAAAATATTTTTCTTTAATAAAAAAACAATTTGGAGCTTTATTGTCATCAAAATTATATAATTACCTACAAATTTATACCACTTTCTGTCTTAAATTCTGTCCAAATCACAATGAATAGTGGTTCTTTTTGCCAGCTGTGAATTCACATCCTAAGAGATAGCATTTTATACAGAAAATATTAAATAGT
>NW_012149341.1:1519324-1520234 GCF_000956105.1 Propithecus coquereli
AAAATGAAAAGCTTTGTATGGTTTTTAAGTTTATAGTTTCTAGTTCAAGACACTCCTGTTTGTTATTGGAGACTATGATTTTTTTTTCTTTAGGAAGTTATAAAATACAAATTAAATGTTATCAATGGAAAGATATCACTGTGAATGCCAAAAATCTCTTCCAAACTGCTGATGATTTCAGTAAGTTATTGTTTTGGTGGAAACTGATTGCAATTAGCCTTCTTTACTCTTAAGAGAAACATGCAATTGTCATCTTCTCTTCAACATGAACCATTTTGAAAAGAAATTATATGTATTTACAATTCTATAGATTTATGTGCATCATCAGATAGAGATGAACAATTGATAAAGGTAAATCTATTTTCCTTGGCATGCTGTTAGATCTGTACAAAGCTAATCTACTCCAGTTGAATTTATAAATCTTGTTTTTCTGTTTAATAAGATTCAGTGTTCTTTTAATGTTAAAAAATGTATAATAGACTTAAAATAGTGTATTGTAATAGACATTACTACTTCTAATTTTATTCTATTTGTTAAATTCCAAAATGTAAGTATTTATTCAAATGAGAAAACACACTTTTATTTAGGGCATCATGATTAATTAATACTGCACATTTAATGTGCCTGTACCTGTCTGATGAAAGACAATAAAATACCAGAATATTATTTAAGGACAAAATGGAAAAAATAACTTCTCTGTTCTAAAGGAATTTGTTAAAATTCCTACAATTTTACGTGTTGGAGGAGAAGATGGGCAGTTAGATATTAAATGATACCCTAAATGTTTACATTATAAATTCTGTTTCCCCCCAGCTTTAGAAATCACATCCTTGAATCACACTTGTATTGAGACATGGAAGTTACAAATATGTTTCATGATTAGTGTTTGATAATTTCCAGTTATTTTCAT
>NW_012149341.1:1520284-1523872 GCF_000956105.1 Propithecus coquereli
TTTAACGTACCATCATGATCTTTAAACTGGACTGCCACAATAGGCTCCTAAAAGGCTTCTCTGCAATACGTTTCCTATATTGGAACCAAAATAATTTTTCAAAATGCAAACTTGATCATGTTATTCTTCTGTTTAAAATATTCCAATAGCTTCTCATCACCATTAGGATATAGACCGAATATCTCAATATGGTCCATATGGCCCTTCATGGCTGTTTCTTGACTATATATTGCATGAATAACCCCCCTGCTCTCTAAGCCTTAGCACTACCGGCCTTCGATCAGTTCTTTAAACACATTATAATTCTCCATACCAGAAGCCTTGGATGCCTTCTTTTCTCCCCTGCTCAATTTAGCTCTTTCCCATCCTTCATATCCCACCTAACATATCACTTCCTCTGACCCTTCAAACCATATCACAGTCCCCATTATATGCTCTCGTATCACTTCTTGAGGCCATGCATAATTTTCAATTTTCACATTTATATTATAACAATGTAATTAACATATGCCATGTCCTATAGAATGTTAGACACAGGAGATTATAAATAGTATGTTTTTTTTCTAATTACTACATCTCAGAAACCTAAAACAGCCCTTGCAACATTATCTATTAATATCAATTGAATTGAATGAATATCTGTATCTAATGATGACTTTTAGAAAAAATGCTAAACCACTCACAGGTACCCTAACACAGAATTTAAGCCTATATAAACAGATAAAGACCTCAAGGTCAAATGTTCTTTGTTCTCAATTAAATTCAAGCTCACGAGCTTTTCATAATCCTTCTTTTGCACAAATTGAGGAGATTGATGATGACACATATCAGACTAAAATCATCCCTATTCTTGCTAGATGTAAAACGTAATTTTCTCCACAAAACAGTTTTGAGAACAATTCTACTGATTTTGAAAGCCTCTAATTCACCTTACTTTTTGCTGCTTCCTAATCTCACACATGCAACAGCAATTGCACTAAGGTTCCGGAGAAGTTATGCCAAGGATTGACACTAAGGAAATGCATTCCCATCTCCATTCCCAACTTTGTGCATTCAAAGAGAAGACAATAGGTAGTAGTCTGTACAAAAGAGTAACCATGATACAATGTATAATGCAAAGTATGCTAAAAGAAAGAGTAAAATGAAAGATAAAATTTCCCCAAGATCAATCATCCGCAGCTGTGTCGAGGCAAGGCAAGGCTGAAAGATTCAGCTAGTAATGAAACAGTCAGTCCATTCTTGATTCACAGAAGTCATTACTTACTTTAACGGTGAAAGCAAGAGTAGGCAAAGGTGCCAGATCCCCATGACCCTTGTGCAGGGCAACACCAAAACAAAAGGGGTTAGATGACTGCATCATGGACAGTAGGACACCCTGTTGTTGAGGAGCTGATTTCATGCTGTCACTACATGGTTTCATGGCCTGTAACTCTACTCTGAAGGGGGTGAGGTCACGACCCTCATACCTCATCAGAATCCAGGAGGCAATCAAGAACTTTCTGGAGATAGCCTCTCAGGGAAGATTGGGAGACAAGTGAGGAATGTTCTTGTAGCAGCTCTTCGGGAGCCTCCATGCTTTTATGTTGTGGGAGGATCACGGGACTTTCTGCCAAGATGTGTATCAGCCTCAGTTACACACTGTGTATGTGGCCTCCGTGGAATCATGCAAGGTTGCGAGGGTGCCATGGTCATTTCCCTACAAACTAGTAAGTGGGATCTCCTCCAAATCCATAGACTTTTTACAATTATAATATGTTTAGACTGCTAAATTGAAGATTAAGGAAGATGAACAGGTTTTCTTTATTCATTTTCTTAATCAACTATTATTATCCACCATTATTTGATTTTGAGTTTTGAATGGTAATTTCAATAATGGCTTTACATATTTTTTGAATTCTTACTTTCTTATATTTTTCTCCATGTAAACAAACACCAGTGGGATGACTAAATATTTACCTAAATAGTAACATAGAATGCCCCATGAATTTCACACAAAACACTACATATTTGATTTCCTGTGGCTTGTTGTTAGAAAATCCTTTATTTTAGAGATTATATATTTGGGAGTTAACTTCAAATTTTAGAGACTGGATCCAGATGTCTTAACTGAGAACAATAACTAGATTTTAGGCTTCTTGAGAATTGCAACAGTCTTTAATTTTATTGTAGAAGTGAGTACACATCAGAGTGTAGGCACTGGGCACAGGGTCTACACTGAACAGCTGCTTCTTAGTTGTCTTTTTAAAAACATTTCCTATTATATCTTTTGTTCAGCAGAGTCCAAATTAATACTACTGTGAAATGCAACAAAACTTCTTTCATTCTTCTCGTGATTCACTGCTATTAATTGCAAAATCTAAGAATGCAATAGGAGGTGCTGATGACTTTTGCTCATGGGGTGAAGTCCTCAATGTTAAGCCATTGTAAGTAAATATTACCTACTTTATATGTCTTGTCTTCTCTTCTCAGGCCAGGGAGTGTCACAGGCATGGCTATTCTTCCAAGTTTTATTTCTAGGCAGCTTTCGTTTTTGAGATCATGTGAGTGAACGGACACACAGATGTGCACATTATTTACATGTCCCTAAGTAATAAGTCCCTAATTTCATAATATAAATTGAAAGGACTTGTATCTAGTGTTACTTTAGGGTCAGCTTTTTAGGATTACATTTGTGTTTTTCATGAAGGAGTCATTCACTATACTCATAGCAACTTATACTCCTTTCTGCCATGTTGACTTGTGATTTAAGTTAAAGACATCTTGAGCCTATTTCTACGTTTTTATTTAGATTAAGGGATGGTGGTTTACACTGAAAAGAAGACCTTTTTATTCTCTGACAGGAACATTCTTCGATTTATCTTGAGTGTCCTCTGAAGCAAATCCATTATAAAGATAATGCTAATGTTAGCATTAATTGAGAGGTGATGATGTTCTAAGTGTCTATATTCAAAAAGTGGAGAGAGGGATCTTTAAATGTCTATAAAATGCCTGTGACATCGTTATGACTGACTTTTTGTAACCATTATCTTGTCTAAATATTACTTTTTGCCATGAAGGTATGGTAAAGAACAAGTAAATTCATTAAATTGCCAGATTTCCACAAGGATTATAACGAATTTTAGGTGTACCGGGCAAGAGTGAGAAGTAAATAATGACTATTGGAGGGTCGAATGGTGGCCAATTGTGTGAGGGAACATCAAGATATGCACATGGATAGGCTGATTTATTAGACAATGACGCTCAGAGCAGGAAGTGGGCATTTGTCACTGAGATGTGCGCTGTGATCTTCTGATTTCCTGTGAGTAATGAACACGTACACTTCTCAACATTCTCACACAAATTCTGTGAAACAAGGCATTGCTTTTCCACATGTAGTTAAGAAACATGGCTGGTTTTAGCCTGTCATTAACGTGGTTCTAGGGCAGAAAAGCTGACACTGGAAGCTCATGCAACTCTGTTTCCTTCCCTATCTGCCCACTCACGTTCTTAAGTCACTAGGAAGTAGATTAGAGAATAATAGAGAAATAAAATAAAGCAAGAACATGATAGGTCTAAAACTGTACAATTCCTAGAAACTTTTCTTCCATG
>NW_012149341.1:1525974-1531573 GCF_000956105.1 Propithecus coquereli
CAGTGACCAGATTTCATCACTCTGTCAAATTTTAAACATTACTTCTAACAAATAAGGCAACTCAGGCTATAACAGAGGGAAAGGCCTGAAAAAGGGTAAAAATGTTTTACAAGCTGTCTCTTTAAAACCTCCTTACTCTTTTTGGGAATTAAAACCTACATCCCTGCCCAAGGCCAGTAATCAGAGGGGGAGGGGAGTGTCTTTTGTTCTTTGTACCACAGGAGATGGCTCAAGGGAATTATCCAGGCAGAGGTCAAGAGAGATTGTCTTCAGAAGAGGTGGGATGGATCAGGGCCATCGACTATAGTTAAACAGCAATCGCCTGAAGCTAAAACCCCCCCTTTAAAAGCTTAGTACTTCTGCTTGTAGATAAGACATTGGTACTTTATGATGGAAGTCTGCCAACCTCCGCATTTGCTGGCAAAGTAATAAACCTTCCTCTCCTTCTCCTCAAACCATTTGTCCTCATTCTTCTGATGTGGCCTCAGGGACAAGTGCTGAAATTTCAGCCAGATTTAGCATAGTCAAAATTAGCTGGTCAGGTTGTTGTCTCCCATGCCTCTGTCCCAAGTCCAAATCAGTGGGTCTCGAATTTGTCTTTTGCAGAATGTCAGCATTCCCTGAGATGCTGGGGTGCTCTCTTGCTGATAGAGGCCAATGACCTCTTTCCATATCCAGGAAGTTAGCATTCTCTTCTGACCTCACATGCCGTAGCTTTCAAGTTTTCTGTCTTTCTAATTGCCAGTCACTTTTTGGGAGAGTTCCTTGGTATGATTGTACTCCTTAGGCATCTAGTAATTTTGGCTATTGAACTCATGTGGGGAAGGAGGCTCAGCCACCTTGTCTGGTCCTATGTACTGGAGAAGTTTCTAAGGCTTGGTCTGACCTCTGTCAGTACCAGGGAATTTAAGGAGAGGGAAGAGGTCATGTGCCAGGGTACGTACGAAGCCCCAGGCATCACGTGAACTGCTGTTGCTCACTCTAGTTTGCTACCCCACTCACCATGAACTCCTTTGTTCAGATCTTTCCCTCAAGCCCTTAGAAATTAGCATCAGGGCCAGACCCTAATATTATAATCCACCATCTCTGGGGAGCTGGAAGGATTGGTCTAGGGATGATTGTCTGAGGAGTCCATTTTCCCCTTATTGTATCACTTTCTCACCCAGTCTGTGGACTCAAGCATTCAGACATTCAGGCTGTTGATGCTTTTTTCTGCAGTGAAAGGGAGGATGGTGGATGTTCCTAGAGGACTCAGGTGACAAAGAACAGAGCTTAACATGATTCTCCAGCTTCTCCTTTCATTTCCTCCTTCTTGCCACCTGCAGCCACTCATCTGCTCCTCCATCCCCAGACACTTCTAAACACCCTTTCTTCTCTCTAGGTGCACTGTGATTGTGTGTAAATTCCTGAAATCCTTGTTTCCTCTCCCTCTTATAGTGTTTCCAAGGTTGATATTACCTAAGAGGGTTAGCTGGAACACTTTTTTCAATCTGCCAGCATTCACAAAACTTTTATGTATACTAACATTTGCCAAAGTCTGGTATTGCATTAAATTATGCACTTAGCTAAACTTAGTGTCTGTATTTCATGAGTTCCCTAAGGAAACCATAGCTTTTATATGTTTAGCCAACTGAACATGTGAGAGCCCTAAGTCTGACTGCTGCAACTCAAGGAAATAGAGGATAAGCTCTTCGTTTTTCACCCACAACATAATACAGTCAGCATTAGGCTGATTTGTTTTGTAGATCAAGAGACTGAAACTGAGTTCTATGAACTCTTGAATGAATTTCCTAACATAAGATATGTGAACGAAAATAAAATTTCATGTCCTCTACCTGACTGAATGGACCCCCTCTTGGCCATGGGGACTCCACAAAACCCCTAAAGCTGAGTTGCTGGTCATGAGAAGGGAGGTGAGACATGCTTCCTTATGCCCCCCTCAGTTTTTATAAATATTCTTTGTAACAACGAGATGCTAAATCATTAACAGGCCTAAGGCTATACAAGACAAAGCTTAAACCACACCCGCAGACCGTCAATTTACTTAATAGATCACTTGAGTTTCACTAAATGTCTGGTGGCTTGTCTCTGATTAACAGACATTTTTCGGTTAAAACATTCCAAGCCTTTAGACAAAGCTTCATTTCTTCAACCAATTAAAATCAAAGAATCTTTAAACCTACCTGTAACCTGTAAGCCCCCTCCCTTTGAGATGTCCTGCCATTTCAGGACAAACCACATATTGACACCTTCCACATATTGACTTAGGATCTTACGTGTAGTTCCTGTCTCCATGAATGTGTAAAGTACCAAACCATATCCAGCTTCCACGGGCACATTTTCTCAGGACCTCTTGAGGCCATATGCTCCAGGCTGGTCACACACATTTGGTTCAGAATAAACCTCCTTAAATTATTTTATAGAGTTTAGGTATTTTTCCATTAACATATGAAAACAGAAGGAATAATGTTAGAAAGAGGGCACTTGAGAAAACTTAGCAAAGAAATCTGCTACCCAAGTTTTATGACTCCATAGTCATCTGTCCTGTTTTGCTAAACAGATTCTCCACTTAGCAGTGTTAAAAGGAAATTTTCCCACCTGTAGCAGCATTTGTTTAGGTGATATAAAACTGAATGTTGTACTTCAGTACAACTGTTTTAACTAGCTGAAGCTGAGAAAGTACTATTACCTTTGAGCGACACTGACTGGACCTAACCAGGCTCTTTTCTGCCCAGTGAACAGTAGGACTTGTTTTAAATCCAACATGTACAGACCTATGTACTCTTCAAGTCATCTCTAAAGTGATAATTTCAATCCTTAATTAGCATAATCACTAACCCTCTTTCTAGCACTTAAAAGCCCCTGATTCACTCCCCACACCCCCTCACAACTACTTTATTTACTGCTAAATATTGCCTTCCTGTTTACAGGTTAATGACTTTGACATTATTTTATTACTGAAGGTCTGTTTTATACAGTATTTGACAAATGTTTAGGTTTTAAAAGCTTGCTTCTCAATATGTGGTCCATGGACCACAAACATTGACCTCATCTGGGAACACATTAGAATCCTCAGGTGTCCCCCGCCAAAAAAAGAACTATTGAATCAGAATTTGCATTTTAACATCATCGGAGAATTCCTCAGCAGAATAAAGTTAGAGAAAAGCAGGTGTAGGACAGGATTTCTCAGGGGGGAAGGCATGGACAACCTATATAAAAAGCATCTGGAGAGCTTGTTTTAAATACAGGGTCCTGGGACCCAAGTCAGACCTACCTAATCAGAGTCCCTGCAGGTAAAACCTTGGAAATCTGTATTTTAAATAAGCACCCTACGTGATTATTATGCACACTGAAATGTGGAAACCACTGCTTTAGAAACTGAAATCATCATGTAGTTTTTTGTTTTTTTTTAATCAGGCAGTTTGTGTCTCATTTTTATAATTAATATTTCCGTCTATTTTAAGGAAAACCTGTTTATTGTAATTATACAGGGGCTTCTCAAACAAAAGTAACAGGGATGCTATTTGATCTCAAAATGGTACATGTACAGTGTACAAAAGACAGAATATTTATTATATTGGCTTAATCATTTCATCTTTGTGTCAAAATTTTTTACCCTCTGGCTGTTTAATAGACATAATAGATAATCACCAAAATAAATTGCCCTGGTGATTCACTTTAGATTTATAGAAATATAAAAAGCATTGGAGATTTTTTTCCTCATAATTTCATGAAACTTATATGAAATTTCAGTGCCTGGCTTTAAATTTAAATTACTCTCTGGAGAAAAACACTTCCTTATGTATTTGCCTAACTCTGAGTTTACAGTGACATTGGTGCATCTGGAAGTCTGTCATATGTCTTGCATAATTCATACATTGCCTTTTACTATGGTTAATTTTGTAGGGTAAACATTTTTTTAGTATATAATATTGAAGAACCCAACATGAAATCTACCCTTTGAACAAAATTTTATGTGCACAGTATAATATTATTATCTATAGGCACTATATTGTACAGTATATCTCTAGAACTTATTCATCTGGAATAATGGAAACTTTATACGCATTGAACAACTACTACCCATTTTCCCTTCCCTCATCCATTACAACCACCATCCCATTTTTTGCTTTTATAAGTTTAAGTATTTTAGATACCTCATGTAAGTGGAATTATGCAATATCTGTCCTTCTGTTACTGGCTTATTTCACTTAGCATAATGTCCTCCAGGTTCATCTGTGATATCACAAATAGCAGGATTTCCTTCCTTTTTAAGGCTGAATCGTGTTCCATTGTAGGTATATGCCGCACTTTCTTTATCCATTCATCTGTTTATGGACATTCCTGTATCTTGGCTATTGTGAATAATGCTACCATGAACATGAGAGTGCAGATATCTCTTCAGGATCCAGATTTCAATACTTTTGGATATATACTCAGAAATAGAATTGCTGGATCATATGATAGTTCTATTTTTTAAAGTTTTTGAGGAACTTGCATACTGTTTTCCATAGTGGCTGCACCATTTTACATGCCCACCAACAGTGCTCAAGATTCCAATTTCTCCACATCCTCACAGACACTTGTTATCTTTTGTTTTGTTTTTGATAATGGCCACCCAAAATAGTATAAGGCAATATCTCATCACAGTTTTGCTTTGCATTCCCCTGATGATTAGTGATGTTGAGTACCCTTGCATGTACCCATTGGCCATTTGTATGTCTTCTTTGGAAAAATGTCTATTCAGTTCCTTTGCCCGTTTTTTAAATTAGGTTATATAGTTTTATGCTACAGAGTTGTAGGCATTGTTTATATATATTGGAAATTAATCCATTGTCAGATGTGTGATTTGAAAATATTTTCTCCCATTCTGTAGCTTGCCTTTTCATTCAGCTGACTGTTTCTTTTGCTGTGCAGAAGCTTTTAGTTTGTTGTCATCCCAATTGTCTATTTTTGCTTTTGTTGCCTGTGCTATTATTTTTTTTTCTTTCCAAAATGTTAAGGGGTACAAAAGTTTTTGTTATATGAAAAGCTTGTACAATGCCAAAGTCAGGGCTTTTAGTGTGCCTGTAACCAGAATAGTGTTAATTGTGCCTAATAGGAAAGTTTTTATCCCATACCTCCTCCCATTCTCCCTTTTCTTGGTTTCCAATGTCCTTTACATCTCGTTGTGCCTATGTGTGCCCATCATTCAGCTCCCAATTATTAGTGAGTACATGTGGTGTTTGTTTTTCCATTCCTGAGATACTTCACTTAGTATAATGGTCTCCAATTCCATCCAAGTTGCTGCAAAAGACACCATTTCATTCCTTTTTATGGCTGAGTAGTATTCCATGGTGTATATACCACATTTTCTTTATCCGCTCCTCAGTTGATGAGCACTTAGGTTGATTCCATATATTTGCAATTGTGAATTGTGCTATGATAAACATTTGAGTGCAGGTGTCTTTTTGATAAAATTATTTCTTTTCCTTTGGGTAGATACCCAGTAGTGTGATTCCTGGATTAAATAGTAAGTCTACATTTATTTCTTTGAGAAATCTCCATACCGTTTTCCATAGAGGTTATACTAATTTTCAGTCCCATCAACAGTGTATAA
>NW_012149341.1:1532486-1533635 GCF_000956105.1 Propithecus coquereli
GACATTTTAATGATGATGATTCTGCCAATTCATGAGCGTGGATGTTTTTCCATTTGTTTGTGTCATCTATGATTTCTTCTATCAGCATTTTCTAGTTCTCCTTGTAGAGATCTTCACCTCCTTGGTTAAGTATATTCCTAGCTATTTTATTTTTTGTAGCTATTGGAAATATTATTGAGTTCTTGATTTGACTCTTATCTTGACTATTCTTAGTATATTGAAATACTACTGATTTCCGTACATTGATTTTGTAACCTGAGACTTTGCTGAATTTATCAATTCTAAGAGTCTTTTGGTGGAGTCTTTAGGGTTTTCTAGATACAAGATCATATTGTCAGCAAACAGTGATATTTTGACCTCCTCTTTTCTGATTTGGATACCCTTTATTTCTTTCTCTTTCCTGATTGCTCTGGCTAGAACTTTCAGTACTATGTTGAATAGAAGTGGTGACAGTGGGTACCCTTGTCTTCTTCCAGTTTTTATGAGGAATGCTTTCAATGTTTCCCCATTCAGTATAATGTTGATGGTAGGTCTGGTCATATACATCTTTTATAATTTTCAGGTATCTTCCCCCTATGCCTAGTTTGTTGAGGGCTTTTATCATGAAAGGGTACTGGATTTTATCAAATGCTTTTTCTGCATCTATTTAAATGATCACATGGTCTTTGTTTTTGCTTCTGTTCATGTGGTGAATCATGTTTATTGATTGTATATGTTGAACCATCCTTGCATCCCTGGGATGATATTCACTTGATTATGGTAAATTATCTTTTTGATGTGCCATTGAATTCAGTTTGCTAGTATTTTGTTGAGGATATTGCATTTATGTTCATAAAGGATATTGTTTTATACTTTTCTTTTTTGTTGTGTTGTTTCTTGGCGCGGTATCAAAGTGATACTGGCTTCATAGAATGAATTAGCAAGGATTCCCACCTTTTATTTTTATGGAATAATTTCTGTAGGATAGGTGCCCTTTTTCTTTTGTGGGTCTGGTAGAATTCAGCTGTGAATCTGTCTGGTCTAGGGCTTTTTTTCAGGGTGGGCGGACAGTGATTTGTTATTATTGCTTTGATTTTGCTGCTCATTACTGGTCTGTTCAGGATTTCTATTTCTTTCTGATTCAGGCTTGGGAAGTTGTGTGTTTCCAAG
>NW_012149341.1:1534780-1536467 GCF_000956105.1 Propithecus coquereli
ATAGTCTCTTCAATAAATGATGTTGTGGAGACTGGAAATCCACATGCAAGAGAGTGAAATTGGATCTCTATCTCTATCTTTCACCATACAGAAAAATAAGCTTATAATGCATTAAAGACTTAAATGTAAGATCTGGCCTGTTTTTTGATTGATTCCGTTTTTCAGCATTCAGAAGTCTTCTTGTATTTCTTTTTCTAATACAAGCTGCTCATATGAGTAATAAAATATTTAAATGTTTTGGCATAAAGATGATAAAACAAAAGATATATAGCACTGCATCAGGTGATACATATGTTATCACTATACCCTTCTCCTCTCTCCCTCCCTTTTTTCCATTTTACTTTGGATATTGGACTGTGGAATGTTGAAATGAGTATGAAAAATTTGGCTGGAGGATGCAACCTTCTCAACGTGCTCTAACATATTTCCTCTGGCAAGAGTACCCAAGTCAATGTGAGGAGTGATCGTCAGTCAGAAGCACAGAGGTGGCCTTTGGCATCTTAAGCATAATGTCAGTTTGTCCTTTGGAACCATGTACCATGTAGATTATGGGCCTTCCCCCAATCTCTTGCTTACACTAACTCATCTTTTCTTAAATTTTGCTGATAAGGCTATTTTGAGATATGTATTTTTAAAAAATAATTTTCTATATCCCATTTCACACCAGTTGAATCGTACTTGCCAGAAGAAGGCCTGTGGATCTGTGCTTCCTCTTTTTTTAACATGTATTTTTAGTTTCAGAATGATAAGACTTAGACTTCTTAAACAGAAATTTATTCTGATTATAATCATTTTTCATGTATAAAAAAAGGAAGAATTTTTGTGGTCATCAGGATTTCGGGGCAGTAGAATTATAAATAGTTCTTGTTTCACTTATTTTAGTGTCATTTTCAACAAGTATATCTTTGCCATAACAATTAACTGAACTGCTGATAAATTTGTAGTTTATAAACTTTTAATTATCAGAGGAAATTCAGTATAATTTACACAGAGGAAGTATACTATAATTACATTCTGATTTTAATTTATTCAAAATGATGAATTTATATTATTCACAATTTATTCAAATATATCTGTTTATGTGTTACTAGGTTTGTGTTCATGGAACTAGAATAAATATGCACCTGATGGCATTAATATTTAAACTTCTACTATCTAATTTGTGAAGTCAGTGTTTATAGTTTAGAAAGAGTCTTTCAATTCTGAATATGAAAGCAGAGATCTTAAAACTTAGATTGCTTTATAATTCTAATTTCTTTTAAACTATAGAAGGCTATTGAAGGTAAAATAGAATGCAAGTAGTGATGTGACATTTAAGGAAGGCCAGGGCAAAAGAAAGTCAGGCAGTTTCTATTAATGAAATGGATTCATAATTGACCTTTACTGTTATGCTGTTAGTTTATTTTATACTTTTGTGTCTGTGTGACCCTTTTAGATGTAAAACAGTCTCAGCAGGTAAAAATTGGGGCAATTTTGATAACACGGGACTTCCATATGGTACGGTATCAGAAATCATTACAGTGCTTAACCAGTCTTACTAAAAATAATGAATTTTTTTTTTTATTTCAGCATATTATGGGGGTACAGATATTTATGTTACTTATGTTGCCCTTGCCCCCCCCCAAGTCCGAGTTTCAAATATGTCCATCCTTCTGGTGGTGCGCATTGCACTCTTTGTGTATGAAAA
>NW_012149341.1:1537182-1542389 GCF_000956105.1 Propithecus coquereli
CAAAATTATATAAGTCATAGACTCTAAAGTTACAGGTAAAGGTATTTTCTTTTTTATGGTAAGTTTGCCATTTCAAAAACAAAATGGAATGTACAAGTATTTATAAATACTTGTATTTAAAATTTAATTTTTGGTAGGAAGGGAAACTTTGGAAGTACTTATCTAAAATAATTACCAATTCAGCATGATATATGTACCATGGTCTCAAGCATTAATGATTATTCTTTCTTATAAAGAATTTACATTATTTACATTTCTAATACTTAGCTTTCCCAGTTCCTCTCTCATGCCTTCCTGTGATAAAAGAAACATAAAGATGCCAAGACATTGAGTGTTGGGTAAGGGAGAACATCATCCAACATAGAGCAGTCAGGCTGCCGCAGATCAACTCTCAAAGAATAATTCAAAGCCATTCATTGAATGGATTGGGGATTTACTCATATGTACCTCTGTGAAGATTCTCTCCAAGTTCAAAGGCAAGAAGGGCAATATTCAAAAAGGCGAAAACCACAAAGTTTCTCAAGGAAAGAGGCTGGTCATACAAGTTCTCGTTTTGTCATTTGGAAACTGGCATGGACTGACTGCTGAGCCCCAAATCCATATGTTGAATGGAGATAGAACAATCACAATTTCACCAAAAAGGCTGTTTTTCTGACAGTGCTAAAAATCATGTTTTCCTTCTTCTGGGGTCCTGATTGCTGGCTGCATAACACTTCCAGGCTCTGGGTCATGTAGTAGAAAAACCTCTATGCACTTGCTCAAGGCTAGTGAAAATTTCCAGAATGCTATCCATCATATCCACCTTCTAAACATCACAAAAAAAAAAAAAAAAAAAAAGAGGAAGGGCAGGGATAAGAGTGTGTCCTCACTTTTTTGGAAATCTTCCCAGAAATACTGCATACATTTTTGCTGATAGCCTATTGGCCAAATCTTAATCAGATGACCAAACCTCGCTGGAAGAACACTAAGAAACCTCCTATCCCCCTAATATGACTAAATAAAATCAAGGTTTTGTCAGTGAGGAGGGAAGGATAAAGGTTATTGAGGTAAACAATCAACAGTCTCCTCCATGAAGGCATACAAAAATGACTTTTGTCTCTAATAACACAAAGTTATCTAATATTTCATCAATCTGACATAATAGGCATAAAAGTTCTTTTGATCTTTAAATATATCTTAATAAAAAATACTTGGTAATGCTACAGGATCACATTTTTCATAACACTCTCTTTAATATTTGCCTTTCAACGGAATTTCAGGTGCAAACAAAATGTAAGAATGCACATTTTAAATCATAACCAAAATGGAAATACTGCAGAGTACCTTATGGTTAACTTTATTAAATAATCTAAAATGTAATAACATTACATTGTCTTAACAGAAACCTTAGTGTTGTCTCTAGGTTTAATCAGTACGGAAATACTAGGAAATAAGAAAAGGTTAAAATTGCATATCATATACTGACTGAATTGTTTTTATTGCTTCTTACGAATATTCATATTCTTGTCTTTAGGTACATGGTGATACTGTACTTCCTTACGAATGTAGAAATTAAATGTGAAAATATAACTTATAGGGCAAAAAACGTGGGGGAGGAAGTACTGTACATTATTTCCAAATCTAAGAGCCATTAAGCACTAAGCAATTTTTCAGGTTTTCTTCTGCTACAATGATTGCAGAAATACGTGGAAATTAAGCCTCCCTCAGCATGGATCTCTGAGTATATATTCTCCATCTATGATGGACACGTAGTATGAGTAAGAAATAAACTATTATGCTAATTCACTGATTTTTAAGGTTGTTTTTTACTGCAGCATGACCTAGTCTATAGTATGTAATACCCTTCCTCAGAGTAACTTCAGCTAATGTATCCCTAATGAATATATTGTCTCTTCTCAAACGTGCCTTATGGTACTAACATTATCTTTTAGATGTTGCTAAAATATGAGAGAAATTGTTATTACAAATAAAAAATTCTCTATAAACTTTTCTTTCTAAGCAATAGATAAATATTGAAAATCTTTGAAATGGTATGGATGATAGACTTCATATTCATCACACATTTTACTTTATGGCAATATAAAGCACTAGCATAAGCAAGAATAGTTAACAAATTCTTATTCTAATTAGTCCCAAAGGAATTATCTGGCAAGGATCAATATAAAAGACAGATTTTAGCCACAATTTAAAATTGGTCAATGGATCAGCTGTGCTCAGAAATGAGCCCTCTGGAAATAATTTCCTACAGTATGATTTGCTGTTTTCACCAGCAATATTGAGTTATGCATTCATTTAACATATACATACTAGGTGGTACCTCAAGAACACTTTTTAGTACAGGGAAAATATAGCAATGAATAAGTCACAGATCTGGTCCTCAAAGAGCCCACCATCATCTAGGGAGAAAACCCCAAAACTACACATGTATATTTGCAGTTGTACAAGCCAGAATGCCTTTGGAATTATACATTATATGAAAAAATGCTATATGAGTTGGTAGGACAGTCATTATTTAGATGTTATATAGACCTTAATGGAAGTGGAAAAGGCATTTAAGAATTATAAGGTACTAAGCCCTTTTTCATTTATACATCATCTTCTGTTGTTTTTACTTATCACATATATTGAGCTCTGACAAAATGAATAAGATCCTGATGGCCAGAGTTTAGGGAAGAGGAAGAAGTTCCTTACAAGAAGAGGAAGCATAGAAGAGGGAATGGCAGAAACAATGGGAGGACAGGCAAGGGAAAACACAGATACATGTGTGTGTAGATGGCCTAAATGGCCAGCATAGCAGAGCACAAATGAAGGTTAAAATGCTGTTGGAGTGTTTGTCATTCAGCTTTGTAATTATTTCTTGCAGGTATACATTTCAGGGCAGAAAGTAGCTACATAAGCTTCGAGGCTTCATCATTCGTTCTTGTATCCCAGAATGCATTAATTGAGATTGGTCAACCAAGTGGAATAATGCCTTAAGAGAGATATTTTTGTGGATCCTGATTCTTGCTTAAAGCTCACCAAAAGCTAGATCCTAGAAAATTATGATTTTAAATATTTTATTCTACTACACTGAATAATTAGCAGCAGTAGAATTAGGCAGGTCTCTAAGTAAGCTCTAGCAAATCACAGGCCATGTGTATGTGCTAAGAGTAGTAATCTGCCTGATCTTCTTGCTTTAGATTAGGATTTCTTAACTTTTTTTAAATGCCATTGGCCTCTTTGGCAGTTAGGTGAAGCCTATGCTGTTTCACAGAATAGTTTTCTGAATACATAAAATATAAGGATTACAGAGGAAACTAATACAACAGTAGATTACCAAAATATAAACGAAATATTGTAATATATTAAAATTTGTACTTCTTCATTAACACAATGCATAATAAGACCTAACGGTGGGGCTAATAACTACCATGTATTCAAAGTAGTGATGATTATAAACAATATTTCAAGATATCTTAGAGGACAATGAAAATGTGTTATAAACACATTTGTGATTCTTTGGTGACTAAGTTATGCATACAGCTAATACTGCTGTGGTTTGGGAATGCCATGTTGCAGTTAAAAGTTAGTGAAACTAAAGATGGAATTTTTCCCCATTCAAATTCACAGATGCACTCCATTCTTGGATCCCAGATTAGGGCCCCTTGATTTAGATACTCCTCAACTTCCCAGAGGCGAAAGTAGTGCAAAATACAGCACACATTCCACTTTCGTGGCCCTCCAGATGGCCACTGGTACCTTTATTGCTGAACTCCTGGGCACCTGCAGGATGGAATGAATCCAAAACTTGATCCTCTTATATCATTTCCCCTGAAGATGATTTCTGCAGGGCATGCATGATACTGGTTTTATAAACAAGATGGATGCATTACTCATTTTGTGGACTCATAAATATTAATCAGGTAAAAATAGAATTTTCTCAAGAAAAATTATTTTATCAAATAATTTTCTGATGTCTCTGAAGTAATTCATATGATAATGATTAGCTTTATAAACAAGTCAGTACAAATTTTTAGGTTCTCATAGATTTTCTAACCTGCTTTTACCATGAACAGTTAGTTAACTCAGTTTCTTGGGTTTGAGAGGCAGCTTGGGGCATGACCATCTATTCATCCCCCAGCCCTGGCAACTGCTGGTCTTTTTACTATCTCTGTAGTTTTACCTTTTCAAGAATGTCATAGACTTGGAATCATACATTCTATAGCCTTTTCAGATTGGCTTCTTTCATTTAGTAATATGCATTTAGGGTTCTTCCATGTCTTTTCATGACTTGATGGCTCATTTCTTTTAGCCCTGAATAACATTCCATTGTCTGGACATACCACAGTTTCCCATTCACCTACTGAAGGACATCTTGGTTGCTTCCAAGTTTTGACAACTATGAATAAAGCTGCTATAAACATCTGTGTGCAGGATTTTGTGTGCACACAAGTCTTAAACTCTTTTGAATAAATATCAAGGAGTGCAATTGCTGAATTATGTGGTAAGAGTATGTTTAGTATTCTGAGAGACCACCAAACTCTCTTTCAAAGTAGCTGTAACATGAGCAAATTAAGTGTTCTTTACTTTTATAAAAAGGTATTATCTAAATTGCCAACCAGAACTCTGGTGAGTAGAAGCACAGCGTAATTGATTACAAGGGGGATGTAACCTCTTTAATAAGGTGGTGTAAAAAGACAGTGTTATTCATAAAAATCAAATGGAGAAAATGAGAGGATGTTGCAGAAAGAACTTTTCTTGGAAATAGTCAATAGCACTGAATTCAGGCAAAAGCAGATGTCCAAGTAAGCAACTTGATTTTTGGTTTGGTTTTGTTTTTCAGAAAACATGTCAGATAAACCGCGTTTGAACTATTAATAAAATAAATCTTAAGCTCCCCAGCCAACTGAATTGATGCCCTCTTGGCCAAGGGGACCCCAGAAAAATCTTAAAGCTGAGTTGTCAGCCCTGAGAAGAAGGGAGTTCAGATATACCTCATCATGCCCCCCTTCCTTTTGGAGATATTCTTTGTAACAATAAGATACTAAATCATTAACAGGCCTAAGGCCATGTAAGGAAAAGATTAAACCACACCTGCAGATCATCAATTTACTTAACAGATCACTTGAGTTTCAATAACTGTCTGTCCAGTGGCTTGTCTCTGATTAATAGACATCCTTATCATAACTTAAAATATTCCAAAGACGAAGCTTCATTTCTTTTTTTTT
>NW_012149341.1:1542956-1552719 GCF_000956105.1 Propithecus coquereli
TATTGCTTTCCACAGAGGTTGCACTAGTTTGCAGTCCCACCAACAGTGCATGAGTGTTCCTATCAACAAAGGGCTTTTAAAGATCAGGAAGCTGAGTGGAGCCATTTCAGCCCCTCCCGGTAGCTCTGCACAGAAGCTTCATTTCTTTAACCAAATACAAACCAAAGAATCCTTAAACCCACCTATAACTTATAAGCCCCCCTTTTTGATCGAGATGTACAGCCTTTTCCAGCCAAGCCAATGTATGCCTTCCATGTACTGATTTATGATTTTACATGTAATTGCCGCCTTACGAAAATGTATAAGGCGAAACGGTAACCCAACCACAGCAGGACCACTTGCTCAAGGCTTCTTTGGCGTCGCTCTCCGGGCAATGGTCACACACATTTGGCTCAGAATAAAATTCTTTAAATTGTTTTTTTACAGAGTTTGGGTTCTTTTCCATTGATGATTGAGAGGCAAAACATTAATTGACAGTTTGTCGAACAAAGTGATCGGAAGTACTAAGACGAAGAATTTGGCTGGATCTGATAGGTTCTGAAAACCAGGGAACCTTTCAAGAGAGGTAGTTGCTTCAGGCTGTCATCTGCTAATTAATTTTCAAAAATGTAACCGATACAGCTACCTGTTAGGGGCGAAGAGAAAGGTTTGTTGAAAAATCAATTCACAAAAAGCAGATTAACAAAAGACGAAGCATCAAATTTATTAACGGAGAGAATCAAAGAGTGATTGCTGAGCCCCCAGTGGGATCCAGAAGCTTATATACCATGCTGAGGTTACAGAAAGAGTATGGGCTCAGAGTATGGCCAAATACAGGTTATGATGCTAAATCAGGTTATAGTTGCAAGACAGGTTATGGGAGGGAGAGAAGAGGAGACTTGGCTGGCAAAAGTGGTGTTATTATGTAGATGAAACCTCATCTACATAATAATAGGTTGAGGTAGCAGCCCTCAGAGAGACTAGATGGTAAATGTCTCTTTTAGACCTTTAAAGAAGTCAGACTCTCAGTTAATCTTTCCTAAATTCAGAGGAGGGAAGGCTTGGCTGCATCAACGCAGATTCTCTACAGAGACAAAGCCCCCTGCCCTCCCCGCAAGCCTCGCAAAAAAAAAAAAAAAAAAAGACAGCTTTGCAAGGCTATTTCTGTTTGCTGGTTCTCTGACAGCCATCTGAAAATATGTTGAAGAAATGTATTTTGGGGTAAAATATTTTGATTTCCTTTATGCTCAAGTCTGCTAACTTTATCAGAAAAAGACAAATGTGGAAAACATAAGCTTCAAGAAGAGAATTTTTCAAGAAAGCAAGTTCTAGAACCATTTTTTTTTTTTTTGGAGAGAATACTTATTTAGCCTTAAATTTAGGAGAACATCTACTTTTGAATCTTTGGATTGGGGTTATTATTATTAAATTTGTGCTTCTCTTCATTGTTTGAAGGTAAAATGTATCATTTACGAAAAAAATGAGTGTTGCAAATATCAATGTCAGTTTTCCTTTTTATATTTTTCTTATTTAAAAAAATTAATGCAATATAAAAAATTAAATGACATATGAAATGCATCTGTAATCTTTCCATGTCATATCAAAGTCAGCTATAACTTTTAATGCTCTACAAGGTTTAACTAAGATAGAGAATTATTTTTAAGTTTTCTTTTATATATGTTGTTAATGTTGTTTTCCTATTTTCTCGTGACAGTGATGATATGAGTAGCAGTGGATGTGGTACTGCTCAGGGCTGTTCCCATGCCCCAAATGCCTTAAAATCCTGTGGGTACTGCAAATGAAAGTTTTCGTTTATTTTCATGTCTGATTTTTATGCACAAAGCATAATATGAAATGAAATATTCAACAGGGAGTGGTTATGAGGATAGACAGAGTGGCAAGCCCTGAGGATTGCTGGTGGGATAGGAGGCTGAAGTGCAGGACCTTTGCCCTTTCTTTTAATGACCCTTTGGAGGACTCTTCCCACATTGCTCCTGTCACTTCAGAGTCTAGTTGCTTCCAATGTACAACAATGTATTTAGCTATATGGCCTTTATTTTTCTTTTGGCTTATTCTGAACTGTTTAAACCTATTTAAAGGAAAGGTATCACAAAGTTTAGAATTATAAAGAGAGCACAGATTTACTTTGTTTTATGAAATATCTAAAGGTCTAGAAAAGATGGAGAGAATGACGGGTAGGAAAATGGATATAGGAATGTTCTGCTTATCCATAGCAGCAGAATAAACCACCCAAATGTACTGGCATAAAACAACAAAAACAAGGATTATGATTATATCTCACCCTTCTCGAGTGACTAGTCTCAGCTGGGTGACTCTAGTTTAGGGTCAGATGGGGCTCGAGTCATCTCGAGGCTTCCTCACTCACATGTCTCATGGTTAATGCTGCCTTTTGCCTGGGACTTCAGCTGGAGCTGTTGGCCTAGACACTTACCTGTGGCCACTCCACGTAGCCCAGGCTTCTTCATGGGATGGCAGTTAATTTCTAAAGAAAAGTGAGCCAAGAAAAAGAGATAATTGGCAGAAGTTGCATTACACTGTCTTATCTAGTGTTGGAAACCACACTGCTTCAGTTGCGCTGCATCCCAGCATGCTATTAGTATTCGTTAGGATCAAGTCATGGCCTATCATGTCACCACATTTGAGGTAGTATCAAAGAATTCGTGGACATGTTTTAAAACCACCAAAAAGACAAGTGTATATATATGTGAGTATATAACACATACGTGAGTATATAAAACAGTCTTTTATTTCCAGTTCAAATTGTCCATTGTACCTTATAATATGAACTATTACGTAATCCACAAAAATTGGAGATTAATGAGTGACTTCTTTGTTATGTATAGCTAGGTTAATTTTAAACAGCAGTGAAGTTACCTTTGTAATAAAATTCTTTATTAAAGACTCTTTAATAGAGGGTCATAATTATCCATTTTTCTATAATGAGCTTGAGCTGTGGTCACCTGTACTTTCATTAAAAAAGGTAAGTATCATCTAATCTTGTGTTCTGATGAGCTGAACATTTTCATAGATTTCAAAATGTTAATCACTAACTGAAACAGATGCTTTATTTGAACAGTGCTACTGAAATGATATGCAAACAAGCTTTACTTCATGTTTTGGCAGCAGTTAAGTCCAGTTTCATCAGAGAGTTCTGCTCCGTGTGTGCTCTTTACCTGGGAGTAATAGGAACTTCAAGCCTGGAGTTCTACTTTCTTCCCTTTGACATCCGCATGAGCGAGAGCAACAAAAAGTGGAGAATGGCATTGTGTGTAGTCTGTGCTTTCAGCATGGGCTGCCACCTTAATGCAGTAACCAGGGATAGGTGACTTGAAGGCAGCCAGAGGTCTTTTGAAGTATGGAATTCTACTCTGTGATCAATAGTATTCCTCCTCAGCAGTCCATCTAGAAGCATGCAGTCAACGGCCATAATTCAGACAATACCCCTGTGTTTCCATTTTCAGGAGTCACAAGAGTCAAAAAGTGAGTAGTCCAGTCTCGATTGTGCCTACTTGGCTCAGTTATATTAAGAGAGCTAACAACAGCTATGAGGGCCACTGAAACAACACTCATTGAAAAGCTCCATCTTCCTCTTTGCCTCACCCCATCTTTTATTTCTGACTAATTCCCTCTTCCTTTAGAAAAATTCTTTCATCCAATATGACAGTTTTCTTTTTTTCAATTTATTTATTTATTTTCTTTTTTAAAAAATTTCAGAATATTATGGGGGTACAAACATTTTGGTTACATATAATGCCTTTGCATTGCCCAAGCCAGAGCTACAAGTGTGTCCATCCCCCATGCAGTGCACTCTGAACCCATTAGTTATGAGTTTACGCATCTCCTCCACCCACCCTCCCACCTGCCTGGCACCCAATGAATATTACTTCCATGTGAGCACCTAAGTGTTGATCATTTAGTACCAATTTGATGGTGAGTACATGTGGTGCTTGTTTTTCCATTCTTGTGATACTTCACATTGAAAGATGGGCTCCAGCTCCACCCAGGATAATATAAGAGGTGCTAATTGACCATTATCTTTTATGATTGAGTAGTATTCCATGGTATACATATACCACATTTTATTAATCCACTCGTGTATTGATGGGCACTTGGGTGTTTCCAAATCTTTTCAGTTGTGAATTGTGCTGCCTTAAACATCCGAGTGCAGAAGTCTTTATTGTAAAATGTCTTTTTTTCCTTTCGGTAGATGCCTAGTAGTGGGATTGCTGGATCAAATGGTATTTTTAGTTTTAGTTCTTTGAGATATCTCTAAATTATTTTCCACAGATGTTGCACTAATTTACAGTCCCACCAGCTTGTGTAAGAGTGTTCCTATCTCTCTGCATTCATGCCAGCATTTGTTGCTTTGGGGTTTTTTGAATAAAAGCCATTCTCACTGGAGTTAGGTGATATCCCATTGTGGTTTTGATTTGCATTTCTCTGATGATTAGAGATGTTCAACACTTTTTTATATGTTTTCTGGCTATTATTCTGTTTTCTTTTGAAAAGTTTCTGTTCACGTCCTTTGCCCACTTTTTAATGGGGTTGTTTGATGTTTTTCTTGCTAATTTTCTTAAGTTCTATATAGATTCTTGTTATCAGCCCTTTATCAGATGTGTAGTATGCAAATATTTTCTCCCATTCTGCAGGTTGTCTATTCGTTCTAATGGGAGTTTTCTTGGCTGTGCAGAAGCTTTTTAATTTGATCATATTTAATTTGATCATTCATTTATTATTGTTGCTGCTGTGATTGCTTTGGGAAACTTCTTCACAAGTTCTTTGTCTAGGCCAATGTCTATAAGAGTTTTCCCAACATTTTCTTCTAGAATTCTTAAGGTTTCATGTCTTAAGATTAAGTCTGTTATCCATCATGAGTTGATTTAAGTGAGAGGTGAGAGGTGCTAATCCAGTTTCAATCTTCTGCATGTGGCTATCCAGTTTTCCCAGCACCATTTATTGAACAGACATTCTTTTCCCCAGTGTATATTTTTGTCTGCTTTGTCAAAGATTAGATGACAATATGAGGATGGTTTTATATCTGGGTTTTCAGTCCTGTTCCAAAGGTCTCTATCTCTGTTCTTGTGCCAGAATGCTGCTCTTTTGGTTACTATAGCCTTGTAGTACAGCTTGAAGTCTGGTAGACTGATGCCTCCCAATTTGTTCTTTTTGCTTAAGATTGCTTTGGCTATATGAAGTCTTCTCTGGTTCCATATGAAGCAAGTAATTATTTTTCTATTCTGATTTATTTTACACCTTTTTATGGCATAACATGCCCAGACCCCTTTTGTGTATAGCCACAAAGACATTCATTGAAAAGTGTTGTATATTCATATTAAAGTCTATCAGAGCTAAAGCTTGCTTTACTTCTCAGGTTTTCAAATTATTCAAATGTCTTAAGCTGTAACTTGTCACATTCAGGGGCTGCAGTTGGTTCTCGATAACCAGATTCCCCAGGAGCAACTTTTACCCTTCGATCTCATTGACATCGAAGACGACTCTTAGACACCGTCTGATACTCAAGTGGTTTATTTAGGTAGCACTCTTACAAGACAGACAGAACAGGATGATGGCATGGGCAAGATATAGTCAGGGAGTCAGATGACCAGCTGACCAGGAAAGTCGCTGTCTGGAGACTGTTCTTGGAGTTTGGGGGATCCTAACTTCTTTCTTATACCTGTATGCAGTCCTGGTTAGTTACCAGGTGTTTCTTTGATAAAGGGAGTTTAAGCTGTTCTTGTAAGGATGAGCATTGTTTTAAGGTTTATGAATGTTACACCCGTGCTGAAGTAGCCTGGTCTCCTGGAAAGCCATAGGCCAGGACTGAAAATCCTCAGGCCAGGTTGCATCATACAGGGATATGTACTGTTAGCCCTGAGAGATTCATGAGTGGGCCTTAAGGCTGTTATTAATCTTATAGCCACAATATGTCTCTTATAGCACACTACATACCTAAAGGGTTACCTTTTATATAATCCTTGTAGAAGGGACATAAATTTGGGGAAAACAACCATTTTCAGTGCTTTCATGTGAATTATTTTAGTTGGTATAGCATTATCAACACTTTTCTGGTAGGAAAACTGAGGCTTGAAAATATCATATGACTTTTACTAGATATCGTGGCTGGTAAGGAGTTGAAATGTGAGTCACATCTAGATTTTCTGATCCTAGATTCCATGTACTTTTTCCTTTTCTTTCCTTATATATACACATTTAAATACATGGGATTTTATAGAACAGTTTTATATTTACAGAAAAATTGAGAAGTGAGTCCAGAACTTTTCCATATACCCACCCACGAAGTTTCTCATATTATGAATAACTTACATTAGTATGGTACATTTGCTACAATTAATGAACCAATATTGATACATCATTATTAACTAAAATCCATATTTTATTCAGATTTCCTTAATAACTTGTTATTGTGGTAAAACACACATAGCATAAAACTTAACAATTTAACCATTTTAAAGAGTGCAATTCAGTAGCATTTAAATACACTGACACTATTGTTCAGTTATCACCATTATCTAGTTCTAAAACTTTTTATCACCCATCTTAATAAGTATCATGCCTTTCAATTTGAAAGGACAAGTAAAATAGGCCAATTTTTGGCAAAATATAAGTGACTAAAGAGGTCCATAAAAACAGAAAAAAATAAATAAACTGAAACTGTAGTCAAAAATCAAGCCATCCTCAGAAAGTCCAAGGATCAGTTAGGTTTGAGGCCAGTTGCGCCGTATACTCAGGAAAAAGAAATAATGAGCATCTTATTTAAACTCATCCGAATGATCCAAAAATACTTGAAATTACTCAAAATATTTTTACAAGCTAACATTTATTGACAGAAAAAACAGAAAAAGGTACTCCACCTAAAAAACGCTTGGGTCAAGGCTATTCACGATTAAGCGAATATCCTAAGTAAATTGATAGCATAGTCAATAAGAGAGTGAATTAAATTTAAAAACGTTGTGTACAAGAATGCAAAGAAGATATTACAGTTATAATGCTTATAAAACACACTAGAGAAGGAACTCATCTGATTATATCTGCAGGTAGAGAAATAGCCTTTGAATGAAAAGTCAAGACTAGCTCATGGCAAAATTTATACTAAAGTAACATTAGAAGGGGATTTCCACTTCCTAAAATCATCAGAAAAATACACAATGGGAAATGTTAGAATAATTTCCATTAAAGTCAGGAACAAGAAACAGATTTATACTACCACCATCATTGATCAAAACTGACCTGGAAAACACAGGCAGAGTGAGAAAAATAATAAAATAAATGAATGAATAATAAAAAGAAAAAAATATTCAGTGAAAATATGATCATCTGCATATGCAATGTCAGATAAACTCAGAGTCTGACGAAACGACTCTGATTAGACCCTTCCTTGTAGAAAACGAATATTTTCACGACAAAAGTTGCATAAGAGGCTAAGTCTCCCTGCTGAAGAGAAAGGATAGATCAACGTGTTTCTCTCTGACCCACCACCTGTCCTGGTCCCTGCCTGTCTTGTAGTAAAACTTTCCCATCGCATCAACGCTGGGGCAGAGACCCAACGCAAACTCCACAAGGCTTGCAGTAAGTAAATTAGTGAAGATATCCCTGGAGGTGGCATTTCCTAGGAAGCCTTAATGCAAAGAGAAAGGAGGCAAGATTAGGATCCCCATGAAGAAGGACTGAGGAAAGCAACAGTGCAGAGTAAAGGAGGTCACGCGGACACCGGACAGTGCCTCCTCTGAGCCCTAGAAGGCCCCAGGCAGGGGTCGCCAGCTGAGGCACCCGCAGTTGCTCTGCAGGGTTCTCAGAAACATGAGCACAGCCTCGGCTCAACAGAGGGAGAAATCCCAGGCTTGGCATAAGTCCACGTGAGGACTCTGAGGGACGATGGTCAGCACACTATCCCATGACACTAAAGCCAGTGCGGAGGGGCCCGCACCTGCTGCTCCTGCTGTCGCCGCTGGGTGGCGCCAGGCGCGGTGGCCAGATGCCACGCCCCCCGACTTCCTCCTCTGGCGTCTGAGGACCGTTAGGACGTTGGTCTGAGGTGCGCGGCCTCAGGTCCCAAGAGGGAGGAATCGCAGCGGCTTCCAGCTATCAAGGTAAGGTTCTCCATACAACTGAGGGCAACACCCGCGGCCACAGGACAGGGGAGTCCCCACAGATAAGAGCCCCGCCCCCGCAGTGACTCCCCAGAGGCCCCGGGCTGGGCTGTGAGGCCCAACCCATCCCCCACTTGGTCCTCGCGGATCGGACTGAGGCGAAGGCCTTACCGCGCAGCGGGGGTAAGACGCCCCACACCTGCCGGTCCTTGAGAAAAGGCCCCTGAGTGAGTCCTGAAGGGATCAGTCACCACAGAATAGTGGCGCATCCACTGACCCCGGCCCGTGAGCCCTGGGCGTCCCTGGGCAGGGGCGGCGGGCAGTGGTGCTCCCTGACTTCGGAGGAGGACGTCTTGGGCCCTACCGTAGTGCGCGTGAGGACCTTGAGTGCATTTTTGGCGTTCTGCCCATGCCAAGAAGGAAGTTATGCCGCAGTATTTAGGCCCTGTTGTCAGTTCTGAATGTCGAGTTTATGAGGTGTCTCCCACTGTTTTTCTGGAATGTCTCATAGCGGTGAGAACTTGCTTGGAAGGAGGCAGCATCACGTATCTGCCTGCAGGGAGCACGTTATTAACCAGTATCCCATGCAAGGAGCTCGTTTGAGGCTCACCCCTGGGAGAGCCACCGTAGACATATCAGGCTTAGGAGATCCCTCATTTTCCCCTGGGTTCTCAGAGAAGAGAAAATTTTGTCGGAATAGATTACATTAGGTCAGCAAAAGCATTCCCAGGCCCTCACAGGTGGTGTCATTGAGTTATGTCTGAAAGGAGAGCACGACACATAAAAGTGTGGACGCGCTGATCACAGGAAACCCTTTGAGGGTCTCCATTGAGAGACCCAAACAGAGATAGGCAGACAACACACCCACTCACTCCTCCATGGTGTTCACTGGGAAGGAGGCCTTATTGTGAGTCACAAGGATAAGTCCCAGGGTATTCAAGGATTCAAGGTAGGGACCCCAAGAGAAGACCGTCGGGACCACGTGTTTGGAAAGAGCTATCAGGGTCACTATGGGACTCTTTTCTGCCCTTGGGTCATCACTGGTAGACTCCTGGCAGGAGGGGTACCCAGGTGAGACAATTTCATGTCGTCCATTTGAGTTTCAGGGAGGTGTGTGCCTTAGTGCAAGGGAGTGAAGTGAGGTCATCAGAGGGGGATTACTGGGTGCTTCAAGGATTCAAGGGAAGGACCATGACTTAGAACTGAGGGAGCTGTACACGCAGAACACAGGTAGCCCCACAGCGTCCACTAATGGTGGCAGTTTGGCGAAGCCAGGAAGTGTAGATGTAGTACACCTCATATCCTCCGTGGTTGTCCCTTGGGTAAATGTTTAGCATAAGGAGGGACCATCAGGCCAGCAGAAGGGAGGAGTCTCCCATAATGCCAGTAGCCAAGGTGTCAACATTCAGTGATAATAAAGGAGACACCCATTCTAATAAACTTGGGACCTCCATGAACTCCACTATGCCTCTGCCTTCAAGCCTTGCAAGCCCAAGGCAGGAATTGTAAGCATTTCCACACTGTCTCTTCATGGTAAAGGGTCGCAGGGAAGTAAGTACCCTGGTCTGATGGCAGCCTCAGGGCAACCTAGGGGTAGGTGCACAAGAGGTACCAGGAGGCGAGGTGAAGGCACAGAGTTAAGACTGAATGATATC
>NW_012149342.1:0-920 GCF_000956105.1 Propithecus coquereli
CATCTCCCAGACGGTGTGCACTGCACCCATCAGGTGTGTATATACCTATCTCCTCCTCCCTCCTCCCATCTGCCCAACACCTGATGAATGTTATTGCTATATGTGCACTTAAGTGTTGATCAGTTAATACCAATTTGATGGTGAGTACAAGTGGTGCTTGTTTTTCCATTCTTGGGATACTTCATTTAGTAGAATGGGTTCCAGCTCTATCCAGAATAATACAAGAGGTGCAAAAACAAAAACGATATGATCCTCTCAATAGATGCAGAAAAAGCATTCAACAAAATTCAACACCCTTTTATGATAAGAAGGTTTAACAGAATAGGCATAGATGGGACTTACCTAAAAATGATACAAGCCATATATGACAAACTCACAGCCAACATCATACTGAATGGGGAAAAATTGAAAGCATTCCCACTGAGAACTGAAACCAGACAAGGTTGCCCTCTATCACCACTTCTATTCAACCTAGTGCTAGAAGTCCTGGCCATGGCAATCAGGCAAGAGAAGGAAATCAAGGACATCCAAATGGGGGCAGAAGATGTCAAACTGTTGCTCTTTGCTGATGATATGATCTTATATCTAGAAAACTCCAAAGATTCTGCCGTGAGACTACTGGAACTGATAAACAAATTCAGCAAAGTCTCCAGTTACAAAATCAATGTACAGAAATCAGTGGCATTCCTACATGCCAACAACAGTCAAACTGAGAACCAAATCAAAGCCGCGATACCCTTCACAATAGCAACAAAGAAAGTAAAATACCTAGGAATATATTTAACTAAGAAGAGAAACTCTTTAAAATCTTATAGTAGCTGTATTAGTGTGATGAGGCTAGCTATGAGATGGTGTATTTGGAATGTTGAGTCAAATACATGCAAGGGGCCTTTCAAAGAAATAAACAGGATTTGCTGGAG
>NW_012149342.1:970-1591 GCF_000956105.1 Propithecus coquereli
TGATGATATGATCTTATATCTAGAAAACTCCAAAGATTCTGCCGTGAGACTACTGGAACTGATAAACAAATTCAGCAAAGTCTCCAGTTACAAAAGCAATGTACAGAAATCAGTGGCATTCCTACATGCCAACAACAGTCAAACTGAGAACCAAATCAAAGCCTCGATACCCTTCACAATAGCAACAAAGAAAGTAAAATACCTAGGAATATATTTAACTAAGAAGAGAAACTCTTTAAAAGCTTATAGTAGCTGTATCAGTGTGATGAGGCTAGCTATGAGATGGTGTATTTGGAATGTTGAGTCAAATACATGCAAGGGGCCTTTCAAAGAAATAAACAGGATTTGCTGGAGGAAACAGGAATGGGAAGAATCTGAAGTTCAAAGTCTAGAGAGCAAGAAAAAAAAAATGATGATATTCTAGCAAAAAGCAAAGAACCATTTTATAGGAGATTGATTTTTTAAAAAATCACAGAATTTTACAGCTGAGCAAGCCCTTATAAATTATTATTTTGTTTCATAGATTGGAAAACTGAGGCTCAGTAGTGGTTTGCTAAGAGTTTCCCAACTCATGAGGTAAAGAAGCAGGGACAGAAAAATGTACCCTGTCTGCTTCTATTC
>NW_012149342.1:1641-1989 GCF_000956105.1 Propithecus coquereli
AGCTATGAGATGGTGTATTTGGAATGTTGAGTCAAATACATGCAAGGGGCCTTTCAAAGAAATAAACAGGATTTGCTGGAGGAAACAGGAATGGGGAGAATCTGAAGTTCAAAGTCTAGAGAGCAAGAAAAAAAAATGATGATATTCTAGCAAAAAGCAAAGAACTATTTTATAGGAGATTGATTTTTTTAAAAAATCACAGAATTTTACAGCTGAGCAAGCCCTTATAAATTATTATTTTGTTTCATAGATGGGAAAACTGAGGCTCAGTAGTGGTTTGCTAAGAGTTTCCCAACTCATGAGGTAAAGAAGCAGGGACAGAAAAATGTACCCTGTCTGCTTCTATTC
>NW_012149342.1:2700-4411 GCF_000956105.1 Propithecus coquereli
GGCACCCTTTGTAACAGAACTGTGATTCATTTTCTAGAGCTGCCATAACGAAGTACCACAAACTGGGTGGAATAAACAACAAAACTCACAGTTCTAGATACTAGAAGTCTGCAATTAATGTGTCAGCTGGGTTGGTTCCCTCCAAGAGCTGTGAAAAAGAGCCTATTGTATGCCTCTCCCAAGCTTCTGGTGGCAATCCTTGGTGTTCCTTATGGAAGCATCATCTCAGTATCTGTCTCCATCTTCATATATTGCTTTCTCTGCATGTATGCCTGTGCCCCCATTCCCCTTTATAAAGACACTATCTGTGTTGGATTACGGGCTCACTCTAATGACCTCATCTTAACTAATTACATCCACAATGGCCCTATTTCTGAGTGAGGTCACATTTTTCAGTAGTGATGGTTTAAGACTTTACCATATGAATTTGAGAGGACACAATTCAACCCATCAAAAGGATCAAATACTTTGTCATGTCAGGATCTTACATTGTCAAGGTCTTACAGCATCCCAGATCCAAAAGCTTTCACCAGCACTTCTTTTCATTTTTCATTTTTTGTGAACTCTGAAATAATGACTACGTTGCCTTTCTTTGGCCAACTCACAAGGGCTGACAGTTGGGTAAGAGAGAAGGATCACTGCACTGCAGCCCCACCCCGACTACTGTCCGACTGTTGTCTTTGTGCACGTGTTTGAGGCTCAGCTTCCGCATCAGTACGTTGGGAAATTCATCCTTTCAAGTCAGAGTATTGTGGTTCAAACCCAATAAAATGCAAAAGGATATTGGAAGGAGCTGTAAAGCAACTTTATTTTTATCACTTAGAGTCTATAAATACAAAAGCAAAAAGTTTAGTCATTTTTCTCTTTCCTCTTATAGGTCAACATACGTTTGAGATCATGCCCATGCCTTAGGAAGCAAATTATCTCAAAAATGTTACCTGGAGTACAAATTAATGCTAGCTTTCTGTAGATGTAGAACAGAGATCATGTCCCGTTTCAGAGGTTCTTGTTGGTGTATTAAAGCAAAATATCTTATTAAAGCTAGATATCTTACAAAATAATGATTCTCATTTGGAATAGTAACATCTCATATTCATAAAGACAAGAAGAAATTTTCCTTTGTAGATGTAGAAAGGTCAGCATGACAGATATTCACATAGTGGTAAAACCACAAGATCTCAACTAGTGAGAGTTAAAAGCTTGTTGTTGTGGCTCACTAGAAATCAGGTAAATTTGTATCTCAAAGCGTGTGTTCCCTACTGTATTAGTTTATTAGGGCTGCCTCAACAAAGTGTTATACAATAGACTAAATATCTTAAACAACAGAAATGTATTTTGTCACAGATCTGGAGGCTAGAAGTCCAAGATCAAGGTGTTGGCAGGGTTGGCTTCTTCTGAAGTCTCTCTCCTTGGCTTGCAGATGTCCATCTTCTTCCTTTGGCTTCACATCCTTTTCCTCTTGTGTGCATCTGTGTTCCAATCTCCTCTCATAAGGACACCGGGCATAGTCTGAGTGTCCACCTTGCATTATTTTAAGTTAATTACCTTTTAAAATTCCCTATCTTCAAATACCGTCACATTCTGGTGAGGTACGAAGGGTTAGGACTTCAACATCTGAATTTCAAGAGACACGATTCAGCCCATAATACTCCTCCATCTGCCACCCCTGCAAATTCATGTCCTTTTCCTTTTTGCATATAAGATATATTTA
>NW_012149342.1:14413-14683 GCF_000956105.1 Propithecus coquereli
TTAATATCATGTGTAGTGTTGATAGCCTATCTCAAGTTTTACAGAATGACCCTAAAAACTGTAAACTCAAAACAGGATTATATTTTGTATAGAAACATAGTCAAAATGGAATTGTGTCCTGATTAATCATCCAGAGAAAGTAGAATCAAGCAGTCATTCATCCACAAATATGGACTGATGCCTACTATGAGGAAGTTACATACTACTAGGTGTTGGGATATTATGGGCATTAACATCTAGAAATGGTCTAGACCAATGCAAGAGTGGAGG
>NW_012149343.1:0-505 GCF_000956105.1 Propithecus coquereli
ATGGTATTGTTCACTTTTTAAATTCACTAGGTAGCTGCTGTAAGTACCATAGTAAACAGAGGGATAACACCAAAAGCTTTTGTGTTCAGAAACTATGGTCATTTTCCTGGAATCAACTCTCATTATTTGGGAGGCTGTCAGTATAAAATGTGGCAGGCCATTAGAGCCTCATCTGCTGCTCCAGGCTACTTTGCAGAATATGCATTGGGAAATGATCTTCATCAAGTAAGTTGACTTGTTTGACCTATCGTTTTAAATTTTACATGATTAAAAGAATCAGCGCTTATTAAATCTCACTGAACTTGAGAGGGATAAACCAAGGAGACAGTCTTCTTCATGTCTTCGTGTGTCAAAAGATGTACAATTCAAGATATTTTTATTTGTTGATTTGTTTTCCTAACAAGCCTTCTGACATGAGAACATATCTTAGGAAAGATTTTTTTGTATTTTATTTAGTGTGATTTATAGGCCTTTATGATCATTTTATTGATGGAAAAACTAGATG
>NW_012149343.1:3120-3381 GCF_000956105.1 Propithecus coquereli
TAAAAGGGAACATTGATACATGCAACAAGTTGGATTAATCTCAATGACTGTTGAAGGCAGTTTCAAAAGGTCCCATACGGTATTATTCCATTTCTATGACCTCCTTGAAAAATCAGAACTATAAGATGGAAAATAGATCAGTGGTTGTCAGGGGTTATGGGTGAGAAGAGGGTGTGCCTACAAAGAGATAGTATGAGAGAGTTTTTTTGGGGTGATGGGAACTGTTCTGTATCCTGGTCGTGGTAGTGGTTACAAGAACCT
>NW_012149343.1:6261-7161 GCF_000956105.1 Propithecus coquereli
AATAAGTCTTTGTAATGTGCCTAAGATAATTTTAAATAAAGATAAAATTAATAGATCATTGCAGAATAACTTATCTATCCTCTCTTTTTTTCTCTGCCTTATTCATTTTTTGTTTTAACAGAAGTCCATATAATGCTTGATGGTCTGTTACCTCCTGACACCTATTTTAGATTCAATCCTGTAATGTGTGAAAACATACCTCTAGATGAAAGTCGAAATGAAAAGCTGGATCAACTGCAGTTGGAAGGGTTGAAGTACATAGAAAGAAATGAACAAAAAATGAAAAAAGTTGCAAAAATATTAAGTCAAGAAAAAACAACTCTACAGAAAATTAATGATTGGATAAAGTTAAAAACTGACATGTATGAAGGCCTTCCATTCTTTTCAAAATTGTGATGAGTGTGTGTATATGTTCTCATAAATGAAGTCCTGTCCAGAAGACTCACCAAATTCAATAAGGAATTGTGAGGTTCAACATGAGTTAATGTTGAAATACTTACGAATTCTGGGAAATCCTGAAAAAGATGGTGCTTTGGCCAGCTTGCACAGCACAGAGGATATGTTTGGCTACAGAATTAATATGGGAATTAGGTTTTTAAAATGTTAATAATTAACTTTAGGAATTGTATTGTGCTAGTTGGTTTTAGTAGATATTGGTGTTATATTGTTTGATGTTTGAAAATATATTAATATATGTGCCAAACAAGAAACTAAAAACTATCATATTCTCCTTTTATTTTTGCTTTAGTCATCATAATCATGTTGAATTTATGTGATCATTGATTTTATTTCATTTGGAAAGCTAATTTCTTCTTAAATTTACATTATTTAATGTTTTCACTAGCTACCTTCTGCAATCCACATGCCATCTTTTACTGTAATTCCATCTAAATAGATGCA
>NW_012149343.1:19226-19560 GCF_000956105.1 Propithecus coquereli
TTTCACGCAGTGCCTGAGGTAAACATTCACGTGGCTCGCATGTCTTGAATCTTGACAGGGACTCAAATACAGCTCTTCTGAGCACAGAATAAAAGTTTTCTTTTGTTCAAAAAGTGAGCTTTTTTCTATCTCTTTTTGACCACTATCTGCTCATTCTAAAACCATATCTCCTGTTCCTCGTCAGTGCCCCCTGACTGGGAATCTCCTTCATTTTGTCTGATTGGATCTTTTAAGAGGGCTACCTTGTTGCCTAGATTCCTAAAGATACACCTTTTAGTAAATTCATGGTCAAGAGGGTTCTGTACCTTCAATAAACAATAACTATAATAATACA
>NW_012149343.1:21507-22851 GCF_000956105.1 Propithecus coquereli
TTATTAATCAACCCAAAATGATGACATTGAACACCCATCTTGGCAAAAATCTATCTGGACGTGTTTTAATAATTAAGACTCAATCACATAGTTTTTAAATCAGAAATACCTTCTATATGATATAAATCTTTTATTCATGTACACAGCATGCAGTGGGATAGGCAAAAGTCTGTCAGTTTCAAAGTATAGAACTTTTGGTTTTTATTTCTACCTTTAGGTATTTCTAGTTTAAAATACCATGCATTTCCAAAGAGAATCACCAAAAGGCCAAAGCACAGTAATTCTTTAAGCACATAACCTGCCTCACCAATGTGTGCCTCCTTTATTGTAAAGTCAAATAAGTGCAGTCCATTCTATTTCTGGACCATCTTTTGAAGATCGCCAGAATGCAGAGGTCCCTCTACTACAGGGTGCACATTCACGGGACACGCTGTCCCTGGGATTTGGAGTAAGTATAGTAGCTGCGTTAGCTCCAAGGTTTAGTGCCAAGGACAAACAATGCCCAGGGGCCACCAGGTACCACAGCCTGGCCTAGGGCATGACAGTAGAGAAGGGAAGGAAAAAGAAATGAGAAAATAGACTAAGATTTTAAATAAAAATATTTTATTGAAAAGATAACATAAGTCTAATCAAAAATACAAATGATTTAAAAATCACCCATCATTCTGTCCCCTTAATAGAACTATTTTCATTGGCATATTACCTTTCTCTTGTATGTATTTAGAGTTGCAATAATGTGCAGGTACCATTTTGTGTTCCACTATTTTTACATAAAATATAGCTTATAAACATTATCCTTATTTCTCGATCTTCTTAATTCTCATTTTAAACTATAGTATGACATTTCCATATTGTGTTACACCATCACTTGTTAAACTTTTAATATAAAGGTCCTCTAATTTTAGCAAGTAAAATCAAGCAGGAAATAAAGTGATCTGATTTTTGCTCTCTCTTCCTGTCTCAAAGCAATTCTTGGTAAAATAACAAAAGGCAATAAGAAAAACAACAGTCTTGGACAGTCACCTGAGGTAAACATTCACGTGGCTCGCATGTCTTGAATCTTGACAGGGACTCAAATACAGCTCTTCTGAGCACAGAATAAAAGGTTTCTTTTGTTCAAAAAGTGAGCTTTTTTCTGTCTCTTTTTGACCAATATCTCCTCATTCTAAAACCATATCTCCTGTTCCTCATCAGTGCCCCCTGACTGGGAATCTCCTTCATTTTGTCTGATTGGATCTTTTAAGTGGGATACCTTGTTGCCTAGATTCCTAAAGATACACCTTTTAGTAAATTCATGGTCAAGAGGGTTCTGTACCTTCAATAAACAATAACTATAATAATACA
>NW_012149344.1:0-307 GCF_000956105.1 Propithecus coquereli
ATCCTCCTGCCTCAGCCTCCCAAGTAGCCGGGACTACAGGCATGCGCCACCATGCCCGGCTAATTTTTCTATATATTTTTAGTTGCCCAGCTAATTTCTTTCTATTTTTTTAGTAATGACGGGGTCTCGCTCTTGTTCAGGCTGGTCTCAAACTCCTGAGCTCAAACAATCCGCCCGTCTCAGCCTCCCAGAGTGCTAGGATTACCTCCCACGGCCCATCTTACCTTGATTACATCTGCAAACACCCTTTTCCAAATCAGGGCACATTCACAGACACCAGGGATTAGGGCTTCAAAGGTATCTTCTG
>NW_012149344.1:5844-6255 GCF_000956105.1 Propithecus coquereli
GACTAACAGGATACAAAAACACTAAGGATGTTTGGGGAGAACAAAAAGAGAGAAAGCCAACAAAAACATCCACAATCCCACCAAGGAACCATACTGTTTTCATTTCTATTCATTCTCTCATAATCTTTACGCAAACACATTTTTTACAGCTGTATCACACTGTAACATTCGCATTGTAACAACACTACATCGCATTCTTTATCTTAACCATCTATCAAAATGATGTATCTCCAAGCACTGCAAAATGTAACTTTCAAGGTCAGCATTGAGGACAATTAAATGTGCTTTCATGAAAACCTGTGCCCATCAAGCTCTTCTCTTGTAGAAATAAGTTTTAACTGCCTGAAATTTCACTGGTAAGGACGTTGTTCTTGCCAAGATACCACTGTATTTTTAATAGTCGGTGCTGCA
>NW_012149344.1:6305-6881 GCF_000956105.1 Propithecus coquereli
CACTTGGCATCACATCACCCCTCTGTTTTCCTCACAGCACCTCCCAGAGAGAGCAGAGAGCGCTTTATTCACTGCCACCCCCCACCCCAGGGCCTGCGGAACAGAACAGGTATTTGTAAATATCAGGTAAGTATCAGTAAATATTTGCAGGTTGGGCAGGGTGGCTCAGGCCTGTGATCCCAGCACTTCGGGAGGCCCAGGCAGGAGGATAGCTTGAGGCCAAGAGTTAAGACCAGGCAGGACAACATAGTGAAACCCTGTCTCTGCTTAATCTCTTGATTAATTGATTAATCTCGAATTGATCAATCAATTAATTGATTAATCTCTAATCAATTAATAATTGCAGAATGAAGTATTCAGGTATCCGCCCTCTGGCCTAAAGAAACGATCACTTAAACATTTGGTTACGTGATTTTTGTTTTATATAACTTAATTTCAGTTCAATACAATTTACTATTTTAAATAAAGAGGCCATCCTCACGCTATGGCTGTTTGATTCAATGACATCTGCATTTTCTTTGGATTCATGTTCTACGCAGACTTGATCATACTGAGCCACTACAAGAAAATTACGTA
>NW_012149344.1:6931-7498 GCF_000956105.1 Propithecus coquereli
GCTGTGATTAAGATTCCAAAATGTCAACAGACACCCAGTGTAGTGTTACCTGATTCTAACACAGGTTTATTTCTCACACACCTAGTGCTCACTCTCAGTGACTGCAACAGGTCGCTCCTCTGCCCCTACTTCCAATTATGGTCGGCTGACATCAAAGCAATGCCCACATATCCAGAAGAAGATAGAATGAAGTCATAATTTACACAATGCAAGTCAAAAACCACTGTCCACTAAATTAAGTGAGGCAAAAGCACGTGCAGGAACACCTTGACACCCCCGCGACATCACGGCCAGGTCCTCCCAGAAGGCAGCAAATGAGCAAGGATCTCCTGGGCTCTAAACGCCATTTGTCACTGGACACAGTGGCTGGAATTGATCAGCTGGGCACGAGGCAGGAGAAAAACCAGCAGGAGAGGTTACAGGATCTTGCAGTCGTTCAAGATCAGCAAGCCACTGACGGCGAACGGAAGGGGGGGAGCAGACATACACATTCTTTCAGGTGTGCACAGAGCAAGACCGGCAGGGCTGGTTGTCCAAGGCGCACACCAAGAAACTCTAGTACGGAAG
>NW_012149344.1:19983-20424 GCF_000956105.1 Propithecus coquereli
AAGACAGAGGACAGAACATGGGGAAGGCCTGCCAAAATTTCACACGGGTGGGCCTGGGAACCAAAGTACAGGACATCCTCCTCTGCAGCCTGGGTACAAGCTTCTTTCTCAGACTATCTGTTTGCTCCAAAGCAGAAAGTCTCCCATCAGAAGATACTATGGGGCCGGATGTGGTGGCTCACACCTGTAATCCTAGCACTCTGGGAGGCCGAAGCAGGTGGATCGTTTGAGCTCAGGAGTTCGAGACCAGCCTGAGCAAGCAAGACCCTGTTTCTACTAAAAACAGAAAGAAAGTAATCGGACAACTAAAAATATATAGAAAAAATTAGCCGGGCATGGCGGCGCGTGCCTGTAGTCCCAGCTAGTCGGGAGGCTGAGGCAGGAGGATCGCTTGAGCCCAGGAGTTTGAGGTTGCTGTGAGCTAGGCTGACGCCACGGCAC
>NW_012149345.1:0-909 GCF_000956105.1 Propithecus coquereli
TAGTAATACTCACTGGGTTCTGGTCAGGTAGGGAGTTGGGGGGTGGTGGGTAGAGTGGGTGGGGTGGGCAAACCCACAGCTAATGGAGATGGGGTACACTGTATGGGGCAAGGACATGTGTGTGGCCCTGGCTTGAGTGAGGCAAATGTATTTCATGTAACCAAAATGTTTGTACCCCCATAATATCCTGAATTAAAAATAAATAAGAAAATAAATAAATCTTAGGAATCATATGAGAGAAACAATGACAACAACAAGAAAATTGATAATTTCTTCCACAAGGAGATTGGTTTCTAAACTTGAACCGTGGACGTTTTTAACATGCCTTTTAAAATATTAACTCTTTGTAAAGCTCTGTACAGCTTAAATCTTGTGTTGGAAGTCAGTGTGACAAATATCTTATGCATCCTTTTTTGTTGCTGTTGTTTAAAAACCAATTTATTAACCCTTTCTTGAATGCTGGTAGAATTTTTTGTCTCTTTCATTTTCTTCAGTTAAGGTAGTAAGTAGTAAACAAGGCTATTAACGGAATTCTCACAAAATGCACAGTATATATTGCACATGAAGTTTTTATTTGTTTTTTGTTTTGTTATTAAGGAATAAAGGATTTGTAACACTTTGGATTATCTAATGTGATTTTGTTTAGCTAAGTCTATTTAAAATAAATAGAAATTGGCTTATCATATTGGCATTGCCTACATATCTATATATTATCCTTGCCAGTTATCAGTTCCAACAGGTTGGGAACTTCCAAGTATCATTATTTTTAATATAATGTAATGCAAGAAATGATAGCAAACTCTTTCCTACAGGATACCAGAAAAGATACTATCAATAAAAAAAGTATAGTTTACCTTTAGATTAACTGAACTGCTGTCTTAAATGTAATAATTTAAAAATAATTCATGC
>NW_012149345.1:959-1376 GCF_000956105.1 Propithecus coquereli
TGGAATTAAGGGAGACAAAAAATTCTGGTTTAAGATGGCTGAGTAGATACTGCTAGAGGACCCCTCTCCCATGGAGAGGAATCAAAAATAGTAAGTAGATATTCAAGCTTCAACTAAATTGTCTAAGGGAGAACACTGGAATTCAACCGAAAAACCATGGGAAGCAGGGAAAGCAGAGGAGAGGGAAGCCAGGCAGCCTGCTCAGCTGGGATGTATAGGGTGATAGGAGAAACTTCCTCAAGTGGGGGAAGGATGAGTTAGAGATCCCCAGGGCTCCACATTCCTGCCACACTTTAAAAATCCTAGCTGTGGGAGAGCTCCTAGACCCTTGAGACTCCCAGACTAATGCAAGGAGCTGCCTAGGGATTGCACAAAGGTATTGCATGAACTCCCATGGAGCACAACAGGCTTTTGAGC
>NW_012149345.1:1426-1738 GCF_000956105.1 Propithecus coquereli
TTTTTAATATAATGTAATGCAAGAAATGATGGCAAACTCTTTCCTACAGGATACCAGAAAAGATACTATCAATAAAAAAAGTATAGTTTACCTTTAGGTTAACTGAACTGCTGTCTTAAATGTAATAATTTAAAAATAATTCATGCCCATCGAACTTCTTCTCACCCAGAAAACAAATAATATATAAAACTTTTATACATATGGCACCCTTATACCATTTTTTCACTTTCCATTTAGAATTAAAATGTGTAGAAGCCAAAAGAATTGAATTAATCAAATCACTTCCCATTTGATCCTATGTAGTGATCTGAA
>NW_012149345.1:4823-5758 GCF_000956105.1 Propithecus coquereli
AAATGAGAAATATTACTTATACTAAAGAAGAAAATATATGTGGAGGATTACTTTTTCTGTGGCTTTGTCAGACTGTGATTACACTGATTATTTTGTCCTCAGCTGTAATGTTTTCTTCTATGGATGTGAATTTTCATTATTTTATTACAGACCAATTACTATTTTATTTATAAACTGATAGAAAGTGCCTGTATTTTTCTTAAACCCATCTTGAAGTCTAAACAATCTTGTAATCACAAAATTACCTGGTTTGTTAGTTAGATCTTTGTTGTCAATTTTAGTGGTGGTTGCAGTTCAACTTACTGATCCTTCTGAATTAGTTTTCATAGCAAGAGGTGAGTATACTTAAATTACATAGACAATTTTCATTTTTCTCTTGATTTTCACAAAATATGTTTATAATGAGGACAGACATCTTCATTAGCTCTGCCTTCCCATTCTTTGCATTTTCCAGCTGTCATTATTTTTCATTCTCCATGTTAAATTGTGTGAATAATTAAAGTTGGACTTTTAATTTTCTTTTCTGGGCATGATTCCATTGTTTTATTTTACGAAAACTCATAGTGTTTAATATAGGAAAAAATATCCCTAGAGTCTAAAAATCAAAATCAAACAAATCCTAGCCATCTTGTGCTCTAATCAAGCACTGAACTCTGGTAATTGGCTCCCTCCTAGTAGCAGCCTGGTGTATGTCAGGTATGTTATAAATTTGTTCTTCTCTTTTTTAAACTTCGATGACTCTATATTTTGACAGATAACCGAACTCTGTATTTATGTGTTCAGCAAATGATATACTCTTTATGGGAAATACTCTAAAGTTGACAGTGTTGGGTCACATGATGATAATTTCTACTTAAATGTAAACACAATCCAACTGTTTAAATAAAATCAAATGATTTGATTCTATATAAAATTGTTCAAAACACTACTGAATA
>NW_012149345.1:5808-6192 GCF_000956105.1 Propithecus coquereli
CCCAGGGGTGGCTTGAAAACATGTCTGCTGGCCCATTTCTGGTCTTGCCCCCCTACGAATTAAGCACGCTCTCCCAGGGCCTGTGGATTGGGAATCGCCTAACCCAATATACCACAGCTGGAACCTGAACACTTCTTCCAGGATCTGAAGTTGGGCTGACCCGAATTGTCAGCATCGCCATAGCTGGTACCCATCTGTATATGTGGAAAAGCAGTACTGCTCTCCCCCTACAAACAGAGCAGCATTCCTTCAAAGGAGAACAGGAAAGCTGCCAAGCTGTCTCTTTTGAGCTCAGGGAAGAGATTCTGCCCTGAAACTATTTCAGCAAAGAGCCATAGGATAGACATTTTCTGCAGCTTTCAGTGACATTGTGGCCTGGAGATA
>NW_012149346.1:0-331 GCF_000956105.1 Propithecus coquereli
TTTGTTAGGTTGGCAGCATTTAAAGGATGTTTGAAAAGATTTTATCCTATATTTAAATGATTTTTGTAGATTAGCATCCCTTACAACACTGGTAATTGTAGCAAATTACAGGAAAAAGAAATGGAAAAAATACATACACTTCGAAGACACGTTTCACTTCAGTGAGATGCATTATATCTGTTCAGTTGTGAGTATTAATAATTTCTGTCCCTTATTATCAGTTATTCTCTTTTACCCAGAGTGATAAAGTCTCCACAAAACATTTTCATTGAATTATAAAACATTCTGATTCATTTCTTGGATGAGCTTGAAGTGAAACTTAAAAAATGAT
>NW_012149346.1:2961-3272 GCF_000956105.1 Propithecus coquereli
CAAATTTCTCTGTGTTAGAATACTGAGAACAACAAATATCTTTTTGTGAAATAAGATTCAAAGTGAAATAGCTGATGTATGGTAGCTCGATTAGATGCAGAACATTAAGGAACATGTAGAGCTTAAATTTTATATAGTCCATCTCCCAAGTAATGGTTGACTACCTTTGTAAAATTTCAGAAAAAGTAGTTTCCTACTACTTAGGTTCTCAAAACCGAGAACTATTTCCAGATTCAAAACATGCCTTTAAGTCTAAGAGGTAAAGTTCTTATTTTATAGGAAAGGAATTCAATGAACACTTAATGTATGCT
>NW_012149346.1:3676-4037 GCF_000956105.1 Propithecus coquereli
ATATTGAATGAGACACTGAATGTAAAAAGTGCTTTAAATCTATCAAGTGTTACATAATCGTCAATATTTTTATAAGAAATTCCTCTGAAGATTGTATCCTCCTTGCTCATATCTAATCATTCAAATTTTCTAATACTTGGTTGGGAAGCCATTGATCAAACTTCAATTGGAAAAGTCTAAGGTATCCTCAGACAAGGAAGGGTCTGAAGAGTAGAATCTTCCACATTCGCAGAAGCTACAAGAATATTTGCATTTGGATTCTACTTCTTTCTACCATACCCCTCTGTCAGTTTTCATATCTAAGAGTTGATTGCTAACAAGCTGGGCCAGAACAGTGTTTTAATAATCCATCTCTCTCTGA
>NW_012149346.1:5792-6146 GCF_000956105.1 Propithecus coquereli
AAAAATCTTTCCTGCCACATGATAGAAAGGTACACCTTTTAGTAACTGCTAAATGTATTAATTCCCTTCATAAATTAGGCTACTTACGGCAGAAATTCTACTTTCTGTGCTATACTACTAGAATAGCATTTAGCAATAAATTAGCCTCTGGTAAAAGTCCCCTGTGGTCTTTACTTGTTTGAACTTATAATGAAATTGCTGAATGCAAATAACTCCCACCATATTATATGAGAGTGTTCATTCCACCAGACAATGAATGAATCTAGCTCTTGCTTTTGACTGAAGATCACCTCTCTCAACAAAAATGTTTTTGATTTTTTTTTCTCATGAAGATAAGAGTAAAGGGAACGGTTC
>NW_012149346.1:18681-19082 GCF_000956105.1 Propithecus coquereli
TTTAACAGTTTAATTTTAAGTTGTATTATAATTTTATGAATGCAGTGAAAGGAATTTCAAAATAATAATGATAGTAAAAGTAATAATACAATAGCACCCAGATAATTAATTTCTCACTGCATCCTTCCCTATCAAAAGAGATGTAAACATCAAAACGGAGTGCACTATGATGGGTAAGAAGGTTTCTCTGGTCTTATTAGGTGATCAATATTCCTTCAGATTGCCTTGCCGTAACCTCTCTAATTTCCTTTCCCCATTTTTTAAAGGATTTTACTCTGTGATAGGAAATGCATTAAGTACTTCATTTGTGGAACATAGACTCTGATTTCTTCCTCTGTATCTCACATCTGTGATTTACCAGTCATGTGAAATAAATCAAGCTACTCAATCTCCCTAAGCTG
>NW_012149347.1:0-2257 GCF_000956105.1 Propithecus coquereli
ACTGAGGATAGAGAAGATTTGCATCTAAGGCAAATACCAGGAATCAAACAAACCAATAAATGATGAGCAAATGATTTCATTTATTCAACTAACCTTTAAGTGACATCTATCACAGTAAGATGGTGGAAGAATTTACTTGCTATGCTGCAATGTATTAAGTGCACTGACACATGCAAACAGCAAGCACCAAAGCAAGACGTAGGAGAGGCACTAAATTGAGTCTGAGAGGAGGCGTGCATCCTGGGAGAGGCGACCTGTCGGTGGTCCTTGAAGAATATGCAGGAATTACACAGGTGAAGAGGGAGGGTGGTCCAGGTATAGGGAACTCCACCTATGAATGAAATATACTAGAGGGTAAGTATTTTTTGAGGACATAATAGTCAAAACATAGAGTGACCCAGATGCTACCATACCTTGGGTTTAAATCTAGGGAATTTGAACTTGCAGTGTCAGCTATGGGGCAGCGGAACAGCGGGGGAGTGATCACTGAAAGGTCTTGTGCTAACAAATTTACCACTTCTGTAACCCTAGATTTTTTGGAAGCAGAAAGGACTGATTTGGGGCTTAAGGGAACTTAGGTGTTAACCATTAACACCCAGTTGAGGATCTCTCTCTGCTGGACTCACTGAAAGAGTATCAGGAAAGGGAATGCATTAGAACTGTCTGCTGCACTGATACCCAAGGCAAATGTTTGTGGTTCTAATTATTACAGGGGTATTTAGAACCTCTCCTATATAAAGTGAAGGGAGTATTTTAGAGTTTGATGCTCCACCAGGAGTGCCCATGGCACTTTTAAAAAATTGATATATAATCACTGTGCATGGTACTTTTTAATGCATCAGAGTGTTTCTATATACAAATTATAAACTACAGAAGTCAGAGGTCATTTCTCTCCAGCTCACCCACCACTGTGCCTAGCTCCATGCAGCCTGCAATTAGACACAGACATGCTATTAACAATAACTCTGAGCTGTCCGATAGAAGTTCCAAACCACCAGTCAGTAAATCTATTTGCATTAAAATCTAAGGTTTCCTTCTTGTTTTCAGTCCTCTACTAGCTGCCCCGCAGGAACAGATGTTGTTATTCGGAGCCTGGCATATTATTGGAATGACTTAACTGCATCTTCCTTTGCCAGCTCATTGTGTTTAGGGTTTGAAGGCATTGCGGTGTTTCCTTTTCTTCTTCTGATTAAAGTGATGTGCCAAAAACCATACAGAAATCAGAGACCATAAGCCTTCCAAGGCAGTCTTTGCAGGAGAAAAGATGTTTCTCTAAATAGCAAGGCCTGCTGTCCTTCTGTCTTTTTTTTTCCTCTGCAGAGCTGGCTCCAAACCTGCTCTCTTCTGGTGTGGCTTGACATGCTGTGTCTAACAGGCACTGACAAGGACTTGCAGGGGTGGGGGAGGGGCAGGCTGTCACTCAGCAACAGCCTGGAAGCTCCTGGAAGCCCCAACGCCAGCATTTAGACTTCCAGGTGTGGTTTTCAACAGAGAGCTTCTGTTTGCATATGAAACACCAAGGAGGATTTCTCATGTTGTCTGTCTCATACAATCAGTTACATTTTTCTTGAAATACACAGCCTTTCAGTAGATCTTTTATATCTCTACTTTTGACATAGATGCAAGCCATGAATTTTTCCATCAAAAGAAAAATCAACCATGCTAGCATGGTGATAACTGGCCACCGATAACTCTCCTGGGAGGGGGACTTTAGGGAATGGTGAAGACTGTGGTGAGCTGGAGAGTAAGCTTCTTATCTGAAGTGGACAGACACTACCCAGCATTAGCAAGTCTTTGCTTCTTGGGACTGGCATGTAGACATGGTGTTAACAGACCTTCCCACTGTTCTTTGAAAAAAATCAAAAATTCATACTTTTATAAGAAATATACTTCTTTTTAAATGTTGGGTTTAACTATGAGGGCTACACGAGATGCCTATGGGATGGCTATGGGGTGTTTCAGTTGTGATCTAGGTCCACTCTGCCATTTTGCAGATGAGGAAACTGAGGTCTAGAATGGTAAACTTATCTCCTCACAGCCATAGAATGAGCAAGAAGCAAACAAAGGCAGAACAAGGACAGTGTCCTACACCTCGATACAATCTTTTGACAGCCACTACTATTAAACAGCTATTCCTACACAGATGGCTTGCTTCCCAGCTATATTATAACCCCCTTCACATATATATCTTTTATATCTTCTATTGTTTTAAAACAGTGTTGGGTACATAGTAGATGTTCAACTAATGTTTGGATGG
>NW_012149347.1:2307-4237 GCF_000956105.1 Propithecus coquereli
TACTGTATGAGTTGTTCACATTTTTAAGAGGTATGTTTTCCCAAGCTTGATGGCATTGTTACGACTCCCCTGTTATAGGACGTCTGTAGGTCCCAGCTCCTGGTAAAAATTCCGGTCCGGCAGTGCGTCCATCTCTGCTTGTTTCTGCACCAAGGTGGAATGCAGAAGTGGGGAATTCAGAGGCAGCCCACGGGAGGCTAGACTCAGCCTGGCTAGCTGGCTTGGGCGCAGTTTGTTCTGGTAAAATGAGGGTGCAAGTAAGCACTGGCACGGTTGTATGGGCAGGGCACACAGCTTCTCTGAACCTCGGCATCCTCAGCTAGGAAATGCAGATGACACTGCACAACGCTCCACGCCTGCCATGGTTTGGAGGCTTCCATGAGACGATGTGCTTTGTGAGAGAAAATCTTGAAATCCTCATCTTGGCGCCACCCTTTCCTTGCACTCTTCTTTTCCTTGAAGGGAAGCAGCATGGTTATGAAAATAAGAAGACCCAGAAACAGTCAATGCTCTAAATTTTGACTTCCAGAACAGGGAAGAGAATGCAAAGTTTACAAACACAGAGGAAAAGCCACCCCGGTCTCAGCCCCTGCTCCCAGGGAGCTTCAGGAAGCCTGGCTTGTCGTGGAGAAGGAGATGAGGAGGAGGAGGAACGTGGCAAATGGAAGCAGCTTTGTAAAATGCACCTCGGGACTGAAAAATAGAGACTGCAGAATGATAGGATGCAGATTCTTTAGTTTAGCACCAATTAAAATTAAAATCGATGCCAAAGTCCACCAAGTTTGTAATACGAGAGGCTGAAGAAAGGCTGAGATGTTTTGGCGCAGGCTTTGGAAATGTAATGCACCGAGCCATTCTGTCTTGTTATAGAGATAACAGTAAAGGCTAGAAAATATTTGTAAGATATTTACCTTGAACTTGCAAAGAATTTAAACATTAAGCCAGTTCTGCGGAGGTTCTTTCTTGCCATATTTATACTTTATTCTGTGTCTTGTCATCATAAAATTCAGTAGTTTGTTTACAAGAAACTATTCTGTGAAATTCTACTTTACTACTATATAATGATTGCTTGTTATGTTTGTATTATCCCTGAGTCTATAATATTTGATTACCTGTTTGAGGTAGGAAATTACGTTTAATCATTACATGGGTTATAATTAATTCAATCGGCATAAAAAATGTTCAGATCCTCTTGAGGAGGAGGGAAAAATCTCTTTTGTTCCTATTTCAACTATAATAGAAATGTTTTTAAACACAACACAGAATCTTGGTATTTTTCTCAACAAATGTATGATGTAAATGTTATTACTATTTATTTTAAAGTAGTAAATCATCTGTAATATCTTAAGTATAGTTTTCACAAATTATTAAGTCCTTACTTTTAATGATAACATTGGGTACATCCCATCAGTGCAATACTTGATTGTTTATAGAGCATATAAAGAAAACTTACATAAGCTAAAGTTTTCACCCAAGACTTAGGGAAGATGAGGGGCAAGAGGAAGGGATTAGCAAATTATGAACAAGGAAATACTTGGGAAACAAACCAATCTAAGCTGACCTGGCATCCAGGTGATATCAGATCCTTGTTACATAGTCTAGAAGTTTGAGAAGGTGAGACAGACTTCCCCCTCCCTACAATCTTTCTACCAGCCCTAAGCAAGTCTCATAAACTGTAACTGTATGTAGCTTGGGAGAGGCAGTCCCAGGCACCCACCACCAGTCCCTTGAAGAGCAGGCTTGTTTGGAAGAGGATGGCAAAACGTCCACAGGTCCAGGTAGGCCAAGGAGGCAGCAGGACAGGTGCAGGGCCAGTGCAGCACAATTAGCATGCTTGGCACAGACTTCAGGGTTGGGTGGTTTCTTCTACCTTATTAGCGCAAGGATGGTGGGCCCTGTTATACTATCTCTCATTAATCACATTGCCTGA
>NW_012149347.1:4287-4686 GCF_000956105.1 Propithecus coquereli
GATGAATGAGTGGATAAGTGGATAGATAGATGGATGGATGAAAAATGAGTGAACAAAGGACTGAACATAGTTTCTTAATGGTAGGTATCAGATTGGGAGAATGGGTTGACATTGGCATGGGGAACACTTCTAGCATATTTAAGACTTAGCTTAATTTAACCTGGTTAAAGTTACATCATTTTTAGAGTTTCACCAGAGTCCATATCTGCCCCCACCCCTCAATCCCAAGCAGGAAACTATTTTGATTTACTAGTTTATAAGATCATATGCACATAAATGTTTATTGGAGCAATGTTTGAGGGGGAAAAAAACTGGAAACAAAAGTGTATGCAGCTCAATAGAAAAATGTCTGTATCCACTATAATCCATCTATACCATTTAATATTACACAACCATGGA
>NW_012149347.1:5866-9256 GCF_000956105.1 Propithecus coquereli
GAATGAGGGAAGATGAGGCTTAGGATATGCAACTTTTCTGTAATGTCAGTAGAAACAGCCAGTTTTATATGACAATAGCTTTTGTATCTTGATGGGATAATAAATGCTGTCCCATGGAATTCCAGGCTCAAATACCTGGCCTATTGAGTAATTCGGACATCTGGTATATTTGACCCCCAATGCTATGATACTATTGTTTACCAAAGGCCCTGAAATCCCCATAAGTTATGCTGGAACATAAAAACTTAAAGAGATTATTACTGGGCAATATAGGAGCTCCTAAAAAGTATTCATATGTCTAAAGAAGAACATTATATAATGAAAATAACATAAGAAAAAGATAGATAAGGCATACTTATAGAATGACAGGCACAGCTGAGCAGGGAACGTGACACAAAGATTGCACACTTAGGCTGGAAAATCAGTTTCTCCAGGCGTAACCAACTTTCTCTGCAAACTCTGCCAACTCTTCGCAGCATCTTTTGAACTGCACTTTATGGCCGAAAATTCTCCTAGTTTACGGAGTGCATAATGGGCAACCAGAAAATTGTCTGAGATACTGCCTGGGTGATAATTTATTGATAAAACTGCAAAAGGGGAAAATGTACACTAAACACAAAAATTCAAATTTCAAAATGCCATATTCCTCAGCTACCATGAGAAAGGGAGAAGAGCAGACAGGCCAATGTGACTCTCTGTTATGCAACTTTGGCCAAAGCATCCGATTTTGTAAACTGTTAACCTTCAGAAGATAAGAGAGTTATGAGCAATAAGGAAGGCAGGGGAATCCCTGGGGAAATCCTTTGCTAGATCTAGCTCAGAAAATTATAAAATTAGCAAATGTGCAGGATGTGAGGGAGCTACTTAGACACCAGCAAAGCTCGCAGTGTTTCCTAAGAATCAAAGCCCTCCTTGATGTGACCTTGAGAATTCTAGGCCAAGACTGGGAGGCCCTGGGGAAGTCTCCGAAACAGAGAAGAGAGACTTGCTCTTAGGGGCATTAGATTTGTGTACTATACTGTTCCAGCCTTCCCAACTGTGGGAACCTAGCACCAACCTCATGAGAGTGTTAGATTTCCTGTGCCATTGCCTACCACCCTTAGCACAGGTTGGTGAACTTTATCAGTCCAGGGGCAGGTGGAAAATATTTTAGGCTTTGTGAGCCAAGGGCTACAAGTCATCTCTGCTGCCGCCACTCAACTCTGTAACCAGAGGGCAAGAGCAGTCACGGACAATGGCTAAACCAATGTGCGGATTTGGCCAGTGGGCTGTAGTTTGTGAACCCCTGGGCTACAGACAGGACAAATTTTGAGGTGATTGGACTAGCATGGAAGACACCCCATTCTAAGGCCATAATCTGCTTTCATAGTCCTACAGACCATCTTTCCTTTCAACAGAGAGTCATCAAGCCCCTGTTACATTGTAGACAATTTGCTAAGCAGTGGGGACACAGGGTGAAAAGGCCAGAGTTGCTCTACTAAGGGGCTGACCACTTCTTGCTGGATCAAAAATCAAATATGCCAATTGTTAGTTCATTTCAATAATAACAAATGCTGTGAAGAAGATGTACATTGGGCTACATCTTCTTATATCAATCTACCTGCCTGAAATGCAATCCCCACTCCTATCTGTTTATTCAGGTGTTACCTTTTCTTAATCTTAGCAAAAGTCCCATTTCCTACCCCAAATCTTCCTCATGCAACTCAGGCCTCATTCATCAGTCAACAAATATCTTCCAAGCACCTGCACTAAACACTAGGGATAGCAATACACGAAATATATTTCCTGCCCTTGGGGTCTTACTAGCCAGTCCCCAAGAATTTCTCCTCCTTTGATCTTCATACTTATTCTTACTGTGTATACTACTCATTGGGCAGTTGGCATGAACTAACACATATGTGTTGTCAAGGCCCTTCCTCTATCCCTTTTCAAATAAATCGTGTTAGTTTATTCCATGTCGTACCTATTCATCCGTGCCCAGTAGAGAGGGACAGAAAAATATCAAGGGAGAGTAAGTGGGAGCATTGAATATTCCAAAGCAACAATCCTAAATTCATGTTAAATAAATAAATAGACCACAAAATCGGTGTAATAAATACAAATGGAGAGTGCCTTAGTCTGTCCAGGCTGCTATAACAAAATACCTAAAACTGAGTGATTTATAAACAATACAAATTTATTTCTCACAGCTCTGGAGGCTGGGAAGTCCAAGATCAAGGGGCTGGCAGGCTTGGTGTCTGGAGAGGGCTGCTCTCTGCTTCCAAGACCTTGTTACTGCGTCCCTACTTGGCAGAAGGGCAAAAAGACCTAAACTAGTTCCCAAAAGCCGCCCCCCCCAACACCTTATAGCACTCTTAATAGCTACCACACTGGGGATCAAGCTTCAACACACACATCTTGGGGAACATTCAAACCACAGCAGAGAGTAAGTGAAATTTAAAAAGTGGGTCAAGGGAGGTATATTTTTCTAGACCAGGGACTGGCAAACTTCTGTAAAGGGCCAGAGAGTAAATAGTTAAGGCTTTGAGGGCCAACTGTGTCTCTGTCACAATACTCTTATTCTTACTCTGTTTTTATATAACCCTTTAAAAATGTAAAAAACAGAAAAACAGTGGTAGACCAGCAAAAGGAGGCCAGGCAGCCAGCGGTTTGCCAGCCCCTGTTCTAGGCAGACCAAGCAATATCATGGAAAGCTGTCAGTTATTACCATCTGCCTAATCTGAGAAGTCTCTGGGGAGGAGGTGGTGGTATTTTGAGATCTTGAGCGCAAGCCGAGACTTGGCCTGGCCGTGAGGTAGCAGGAGAGCAGAATGACCTCATGGAAAGGAGCCGGGCTGAGCGTCAGCAGACCTGAGCTGGAGTCCTGGCTCTCCCGCTATCTGCGTGGCTTCGGCCAAGTTGCCCTGTGCCTCCAGTAACTTCTGTGAGTTATCACCATGAAAAATGAGCAGAAAAAGCAGCTTATTGCGAGAATAAGATGAGATCATATCAAAGCACTTTGGAAACTGACAAGCATCCCAGTAAGACCTTGATAAAATTAGTAAAAGCCAAAAATGTAAGCTCAACTTGAAGATTCCAAATTCGAAATGTCACATTATTTAGCTAGCAAGAGAGGAGGCGAAATGTGAGAGTCAAATATGATTCTTTATTGTACAGCTTTGGCCAAAATAGCTATTTTATAAGCTTCAAGCCTTCAGAAGATAATAAAGTTGTGAGCAATAGAGACAGCTGGGGATCCCTGAAGAGGTTACACAGAGACCATCGGTATGATACCACCAGTGTGCGAGATGCCGGAACCCACAAATGGTCTCCCACAAAAGTCCTTGCCTTTGCAGTCCACGTGAATGATGCCTTCCTAGACCTGTGCTCTGCCACCCGGGCAGCCCCAAC
>NW_012149347.1:20081-20980 GCF_000956105.1 Propithecus coquereli
CTTTTGTTAAAAAATAATAGAATAGAACAAGTTCTGGACAAGATATTTGCACAAAAAGAGAATCATTAAAGCCCTTTATTAAAAAGGTGTATGTTACTTTTATATCAGGAAAAAAGGAGAAGTTTAACATTTATAAAGCAAGAGCAAAATCACAAACACGATGGAATATAAAAAGCAATGTAACCACAATTAAGAAGAGATTACTTCGAATTTATTTTAAAAAAGACTAATAACTAAATGCTATTAGATTTGAAAAGTATGATTTTCTAAAAAGTATTAACTATTAAAAATTTCCCATAAAAATATAGAAACTTAAATAGCTCAACAATGACAGGAGGGGTGTGTGTGTGTGTGTGTGCGTGTGTGTGTGTGTGTGTGTGTGTGTACTTTAGCAACTATCCCCCAAATGGCACCAGAGGCAAATAGTTTTGTGGGTGAAGTTTTTCAAGCTTTCGAGGAATGAGTACTCTATCCATGTTAAATTTTATCAAACTATTAAAAAACAAAACATGGAAAACTTCAAAATGTATTTAGTGGAACTGGCATGACCGTGATACAAAACCTGAAGAGCTGAAGAAATTAAAGGTGTGAACACCCGACAGAGTCACACATGGCAATCAGGAGCACAGCAATGTGGATGGGTCTTAAACACACAGGTTTCAGTTTAAAAAGGGAAAACGGAATGAAATCTATGACAGAATAAACTAACAATACATCCTACAGCATGTACAGGATGATAATATGCATTTAAAAGACACAGTCTAATAAATGCACATTTAAAATGTTAAAACAGGGCCAGGCATGGTGGCTCACGCCTGTAATCCTAGCACTCTGGGAGGCCAAGGTGGGTGGATCGCTCAAGGTCAGGAGTTTGAGATCAGCCTGAGCAAGAGCAAGAC
>NW_012149348.1:0-338 GCF_000956105.1 Propithecus coquereli
AGCTACACTTAAACTCCAGTGAACTGATTCAAAGATCATTTCTTTTCTTTTTGCATACTAATAGAAAATGGCTTTCTAGAGCATAGGTTAAAAAAGTTGCCCAAGACAGAGAGCCAGGCTACTGCCATTGGCAGGCAGACTAGAGTGATTTTGGGAACAACAAAGTAGGACAAAAGAAAGAAGCAGAAATGAAACCTCTACATCTTCATGGTTTATCCTGCATTTAGTGTGTTTACTTTTGTTACAAAGCAAATTTGGTTAACTCAGACTTTTCCTCAGATTTAATTCAGGTAAAAATTATATAAAACCATTGTACAATGATCAAAAAATAAAAAAAA
>NW_012149348.1:2432-3652 GCF_000956105.1 Propithecus coquereli
TCTCTGTTTAAACATTTTAATGTAGTGAAAGAAATAAAATTATTCTCATAAAAAACTAAAAACAAAACAAAAATATTAATCCAATTTCCTTATCTCTAAATCATGTGGATTGAAACATTTATCTCTATCAACCCTAAAATTTTATTATTCTAATGTTTTCCTTTTGCTTAATAATCCAAAGCAGTGTGGCTATTCTGTCTCTTCTAATTTTGCTTCAACTTCCCAAATTTACCATGCAATTATAAGAATGATGTTATAAAATGGACAAATTCTTGGAAGTACACAACCTCCCTAGGCTCAGTCAGGAAGAAATAGAACTCCTAAATAGATCAATGTCAAGTATCAAAACTGAAGCAGCAATAAAAAACCTTCCAACAAAAAAAAAAGTCCTGGACCAGATGGCCCCACAGCCAAATTTTACCAGACCTACAAAGAAGAACTGACACCTATACTGCAGAAATTATTCCATGACATATGAAAAAACATACGAAAAAAATGCTCAACATCTCTAATCATTAGGGAAATGCAAATCAAAACCACAATGAGATATCACCTAACTCCAGTGAGAATGGCTTTTATCAATAAATCCCAAAACAACAGATATTGACATGAATGGGGAGAGAAAGGAACACTTATGCACTGCTGGCGGGACTGCAAACTAGCACAACCTCTATGGAAAGTACTATGGTGATATCTCGAAGAACCAAAAGTAGACCTACCACTTGATCCAGCAATCCCACTGCTGGGGATTTACTCAAAGGAAAAAAAGTCATTTTATCGAAAAAACATTTGCACTCGAATGTTTATTGCAGCACAATTCACAATCACAAAGATGTGGAAACTACCCAAGTGTCCATCAATACATGAGTGGATTAATAAAATGTGGTATATGTATACCGCGGAGTACTACTCAGCCATAAAAAAAAATGATGAACTAATACCTTTTGTAAAAACCAGATGGAACTGGAGACGATTATTCTAAGTGAAGTATTGCAAGAACGGAAAAACAAACACCATGTATACCCAATGTTAAATTGGCACTAATCGTTCAATACTTGTGAACATGTGGGAGTAATACTGAAGAGAAACCAAGCAGGTAGAAGGGAGAGGAGAGGACAGGTAAATTCACACCTGAGTGGTACAATGCATGCTATCTGGGTGACAAGCACACTTATAACTTTGACTCAAACTGTACAAAAGCAATTTATGTAAGTGAACTA
>NW_012149348.1:5197-6008 GCF_000956105.1 Propithecus coquereli
CAATTTTTTTTCAATAAAAGTTACACTGAGTGTGCCCACCTCTCCTGTTTCCCCTTCCACCTCTTCCACCTCTTCTGCCTCTGCCGCTCCTGAGACAGACCAAAACCCCTACTCTTCCTCCTCCTCCTCAGCCCACTCAACGTGAAGACGATGAGGATGAAGACCTTTATGATGATCCAGTTCCACTGAATCAATAGTAAATACATTATCTCTTCCTTATGATTTTTGGTTTTTTTTAGACAAAGTCTCACTCTGTCTCTCAGGCTATAGCACCCTGGTGTCAGCCTAGCTCACAGCAACTTCGAACTCCTGGACTCAAGAGATCCTCCTACCTCAGCCTCCTGAGGAGCTGAGACAACAGGCACGGACCAGCTAATTTTTTCTATTTTTAGTAGAGACGGGGTCTTGCTCTTGCTCTTGCTCAGGCTGGTCTTGAACTTCTGACCTCAAGAGATCCTCCCGCCCTGGCTTCCCAGAGTGCTAGGATTATAGGTACGAACCTTCGTGCCTGGCCCCTTATGATTTTCTTAATGACATTTTGTTTTCTCTAACTTACTTTATGGTAAGAATACAGTATATAATACATATACAAAATATGTGTTAATAAGCTATTTATGTCATTGATAAGGCTTCCAGTCAACAGAAGGTTATTAGTAGTTAAGTTTGAGGAGAACCAAACATAATATGGGGCTTTCTGACTGCATGAAGGTTGTCATGCTTAGCCCCTTGGTTATTCAAGGGTCAATTGTACTTTTTGTTATGATTAGTTAGAAACAACCCATTCATCTGTCTTGAAGAGTATATAAGTTAT
>NW_012149348.1:12127-13328 GCF_000956105.1 Propithecus coquereli
ATTTGAAGAATATGCAGCCGTTATGGACCTATTAATTGGAGAATACAATGACAAGTTCACTGACTTTGAGAATCATAACATCACACTCAAATTAGTATTTCAGTCTCACCTAGCTGATATCACCGAGGCATCTAAAGAACTACAGATGGAATTGATTGAGTCCTCAGTAGATGACATTTTAAAGTCATCATTTGATGCTAAAAAAGATCCAGTTGTGGGTGCATTGCGCACTGTCTGGGAGATGCACACACTTGTAGCTTGGACTCGGGCGGGGCAAAGGCAATATATGTAACCTAAACATTTGTATCCCCGTAATATTCTGAAATAAAAAAAAATTAAAAAAAGAAGATCCAGTTGAAATATGGAAAAATGTAGTGGAATACCTACACCTTCAGCAACATTCCTGAAAATTCCTTTCTTGCTTTCAACCACTTATTACTGCTAATCTACATTCTCCTACCTGACCCAAATCAAGGTGGCCTTAAGGTCGCAAATGACTGGTATCCATCTAGAGGATCCACTGACACTGTGGGCTTCCATGCTGCAACCAAATACTCAAATGCTTTCCAACAAAAAGCAGACACAACAAAGTCATTGAAAGGTTAGTTAACTTTAAAATTAACAAATAGTTTTCATTTTTTGAAATTATTAAATGCATAGTAGTTAGATTTTTACAAAATAATGTACATTTTTAAATATATCTAATTGAAGTTTCTTGAATGCAGCCTTGTTTGATTATAGCTAAATTAATGCAGCCTTCCAACATGAAACGATTTCCCACCTCTGGTTTAGAGTAGTAACAGATTAATTTGGGAGAGAATCCACATCTTGAAAATATTTAGTCTTTCAATCTTTGAATAAACCTTTTTTTTCATTAAGTTAGGGTTTTCTTTAATTTCTTTCAATAATATTTTGTGAATTTTTAATGTAAAGGTTTTGCTCATATTTTGTTTGATTTATGCCTAAGTGATATTTATGGATTCTATTGTGACATATTGTCATTTTTTGCTTCCTGTTGGCATATAGATATATGATTAAATTTTGTATATTTACCTTGTATTTAGAAAGATTGCTTAATTTTTTTATTTCTAAAAGTTTGTCCACAGCCACTTTTTTTTTTGAGACAGAGTCTCACTCTGTTGCCCTTGCTAGAGTGCCCTGGCATCAGCCTAGCTCACAGCAACCTCAAACTCCTGGGCTC
>NW_012149348.1:17688-18689 GCF_000956105.1 Propithecus coquereli
TTGCATATATTTTATATATTAATTTTTGAAAACAGGTATCCTAGAAGGTAGAAATTGCAATTTTAGATTCAATTTAATATCTTTTGAAATATACTTGTCTCAACTTCTGTTATTGATTTATTTATCCAATGCAGAATGTCTATTTTTTTAACCTATCAAGAGATTAGAGCAGAACTAGAATAATTTTCCTTATTCATGAAGATAAGATTAGTAAAATATTGGTCTATAGATAAAAGTGAAAACACAAAGAAAGCAATCTCTTAATTTGACAACCAGATGCTGGTACTTAGAAAGAAATATTAGTTCCAAGACTTAACAACAGTTTAAGAGGGATATTGTATGCAATTGATTATGATTCCATTTCTTGTCAAGTGTGTGCTGGTAGCTAGGAAATAGTATTCTGTTCTAGATTAATGTTTAGCTATTTCACAGAAATCGAAGTCATTCTCAAGAGTTTTAAATTGCCAAGGATTGTTCTGTTCTTGATTAGTATTTTAAAAAACACAATCGCATGTGATAGCATGTGAGTATTCTGTTTTATATTGTAGATTTAGCCCTGATGAAAGTGCTATTAAACATCACATCGTATTGATTATTACAAACAACAACAGTTTGATAACTGCAGCAGTTACTTAGACCTGGCAATGTGAGCGGAAGAGAGCGCTTTTTCTATGGAACTATTGCTCTCATTTAAACATAGCTGCAGGCTCTTACACTTTGAATCACCTCACAACAAATTTTAAACATAATGAGGAATAATGAAAAGGGGAGTTATCGAACTTAGAATGATAAAGTCAGAAATGCCTCAGAGTAAATTTGTTTTACATTATATTAAGGAATGAGAGACTGTATACTTCCTTAACAACATAAAATTTTCTAGTGGATGAGTTACTAATTGAATACAGTTGATATTTTGCCATATCAGAAACAAATGTGTATAAAATTGTTTAGAATCTATGATGTGATAAGGATATTGCATATACATGTAAAATAATGTACAT
>NW_012149349.1:0-729 GCF_000956105.1 Propithecus coquereli
CTGCTTTATTTGCTCTTTCTAAGGACAAGCCATGGTTATTTAGATCTAACAATACACAACACTGCAAATGAATATCTACCTTAGTTTGTAAGAAACTTCTCTACTAAAACAATCAAGAGATCTTTTTTTCTTAAAAAAAAAACTTGAAAAACAGTTCTCACACCTTAATTTTCTACGTCTCATATCTTTAGTGGTGGTTTTAAATGTTCAGGAAAGCCAAGGTATTTATCTACAAGCCAGAACGGATATTCTTAAATATTAACTTTGGTTGTTTCTTGAAGAATAAATAGAAAAATCGGCCTCTTTTTAAGATACGTTTGACGGATATCTTATTTTTTTCATTTTAAAAACTTTTTTCTAGTTCCTATTTGATAAAAAAGTTTATATTAATTTTTAAGAGGTTTCCGAACAAACTATATACACGAGTTTGTGCACATGCAGATTGACTTTGAGTTTCTGGAGGCGTTTAACTAAGCTATCTACCCTCCACCACCCCCTTCCTTCTTCTCCAAAAAGTCATCTTGCACCTGCCAATACTGTTTCTTCTGTCTCCTCGGAGGACGCAAGGGGTCGCCCCTCTCCCAGGATTGCAACAGCAAACCAAACCGCCAAAGGAGACTCAAGTGCGAAGGAACATCGCCTGCAGGCGCTCTCTCCCAGACCCACTCCCACAGAATAATTGGAATTTCAGCCTAATTCCACCCATTCCCTCTTTCATCCCCTCAACAC
>NW_012149349.1:1679-3469 GCF_000956105.1 Propithecus coquereli
CTTAGAGGCAATTTTCAGGTGAATCAAACCTTGTCTGGCCCAGGCGAGCGGTACAAAGGGAGCTTTCAGGGGACCCTCATGCCCAGGAGCAGGGCTGGGACAAACAGCGGCCGAGAAGCGATTACTAAATTTCCAGCTTACACAAGCCCGTGTTGTGTCCTCCGCGCTGCCCCTGCTGCTGCCCCGAGGGACTTCTCTGGCCGGACGCGCGCGGACGGCTCCGCGCCGGGGACCGGCCGCGGCCACTGGTCCTGCGCTGCCCCGCCGCGGAGGTCCGAGGGGCCAAGGCAGCAACCTCGTTTGCGCGCCTCCGGAGCCCTAGAAGAGGTTTATTCCTCCCTCCCTCTCCCAAACAGCGTCCCCAACGATGCAGCCAGGGTCGCCCCCGGCGGCTCCGGGATCTGCGAAGGGACTCCCCACGCGAGCACACACACCAGAGCAGCGAGCGCAGCGGACCACCCCGCAGCAGGGTGAGGTGCTGCCCTCACTTTTGTCCTCTTATCTAGGGAAGATGCCACCTTTCACACGCACGAAACCTGGTTGGGGGTGCCCGTTTAATCTCAGCCAGGGCACTTCTTAAGAAGCCTGCACAAGCCAACCTTCCAAGTAAGGGGCAGGGAGGAGGCGAGCGCGAGTGTCTAGGGGGAACCCCACCCTCAGTCTATGTGTGTCTCAGGGGACACACTAGAAAGGGCCTGAGACGGTGAAAGCGCTCACACGTGACAGGCAACAGAGTAACTGGGAACCCAGAACCTCCGACTCCCAGCGGCTGAGGTTCGGCTGTCTTCAGACCCCCGGGCGTGGGACGTCGGGTGGCTCAGCAAACGCGCAGACACGCTAGCCCCCAGCGCCTCGCGCGCCCTTTCGCTCCACTCGTGCGTGTCGGGGTTCGCGGCCGCGCAGGCGCTGGCTCGCTCGCTGGCTATCCCCGCGCAGCTCGAGGGCCCAGCCGCGGTGCCCCCGCGCGAGACGCCGACGCAAGGGGAGCTGCTGCCTCGGCCGCGCCTCCTGGCGCTCGAGGTCCCCGTCCGGCCTTCCAAAGGAAAGCACGGACCCCTAGAGCGAGTCTAACCACCGACGGAACTTTCCCGCGAACCTGAGTTATGAGGGGCAGGAGCCACATTACCGCCGGGTCCGCCGCCCAGGTTGCCGGGGAAGAGAGGGGCGCCGAGAGGCAGGCGTGAAAGACGCCGTCAGTATCCCCACAGCCCAAACTGTTATCTCCTCTGGGAGGCGTGGGGTGCAGGGCGGGAGGACCACTGCCTCTGGGAGCCGACTCAGGACAGGCAAAGCGACCCGACAGGTGAACGCGGCGGGAGGCAGCAAATGCGTAAAACCCCTGCACTTACTTCTTCGCTGGCGCCTTCCCCGGGAGGCGTTTTGGCTGCCGATGTATTCCATAAAGTTCAAAATGATAAAAAACCAAGGAATCAGTCGCAAGTGCATAGTAACCCAGTAATGTTTCCCTTCCTTTTCTCCTTTATAGTTTTGATAATTATATTTAATGTTTTAAAAATATATGTAGGTGTTAGGCGTATATATAGAGAACCCGAGCAGCGGGACTTCTCCACTCAGATCCGATAGGCGTGCTGTGATGGCAAGCGAAGCCGGGCGGGTGGACAGGGCAACCAACTATTGTATTTTCAAATTGTCCAGGCACAGAACTGCGGCGGCTTCTTTGGGGTGGCTGTCATCCCCGCGAAGGAGCGTTCCAGGAGCCGCCGGGGCGGCCGCAGGTAGCATGGTGGGCGGCGGCGGCCGCAGGCGGGATCCAGGCGGGCGGCGGCGGC
>NW_012149349.1:3519-4005 GCF_000956105.1 Propithecus coquereli
GGATATTCTTAAATATTAACTTTGGTTGTTTCTTGAAGAATAAATAGAAAAATCGGCCTCTTTTTAAGATACGTTTGACGGATATCTTATTTTTTTCATTTTAAAAACTTTTTTCTAGTCCCTATCTGATAAAAAAGTTTATATTAATTTTTAAGAGGTTTCCAAACAAACTATATACACGAATTTGTGCACATGCAGATTGACTTTGAGTTTCTGGGGGCGTTTAACTAAGCTATCTACCCTCCACCACCCCCTTCCTTATTCTCCAAAAAGTCATCTTGCACCTGCCAATACTGCTTCTTCTGTCTCCTCGGAGGACGCAAGGGGTCGCCCCTCTCCCAGGATTGCAACAGCAAACCAAGCCGCCAAAGGAGACTCAAGTGCGAAGGAGCATCGCCTGCAGGCGCTCTCTCCCAGACCCACTCCCACAGAATAATTGGAATTTCAGCCTAATTCCACCCATTCCCTCTTTCATCCCCTCAACAC
>NW_012149349.1:6345-6659 GCF_000956105.1 Propithecus coquereli
CCCGCGAAGGAGCGTTCCAGGAGCCGCCGGGGCGGCCGCAGGTAGCATGGTGGGCGGCGGCGGCCGCAGGCGGGATCCAGGCGGGCGGCGGCGGCCCCTTGGGCTCAGAAGCTGCAGCGACAGCGGAGGGGGCCCCGGGCGCGCAGGGGAACGGCGGCCGTGGGCACCGCGGCCATGGCCAAGGGGCGGCGGAGAGACCCCGAGCTGCTTCTGGCGTTCGCAAGCAGGAGCTGCACCAGTGTTGGGCTGGGCTCCCGGGAGCACCCCATAGGGGAGGAGGAGGGGAGGGAGGGGGAGAGAGGGGGGATGGCTGC
>NW_012149349.1:6709-7269 GCF_000956105.1 Propithecus coquereli
CCCGCGAAGGAGCGTTCCAGGAGCCGCCGGGGCGGCCGCAGGTAGCATGGTGGGCGGCGGCGGCCGCAGGCGGGATCCAGGCGGGCGGCGGCGGCGGCGGCGGCCCCTTGGGCTCAGAAGCTGCAGCGACAGCGGCGGGGGCCCCGGGCGCGCAGGGGAACGGCGGCCGTGGGCACCGCGGCCATGGCCAAGGGGCGGCGGAGAGACCCCGAGCTGCTTCTGGCGTTCGCGAGCAGGAGCTGCACCAGTGTTGGGCTGGGCTCCCGGGAGCACCCCATAGGGGAGGAGGAGGGGAGGGAGGGGGAGAGAGAGGAGGAAGAGGAGAAGAAGGAGGAAGAGGAGGAGGAGAAGGAGGAGGCAGCGACAGCAGCGGCAGCAGCGGTGGCCAATTACTCATATGACAGCATGAGCCCAGCCAGGCAGAGCCCAGGCCCTGACCATCCCCTCTGGCATCCCTGTCTGTCCCTTTCTCAGTCCAGATTTTAAGTGTCCTAAAAGCTCCTACGGCTCTCAGCGTTCTCCCAAGGATTTGCAGATCTGATTTTGTTTGTTTCCTTTAA
>NW_012149350.1:0-279 GCF_000956105.1 Propithecus coquereli
TTTCTGCTTGGAGGATCTGTTCTGTGCTGTCAGTGGGGTGTTGAAGTCTCCAACTATTGTGGTGTTGCTGTTTAGCAGTTTGTTTAGATCAAGTAGAGTTTGCTTTATGAATCTGGGTGCACCTAAGTTAGGTGCATACATATTTAGAATTATTATGTCTTCTTGTTGAACTGTACCCTTCACCATTATATGTGACTCTCTTTGTCTTTCATTACTTTTGTTGATTTAAAAACTAAGTTATCTGAGATAAAAACTGCCACACCTGCCTTCTTTTGTGTT
>NW_012149350.1:2731-3033 GCF_000956105.1 Propithecus coquereli
TATTGTTTTATCAAAAGTGTGTTAAGCATATCTAGGAGGATTTACATCTGAATCATCACAATTCTCTCAGGATATTTTGGTCAAGTTACTTAAAAAATAAACAATATATTGCTAATTGCCTACTAGAAGCCAGGCGAATTTAAGTTCTCACACACTAACATATTAAGGTAGGTATTACTTATTAGCCTCATTATGCAGAATAGAAAACAAATTCTTGGGGAGCTGGAGTAACTTTTCAAGGTTGTATAAACAGTGTGGCAAAGTTAGGATTTAACATAAGATCTGGCTAGTTCAAAAGTTTT
>NW_012149350.1:3083-3446 GCF_000956105.1 Propithecus coquereli
CAATTTTTGTTATTTTAAATTACATAGGATTTTTTGTAAAATTTTCTTAAAATATTTGCCATATTGTTTTATCAAAAGTGTGTTAAGCATATCTAAAAGGATTTACATCTGAATCATCACAATTCTCTCAGGGTATTTTGGTCAAGTTACTTAAAAAATAAACAATATATTGCTAATTGCCTACTAGAAGCCAGGCGAATTTAAATTCTCACACACTAACATATTAAGGTAGGTATTACTTATTAGCCTCATTATGCAGAATAGAAAGCAAATTCTTGGGGAGCTGGAGTAACTTTTCAAGGTTGTATAAACAGTGTGGCAAAGTTAGGATTTAACATAAGATCTGGCTAGTTCAAAAGTTTT
>NW_012149350.1:5756-6944 GCF_000956105.1 Propithecus coquereli
TTGAAGAGGACAGATGGTTAACAGCAGAAACAATAGCCAACACCATAGACATCTCACCTGGCTCAGCTTACACAATTCTGAAAAAATAAAGTTGATCAAACTTTCCACTTTATGGATGCCAAGACCATTGTACCCAGATAAGCTGCAGACAACAGGAAAGCCTTAAACAGAAATTTTAAACAAGCGACATCAAGATCCTAAAGCGGTTTTTTTTTTTTTTTTTTTGAAGATTTGTGAGAGGAAATGGAACATGGCTTTAATGGTATGATCCTGAAGACAAAGCACAATCAAAGTAATGGTTACCAAGAGGAGGAAGTGGCCCAATCAAAGCAAAAGCGGGAAGGTCATGAGCAAAGGCCATGGCCTTTTTTTGGATGCTCAAGGTATTTTGCTTTTTGACTGTCTACAAGGCCAAAAAATGATAACATCTGCTTATATGAGAGTGTTGGAGAAAGTTAGTCAAAGCTTTAGCAGAAAAATCCCTATGAAAGCTCCACCAGAGTGTTCTTCACCATGACAATACTTCTGCTCATTCCTCTCATCAAACAAGGGCAATTTTATGAGAGTTTCAGTGGGAAATTATCAGGCATCCACATTACAGTCCTGATTTGACTACTTCTGACTTCTTTTTGTTTCCTAATCTTCAAAAAATGTTAATGGGCACCAATTTTTCTTCTGTTAATAATGTAGAAAAGACTGCACTGACATCATTAAATTCCCAGGAACCTCAGTTCTTTAGGTGATATCATCACATACAAAAATATCTTGAACTTGATGGAGCTTATGTTGAGAAATGAAGTTTATATTTTTAGTTTTTTTCTTTTAATTCCATTTTTCCATGAACTTTTTCAAGTGTTCTCATATAATATGCTCAGTTTTCTAGGTTCTAATGTTTACAGACATGTACCTCATTGACAACTTAGGATTCTCTTTTACTAATCAGTATTTTATTTTACATCAAGATAATCTGTAATTGTTCACTTCAGGGATTTTGAAGCTGAGTTAACTAGGTTAATACTCACTGTTAGAAAGTGGATCATGGAATACATATTGAGTACAAACTTAATCCTTGGCTTTAACCTGCATTGGTATCCTTATTTGCCTTTTGCTTGATCTTTGTTTATTTTATTTTGCTCCATTTTTGGCATCTTTTAAGTTGCATTCAATCCCTTCTAGAATTAAACATGA
>NW_012149350.1:12052-12442 GCF_000956105.1 Propithecus coquereli
CCCCATGCCCAGTGTCAACTATTCTCCTGACTTCTGTCATCGTGGATTAGTTTTGTCTGTTTTTGACCTTTATATGAATGGAGTCATATATTAGACACTCTTTTATGAATGATCTTGTTTCTTTAATATTGTATTGTGAGATCCATCCATGTTGTTGCAAGTGATTGTAGCGTGTTCACTCTCATTGCTGTGTAGTATTCCATGGTTTGAATACACCACGGTGTATTTATCTGTTTTATTGTTGATGGCCATAATATTGTTCGGCTATATAAATAGGGCTGCTCTGAACCTCTTGCACATGTCTTTTGATGCACATATATATATATACACACACACACACTTCTGTTGTGTAAATACCTAGGAGTGAAGTTATTGGGTCATAAGGTATAT
>NW_012149351.1:0-315 GCF_000956105.1 Propithecus coquereli
TGTTAGGCTAAGCAGTATGAAAAAGGAATTTGTTATGAAACAAAGAGCATGTTCTCCCTATTCTATACTCTACATGAGTATATCTTCTCAGAGCTATCCTTGAAATAATTTTCACATGTCTCATTTTTCCTCAGAGACAACCTCCATACCCAGGGATTTCTCTTTTCCTTCTGTGAAGACACATACAAAATGTATTATCTTTGCTAAGTTCTAAACTCACATTCCTTGTTGTCCCCTAAAGATGTCCAGTTGGAGATTCTGCTGCCCCTGACATTATTTATACATTCATAGTCCAATCTATTTCCATCCATTTTG
>NW_012149351.1:3196-3554 GCF_000956105.1 Propithecus coquereli
TTTTCTCACTGAAATATGCAAAGGAGAAAAAATATCACTGAAAAGTGGCCTGGCGGTCACTCTGGTTTCCCAAATAAAAACACTGTCTGAAAATATGTTAAGGACAAAGAAGCCATTCTGTAGGTGTGCAGGGAGATGTGACACATTCTTTCTATTAATAAATCACGACATTTCAACATTTTGATTTAACTGTTCCTCTTATTGCCCTTCACCAACTCTAGAATGAAGGAAATCAATAAATAAAATTACACTCGGCACCTCACACAATCTTTTACCAGTTGGGGGCACAGCTATCCAATTATGATTTCAGATTTGCTGAACATTTATTACCATTTTTCCAATTTATTCCGAGGAATCT
>NW_012149351.1:3604-3962 GCF_000956105.1 Propithecus coquereli
TTTTCTCACTGAAATATGCAAAGGAGAAAAAATATCACTGAAAAGTGGCCTGGCGGTCACTCTGGTTTCCCAAATAAAAACACTGTCTGAAAATACGTTAAGGACAAAGAAGCCATTCTGTAGGTGTGCAGGGAGATGTGACACATTCTTTCTATTAATAAATCACGACATTTCAACATTTTGATTCAACTGTTCCTCTTATTGCCCTTCACCAACTCTAGAATGAAGGAAATCAATAAATAAAATTACACTCGGCACCTCATACAATCTTTTACCAGTTGGGGGCACAGCTATCCAATTATGATTTCAGATTTGCTGAACATTTATTACCATTTTTCCAATTTATTCCGAGGAATCT
>NW_012149351.1:5482-7203 GCF_000956105.1 Propithecus coquereli
GGTGATGTGTAACTGCAGGCGTTGGAAAATTCAGGATAAGCCAAGAATTGCATTTATTTAGTAATATCGGTAATGTGGTCACTGCCATTTATTAAACCCATGACCCACCGTTAGCAAAAATCCTAACCACCTCTCTAGGGCTGCAGTAACAAAGTAAAAGTATCACAAAATGAGGGACATAAAACAAGTGAAAAATGTATTTTCTCACAGTTCTGGAGGCTAGAAGCCCAAAATGAAGGCATTGGCAGGATTGCTCTACGTCTAAAGACTCTAGGAGAGTTTTTCTTGCCTCTTTCTTTGGTTTGTGACAACATTACTCTCATCTCTGCCTCCATGACCATCTTCCCTCCGTATCTGTGTCTTCGCATGGTGGTGTTCTCCTTTCTAAGTCCAAATTTGCCTTTTCTTATGGGCTTTAAATCAGAATAAAGGCCCACACAACTGCAGTGTGTACTCGTCCTGATTACTTCCATCTGCAATGACCCTATTTCCCAATAAGGTCACAGTCAGAGGTAGGGGAGATGATTAAAACTTAAACATATATTTCTGAGGGACATAATTCAATCCACAAAACCACATGAGCTCAGTTTCCTCTTCTATAAAAATTTCAAAATCCTACTGTCTCAGAGGGTTTTAGTGGGGATTAGATGTCTAGTATACTAATTGACGCTTCAGAATTGGAAATCAACATATCTCCACTGATCTCAATATGAACTTGGAAAATTATTTAATGTCTTCATGCCTCAATTTTCGATCTGCAGAATGGACATAATAATAGTTCCGAGACCACAGAGCTAGCGTGAAAATCAAACTAGAAAATCCCATGTAGAACATCGAGAGACACGTATGACGTTAGTCCTGTGCCTAGCACATAGCAATGACTCAATAAATACAAGAATTACTAAGATGAAACTTTAGACTTCTCCCTACCGTTCAGAAACTTCTATGGATTTGCAATAGCATATATTAACAGAGATGTTGCCCGACAGTAGACTAAAAACAAGCAGGTAGTTTGGTGCAACTGCCTTGAATTTCATCATCTCTACCTGGCCATTTCCTAAGAAGTATGACTGTTACACTGTTGGGTATTAGGGAGAAGGAAAAGGGAGAACTGAGGTACATTGACTGGGTAAATGAGTGATGCGGAAATTAAGTAAGCCATCTGAAATTTAGTCAACTCTCATCATTTTTGGAAATTGCACGGATTCACTTAAAGACCTGTCATAATAAATATTGACAGGTCTTACAAATGCTTCCTAAGCACTGTACACAAAACTTTGTCATTACATATCAAGTTAATTCTTGATTCACTATCAGTTACATTTTCAGAGTTTCAATAAATATTTTAAATAATAGGCAGAAAAGGGAATACAGTTTAGGCATGTAAGTCATTCAGCGGTGACTACAGGGTATGGTTTGCAGATCATTACATGGTTGTGAGGTAAGTATCCGTCATAAAGGAAAGAAGAAAGAGCAACAGCTAAAAAGAAATGGATAAATACAAAAGGGGGAGAGAAAACATTGAAAGAGAAAAATAATGTGAAGCAGAAGAGCATTGGATTCACAGCGGCATCAGTAATACCTCAAAACATGCAGAGAAAATGTTACAACATAAACAAAGTGAAAAGGAATTAGGTCTCCACGGGAAAGGGAAAGATTACCTTTAAATAGCACAGACTAGTATTTTGCAGTACAGGTGAAGCACGTGATTTCCACTGCAA
>NW_012149351.1:11398-11698 GCF_000956105.1 Propithecus coquereli
CTGGCACATAATAAATGCTCAATATTAGACATTATTATTATTATTACTATTAGCATCACTATCCCTGTTCTGTGATCCATTGTTTTTCCATCATTCCTTGTGCTGCCTGTCCCTGGCAATACAAGGAAACACAAAGAGCAGCTCTCAACCTGAACAGAAGAGAATGAAGAGGAATGAGATGTAGAACTCTTTATCCATATTCCTAACCTTAGAGAGCAGCTATTACTCATAGGTGTTTGCTCTACAGATGGTGGTTGAAAACTAATGATTTATAATACTTAAATGTAAAAAATAAAATAG
>NW_012149352.1:0-250 GCF_000956105.1 Propithecus coquereli
TTTTTTCAGACTAAAATATTATTAATAATTAAACATGTAATAGACCTGGAATTTGACAGTTTTCAGAGCAGGAAAGTAAGGGTTTTAACCTTATAATGGTTGTGGAGTCTCTGATTTGCAAGAATATATTGAAAAAAAGGTGGTGGGACAGGGCGAGACCATCCCACTTAACTGGTGGTTTACTTAGAGTAGAATTATCTTAACAAATACCACCCTTCGCAAAAGTGACTGATTTCTTCAGCTGCTATTA
>NW_012149352.1:5433-5884 GCF_000956105.1 Propithecus coquereli
CAGATAAATGGCCCTCTATTTTGAGAGGAAGGAGTTTTAGATTTACAAAATCGAAGATTAAAAATGAACAAATTCCAGGTTCTCTTTTAAAGTCTATATTTTAGCAATATGCTTTCTACTTAATGCTTATTGCCTTCTACAAAGAGTGGAGCATATTAAACTAGTTTAAAGATTTATTACTTGTACTGATAGTCTTATTTAGTAACACAGTTTAATATTTTTGTTCATGCTATAATCGGCATTATTAGTTCTATAGATTAATTGAAAATTGAATATTTTTATCACTCATTATTAATATTAAGCTTGAAAACTTAGCATAAGAATTGGGCCACTGAGGAGAAGGGTGGATTAGTTTGTGGACTATCATGCAAATTGTGTGTGTTTACATCTTCTTAGGTGTGCCAGGGAGGCTATTTTAATAAAGTTATGAAAATGAAGTTTTTGGAAAAAG
>NW_012149352.1:8264-8673 GCF_000956105.1 Propithecus coquereli
GTTCTAGAGAGAATTTTTGCTAAGAAAAGAATTGCTTTTTATTTAAGAATAACTCAAGGAAGGGCCTGTTTATTTATGTAAGGTGTTCTTTAGTAAAAGGTTAGAAAAGGACTAATTAGATCTCACTACATGGTAAAGTTTCAGGAATTTTGGCATTGGCATCTGGGAGACCCTGAAGAAGACTGGGACCCAAGAGGGAGAAAGATGGAAAAACGAATATAGAAGAAAGGGATTGGGATAAAAGGATGTGTATGAAATGTGTTGGGAAGAGGCAGGGCTGGTGGAAGGGGGCTACATTTTTGGGAATGGTGTGTTCCCACTTGTGTTTTTCAGTAGCTTTTCTCCTTGTTGTAATCACTTTACAAACTCTCCTTCCTTGCTTCCATATCCCCAAGTCACCAGTAAAATC
>NW_012149352.1:10463-10982 GCF_000956105.1 Propithecus coquereli
AGATAATATATCCAAATCTACACAAGATAGCATCCACTTGTCTTTGTAGAGCTCAAAGGCAATGGCTCTAATTTGTCCTATGAAAGTCTACAGAGTCTCCCCGAAAAACAATCTTCAAGCCAGGTAATAAATGACACTAACAGTTCAATTATGCCATAGAACGAAACTTAAGATAATTTCCGGAAGTTTTGCACTGACTTAGCAAAGAAGAGATTAAAGGAAAAAATTCTTATATTTTGATTAGTGACTCAAGAAAAGTTTGTATAAATTAGATTAAAATACCCCATTTATTTTCACCCTGCAAGATTCATTATCTAAAACTCTTCAAATATTTAAGAACTGTATTTGGAATTAGATATCAGGAACTTATGCCAGCAATTTTAATATTAATATTTATCTTTGTTGAAAGCTATATTTGTATATAACAACATTTGTAGAGATTAAAGAGACTTTTTATGTCTTTGAGGACTTAGGCTATGTAACTAAGCCAAGAGAACATTAAACAAGTCTTTAAGTGCC
>NW_012149352.1:11032-12385 GCF_000956105.1 Propithecus coquereli
GAGGTGGAAGCAGATTGAGCTACTTGTTCTAGAGAGAATTTTTGCTAAGAAAAGAATTGCTTTTTATTTAAGAATAACTCAAGGAAGGGCCTGTTTATTTATGTAAGGTGTTCTTTAGTAGAAGGTTAGAAAAGGACTAATTAGATCTCACTACATGGTAAAGTTTCAGGAATTTTGGCATTGGCATCTGGGAGATCCTGAAGAAGACTGGGACCCAAGAGGAAGAAAGATGGAAAAACGAATATAGAAGAAAGGGATTGGGATAAAAGGATGTACGAAATGGGTTGGGAAGAGGCAGGGCTGGTGGAAGGGGACTACATTTCTGGGAATGGTATGCTCCCACTTGTGTTTTTCAGTAGCTTTTCTCCTTGTTGTAATCACTTTACAAACTCTCCTTCCTTGCTTCCATATCCCCAAGTCACCAGTAAAATCTCATTATGCTTAAGTAACACCTAAGCACTGTGTTAGCAGTGTTTTAAGTGAGTGAAAAAGAAGGGGATATTTTATATATTTGGGGAAAATTAGTTGAAAGATTGGCAGCTGGAAAAGGCAATGCAGATAGCAGGTGTGGAAGATTCACTGGGAGCTGGAATGAATTAACAGTGAAAGGAACCTTGACAACGTAAATTGCCACTGAAACTCTCTTGGAGGATGTTGTAATTCCTGCTTTTGGGTGGCATGTTAGTTTGAGCTGTTTTGTTTTGTTTTATTTAAAAGATTATCCCATAAAATGAAGGACATATTATACGTATGTAGACATTCAACTATGCTGTCTAGGCCCATTGAATTATTTGTAAAGTTAAGCCGAATGTTATAACAAATCCCATCATTTTGTCATCTCCAAATATCTGCCTCCCCCTTCTACTATTAGATCTCAAGTATTTTAGAAATAGGTAAAATAGTGTGGAAGATTTTTTTTTAATTGAAAAATGAGAAATGAGAGCTGTCAGTAGGGAGGGACTACCAGAATTTCAAGGTTAAACAAAGGAACAGTTTGAGTTTGAGGGGTCAGTGTAGGGTCAAAAATCCAAAAACCTCTGCATTACTCCATTACTAAAGAGTAAAATAATTGTTATTCAAAATTATGATCTCTGTGTAAAGCCTTATAAACATGTTTGAGAAGCCCACACATCATTTTTAAAATTGGCACAATACTATTAATACCACAGGTTTTATATTCTTTATTGATTTTATAATAATTTTTAAACTATCCAGGGATTGCAAAACTACCAACACATTTAGGAGGACATTTATTATCCCAGGTAGGCTGAGACCTGTGGATTGAAAAACTTCTATTATATCTACTTACCAGTCAAAGATCTAAGACTGGATCATGGAATCCAAGCAGTTGAG
>NW_012149352.1:12435-13078 GCF_000956105.1 Propithecus coquereli
TAATGAAATTTTGTATGTCGGTAGTAGTTACAAATATAGATATCTTATTTGCATGAAAGTTGTTTGCATATTTTTTTGAATAGCCCAGAATCTTCTTACAAAGTAGATATATTCACTGTATATAAGTGCATCAAAAATTCTACAGACAGCTTCAATGAAATTTGCATGATAAACTATTACCATGTATGTGCAGTCAAACCAAAAACAGCAATAAGGGCTACATGATTTCAACAATTCTTCAAGAGAAACCATAGCCAGGGAATAAATAATCCTCAAATATCCCTGAGAGCTGAAGAACCCAGAAATCACTCCATTTGTCACAGAAAGCTTGGTGGACAAATCGTGAGCAGTCCAAATAAAAGAGAGTCTACAAAGGACGAATTTTGCAAGGAAGTCAATGGTGACTATGGCAATTTTAGATAATGTTAAGGTGACCTAGTCCCTATAAATTCTTGCGATTAATTAAGTTGAACTCTCTGTTAAGATAAAGCCCCAGACTTAGATGAAATTGCTGTCAATAGAATCCATACTCAGCTGAAAATAGATAGTGGGCACAAAGGATGGATATTGTCCATAAAAGTCAACAATGGAAACAGAGCCAAGGTAGCTCAGAACATGCAAGGCTATATTTCTGAATTTTATG
>NW_012149352.1:15162-21846 GCF_000956105.1 Propithecus coquereli
GTGTGTGTGTGTGTGTGTGTGTGTGTGTGTGTGTTGGGAGTGTGTTGCTGTAGTCAGTAGGGATATTTGCCTAGACCTAAAACTTGAGGAACCTTGTTATTATGGTTACCTTCCAGTAGCTTCTATTTCAAAAGAGCCCCAAGAATCTTCATTACAACCCTATATATACAATGAAATCCATCCATCTCTGGAGTTAAATGTATGAATGGAAGAGTGAAAGGGTCTCAGAATCTGAAAGCCACACTTGTTTTTAGAAGAATCATCAGAATATGAGGCTACATGTTCTGTTAGACTCTCTGTAGTTCTTGATTCTTACTTAATTTGCCCTCCTCAGCCATTTCTGCTTCTCAAAATCCTTCCCATTCATCTGAGACATTTGCAAATTCTATAATCTCCAGTACTAAATCCATGATTACCATCTTCCCCAACTGATATGTATAATTTATCTCTCTGGTATACTTTTTTTTTTTTGAGACAGAGTCTCATTCTGCTGCCCGGAGTAGAGTGCCATGGCTTCAGCTTAGCTCACAGCAACCTCAAACTCCTGGGCTCAAGCAATCCTACTGCCTCAGCCTCCCGAGTAGCTGGAACTACAGACATGTGCCACCATGCCTGGCTAATTTTTTCTATATAGATTTTTAGTTGTCCAAATAATTTCTTTCTATTTTTAGTAGACACGGAGTCTCGCTCTTGCTCAGGCTGGTCTTGAACTCCTGACCTTGAGCGATTCACCCGCCTCGGCCTCCCAGGGTATATTTGGATGTTCCTCTTTAGTGACCATAGCTGCTTTGTTTTTACCACCAGAGTGAAATTTTACTGAGATTACTATGAACAATTTATATATAAATTTCACATTGCATGAAGTACATAAAGCCTTCATTAATTTATGTTGTTTTTGTTTGTTTGTTTGTTTGTTTTTAGGGCCAATGCACTAAGAACTAGAGTTACAAAGATAATTTCAAAACATATGTGCAAAATTTCAACAGCGCTTATTTAAGAATTTGTGGGCTGCTTTGGATTTGAGCAGACCTAATGCCACATCCTTACTCATGTTTGGAATATAATCAAAGACTAACAGGTACCAAGAGAAGAATAAATATATAATTGTCTCTTTTAGGGCTAAGAAATAAGCTATATAGAAGGGGGAATTTGCCAAGAACATGCCACCTTCTTGGGGAAGAGCATTCCAAGTACAATGAACAGAAAGTGCATAACCTGCATTAGGACTGTAGCTGGCACATGCAGAGGCCGTGTGACCAGAGCAGGTGGAATACATGAGGGGAGTTGTAAGACATGATGTAACAGAGATAATGAGAACCAGATCATGTGGTACCTTCTAGGCTCTTGTAAATATGCTGGCTTTTATTAACAGTGATATGGAGAGTCACTAGAGAATTTGAGAAGAAGAGTGATAGGATTACTCTACCTTTGAGTACAAATAGACCATAGTTGGACAAGGATACAGACAGCAGAGAGACAAATCAGGAGAGTATGGGAAGAATCCAGGTGGGATAAGACAGTGGCTTGAACAAGAGTGCAATGGCAATAGTGTTGACAATTGGTTCAATTTGGTACATTTTTAAAAGGTATTTGCCTTGGTGTAGAGTGTAAGAGAAAGACCGGATTCAGAAATGATTTGGCCTGAGTAGCTGGGAAGTTTATATTGCCATTAAATGAGATGGAGAGGACTGGGGTTGTGGGGGAGCAGGTCTGGCGGGTAATGGAAGGAAAATCAGGTTATCATTTTTAGAAACATTATGTTTTAGATCCCTATTGATCATCCACAAGAAGGTGTCTAGTTGGCATTTGTGTTTATGAGTCTGGGGTTCTAGGAATAGGTTTGAACCAAGGATATTAATTTGGGAGTTGTCAGACTAGAGTTGGTATTTAAAACCTTGAGTTTTCAAGAGATCACTTAGGGAGTTAGTGTAGATAGACCAGAAGTCGTCTGAGATTTGTCACCCAAGGCTTTCCATTGCCTACAGATTGGAATATGTAAAGAAATTAACAAAGGAGAATGAAAAGAAGCTGCAAGTGACATAAAAAGATAATGAAGTGAGAGAGATGTCCAGATGCTAAGTGAACAAATGAGTTTCAAAAAGACCTAATTAGCTATATAGATATAGCTGGTTTGTGAAGTAAGATGCAGGCTTATAATTGAAAAGAATAGCTTCAGTGGAATAATGGGTTGAAACTTCATCCCACAGGGTTCAAGAGAAAATGAGAGACTTCAGAGACATAATGTACAGATACCTTTTTTTGAGAATATTTTCTATAAAGGAGAATGAAGCTGATGGGGTTATAGAATCAAAGGAGAATTTCTGGTTTGTTTTATGCTGATCATTATAATACCATGTTTATAACCTAATAAGAATGATACAATAAAAAGTAAAGGGCAATGATTTAAGAATGCTAGAACCATGAATAGGTGACAGAAGGTGAATTCTAAGGCGCCACAGTTGGGATTGGCCTTACACAAAAGCATGAGTAGTACATTCATCTTAACTGGAATGAAGAAGGACTCTGAACACAAAAGCAGTTTTGTTGTAGATATTTTGGTCAGAGCATATGGATTTACTTTCTGAATGTTTCCATTTTTTCAGTGAAATGGGATCCTACGCCGACAGCTGAGAATGAAGAGTGGGGTAGGAGTTGTTGGAGGTTCAAGGACAGAGAAGTTGTGAAATAGTTTTCTAGGAGAGGAGGAAAGAGAATAAAGTTGTTCTAGAATGTCTGGGTATCCATAATGGCCTCTGTGAAGTTAGAGCGCAATCTTTTAAAAGTAAACTACTTAGCTCAGTTTTGTTTTTCTCCAACCAAATTTAGTTGCTCTCGTACAGGTGGGGCATAGGCAAAGAATTAGAGTTTTGCCGAGTAAGTACAACACAGCAAGATAGGGGCAAGGGATTTGATGGTATATACTAGAGCGTCATTAAAATCATGCCTCTATTTTGAGGGCAAATCAATAGACACTCTATTGCATGTACCCCTATTCTGACTTTGATCCATAGTACAAAACTTCCAATGGAAAGGGTACTGGCAGTGATATCACTATGGGTAAATGTGCCTACATCTGTAGTTGTTAGCCTAACTGGAGAAATAACTATTTAATACATTGATTCCTGTGATTTTCACCTCTCAGAGATTTTAGTGACACTTATCTAGTAATGCCTTATGAAGACTAAGGCTCCAAACAGATGAAGGAGTTAAGGTCAGAGAGGAGAGTGCCTTGCCCAAGGCCCCAGACAGTGGCTGAGCTGGGATTAGACCTCCTGCATCCTTTTACATGAGCCTTGCTCTGTCTGCTACACCGCACTGTATCAGCCTGTGCCTCGGGTCATAATTTAATTACACGTATTGGTTTTAGTTCTGGTTTGGAACAACTGTTATCTGACTTGCAATTTCCTTTGTACCCATTAGTGAAAAGGTCAAAAGTTTTGACTATAACCAAAATTCACCTCTAATAAATGGCAGGCCCTCTTTTTTTTACTTTCCTCAGTCTTAAAGCTGTAGGATACAAAATTGCAAAAGCCTATGTTTATGCAACACAGATTACATGTGGCATTAGGGAACTGAGAAAGTTTTGGAAACTAAATCTGAAAGGCAAATATGGGGTAATTAAATAAATTATTTTAGGGTCGGTGTTTATTTTGTCATAAAATGTGGATCACTCAAGGAAGTAAAAATTAAAAAAATATCTTTTATCAAAACACTAAGTGGAAATTTAATTTTAGAAGGAAGAAATTGCTCTGTTTTTCACCATGGAAGCTAAGCTCTGGGGAATTGCTCTGCTGTCTATGTGATGCTTTCCTTATACATGCACTGCCTCCTTAGGAAAGAACAAAAAGGGAAATATTTTTCCGTGCTTTGTTTATATTAAATGTTACTTTTATTTGGAACCACTGTAGCTCAGTTATTAAAATGTAGAGAATACGCTACTTGGTAATGTGTTGACATTTGTTTAGTATTATACTACTGTCTGAAATTTCTCGTTAATGTTCACATGGCATTTTGAGAGATAGTTGCAAATGATGGTGTTTCAAATGTTTTGCCTTCCAACTCCATACCTGTCACACAATTGCGTGTTCCACAAGCATCTGAAATGCAATATATTTTAATACTGATCTTATTTGTCCTCCCATCAAATATCCCTCTCTAAATATTCTTGTAATCTACCACAAGATCCAAGTAAAATATCTGGAATTTATTCTTGGGTCCATAGCTCAACGGGTAAGAATTCAGACTCTGGAACCAGACTGACATATATTCAAACCTTGACTCTCCACCTTATCAAGCTGCCCTAATATGTTGTTTAGTTTAGTTTTTCCAGCCTTTTTGTCATCTCTAAACATGGGGAAATAATAGTGCCTAGTTCATAGGATTATTTTCAAGATTAAACAAAATAATACACTTAATGAATATTTACTGAGCCTCTACTATACAGTATTGGGTGGACATACCAGTGAGGAAGATATACAATGCTCAACCTTTAATAGACCAAGGAATCTATTTGAAAAACAGATACTAAATCAAAAAACAAATAAGCAAACATGATTATATCAAATAATAAATGCCATGATAGAAATGAAAGTAGGTGACATTACAGAGATAGGAGAATTAGATGAGCAGGAGAGGGGAGATCTTTGCAGGGATCTGAAAATAAAAATCCAGCAATATAAAAATCTAGATGCAGAGAATTTCAGCCCATGGAAGGAAGCAACTACCGCAAAAGCAACAAAGTGTGAGTGGCATTTTTGAGACATGTTGAACAATAAAAAATAGACCATCATGGTCAGAAAGGAATGACAAAGAAGCAGAAGGGTCCAGATGATGTCAGAGGTTGGCAGGGACCAGATAATACAGCATGTAAAAAAGACAAAATCAAAGACTTTTGATTTTATTTTTAATGAGATAGAAAAAACAATGGAGAATTGTCTACAGGCATGGCATGATGCATTCTACTTTTGAAAAAATATTACTTGGTTACTGTTTATGCTATAGGGTAGTCTTACTATTTCATTTAAGCTGTAAATATGTCTCCTGATTTATTTTTCTATGTAGCTCATATCATTGCTTACCATATTTTATATCTGTTTATTTGTTTACTGTGTACCTCAAGCCAATAAAATATAAATTGTGTAAGAAAAAAGACATTGATTTATTCCATGTTGTGTCTTAGTTGTTCAGAGGGTTTTCAGCAAAGATCAGACTACACCAATTGAGTTAATTAATGTATGAATACAGGAATTAAGCAGGGCAGAGTGAAATCAGAATGATTCACAAATGAATGGATTAAGGACCCAACTAAATAGTGTTGACATAGTGAGACCCAGAAGACTGTCAAGCAACATTGGGGTTGGAGACATTTAGAAGCTAAGGATTAGGAATAGAATTTTGATAATCCAAACATTGGCTGTTAGACATTCAATGGAGGTACAATGTAGGTAGTTGGATATAAAACACTAGAATCTATGGAAGTGGTCAGGGATGGAGAGCAAAGCTCCATTTCTGTGGATCAGAGGTCCACGTAAGTCTTCGCTTGGTCCCCTGCTCAGGTGTCACAGATTGCAATGAAGGTTTTAGTCAAAACCGGGTTTTCATCAGAGGCTGTACTGAGGAAGTGTTTACTTCCACACTCCCCAAGGCTGTTGTCAAAATTCATTTCATCATGGATATGGATTCATAGAATCTTGCTTCCAAAACCAGCAACAGTAAGAGATTCCAGCAAGATGGGAGTTAAAATTTTGTGCAAACACATAATTATAATCATGCATGTTCTATATTCTTCGCCATATTCCATTGGTTAAAACAATTCACAGGTCCTATCCATACTAAAAGGAGGAGATTATGTGAAGATGTGCATGCCAGGAGGTGAGAATCACAGGGCCATCTGAATATCTGTCTATCACAAGGCCAGAGGAGGAAGGAAGCAAAAAGCTTTAGAGTGCTAAAAGGAAACAGACAATGTCAAATCAGGCTTCTTTATGCAATCCTGGTTTGATGTTCAGAAGCAAAAGTAACATATATAGACTTCTCAGATGCAGGAAAACTAAGAGAATTAGTTGCCAGGAGATCTACTCTAAAGAGAAACTAAAGAAAGTTTTTCAGGCTGGAGGAAAATGATGTGAATATGAAAGTTTGATCTTCAGGAATAAAGGAAAAAAATAGAAATTGTAAATAGCTGGATAAATATAAAATACAGCTTTTTCCACCCTCTATGGTCTTTAAAATACATGTGACTATTTAAAACCAATATTCTAACATTGTCTGGTATTTTTAATGTATACAGATATAGTACATATGACTATTATAAAAGTCAGGAAAAAATAAGAAAGGACGTAAATAATTCCAAGTTTTCTAGATTTTACATGAAGTGGTCAAATATCAACTCTACAGACTGTTAAAAGTTAACTATGTATATTGTAATTCCTAGAGTAACTATAAAAAAGATAGTACGATGTGGCCAAAAAGACAATAAACTAAAAGGGAATTGAAATAATCCAAAATTAGACAGGAACAGGAATAAAACAGAAAACAACAGAAACAAAAAGAGAGGACAGAGAACGGTAATAAAATGGTACACTTAAATTCAATTACATCATTAATTACATTAAATATTAATCATGTAAACATTGCAATTCGAAGTTAGAGATTAACACAGTGGAAGAAAGAGTAAGATTCTTT
>NW_012149352.1:24406-26610 GCF_000956105.1 Propithecus coquereli
TGTATATACAAGAAGCAAATAATTAGAAAGTAATTTTTTAAAATCCTTTTTACAATGGCATGAAAACCACAAAATACTTAGAAAAATAAACTAGTAAAACACAGCCAAGTCTTCCATAATGAAAATGGTAGAACGTTAATGAAGTCAAAGAAAAAATAAACAAATGCAAAAATATATGGTACTCATGAATTGGAGTGTTCATTATCATTAAGATGTCGAATATTTAAATTATCTTAAAGATTTAATATTATGACAAAGTTTTACCATTTATTTTTTAAAATAAATTGACAAACATACTTCTAAAATAAATATGAAATGCCAAGGCTTAAAATAGCTGGAATAATTGAAAGCCTTATCTTAACTGAGTTCAAGAATCAGAAACCTCAAAAGGCCGGTACCGGTGAAAAGATAGACACATACATACATGAAAAGAACAGAATATGGAGTCCATAATTATACTTACATGCTCAAAGAAAAGTGATTTTGAACCAAAGGGCTGAGGCAATTCTATTAGGAAAGAAACATATTTTCAACAAAGGCTTATGGACAAGTGATTTATGTATGTAAAGATAAAATAATAAATATTTATACCTCATTCACACAGTAGACAGATTTTAACTTCAAATGAATCACAGACTTAACTATAAATCTAAAAGAATATAGCATCTAAAAGAAAAGGAGAAAATCTTTACTATGCTTGCACAAACAAAGATTTCCTGAAGAACACATAAAAACATAACATAGAAAAACTAAGAAGCTGGATCTCACTAAAGTTTGCCATTGAAATACATAATTAAGAAGATGAAAATGAAAACTCCATACAGGAAGAAAATATTCACGACACATATATGAGGCAAAAGACATGTTCCCTGAATATCTAAACAACTTTTCAACTCAATAGTAAAGTAAATCATCCAACATAAATTGGGCAAAAGATTTGGACATTTTACAAAAGATGAGATAGAAGTGGCAAGTGGGCATATGAAAAGATACTCAATATTATTAATTATCATGGAGATGCAAATTGAACAATGAGTTATCACTACACACCTTATACATCCATTGGATTTGCTAAATAAAAAAAAAATAAGCATACTAAGTATTAGTGAGGATTGGAGCAATTGCAATTCTTGTGCACTGATGGTGGGACTATACAATGGTACTGCCACTTTGCAAAATAATTTGGTGGTTTCTTAAGACATTAAATGTATACCTAGCTTGTGATCCAGCCATTCTCTCCCTAGTGATGTACCTAAGATAAACCAAAAATATATATGAATAATGACATGTATATAAATGTTCCTGGTAGCTTTATTTGTGATGTCCCCAAACTAGAACAACTCAAATGCTTGTGAATAGGTGAGTGGATACTTACCCATTAAAAGGATGAACTACTGATATATGGTATAACATGACTATTAAAATCATTACACCGAGTGAATAAAGTAAAGCAAGAAAGAATTTAAATTCTATTATTCCATAGATATAAAACTTCTGCACAGCCAAGGAAACTATCACGAGAGCAAACAGACCACCTACAGAATGGGAGAAAATATTTGCATGTTACACATTATGTTACACAGTAAAGGGCTGATAACTAGAATCTATATAGAACTCAGGAAAATCTGCAAGAAAAAATCAAACAACCCCATTAAAAAGTAGGCAAAGGATATGAACAGAAACTTTTCAAAAGAAGACAGACTAATGGCCAAAAAACATATTTAAAAAAAGCTCAACATCTCTAATCATCAGGAAAATGCAAATTAAAACCACAGTGAGATATCACTTGACTCCAGTTGGAATGGCTTTTATCAAAAAGTCCCCAAATAAAAAGTGTTGGTATGGCTATGGAGAGACAGGAACACTCTTACACTGCTGGTGGGACTGCAAACTAGTACAACCTCTGTGGAAAGTAATACGGAGATACCACAAAGAACTAAAAGTAGAACCACCATTTGATCCAGCAATCCCACTACTGGGCATCTACCCAAAGGAACAGAAGACATTCTATAAAAAAGACATCTGCACTGGAATGTTTATAGCAGCACAATTCACAATCACAAAGATGTGGAAACAACCCAGGCATCCATCAATACGTGAGTGGATTAATAAAATGTGGTATATGTATATCATGGAATTCTACTCAGCCACAAAAAAACAATGGTGATCTAGCACCTCTTGTATTATCCTGGGTAGAGCTGGAG
>NW_012149352.1:26660-27173 GCF_000956105.1 Propithecus coquereli
TAAAACTGCAGGCCCAGATGCTTCACTGGTAAAATTTATTAAACATGCAATGAAGAAATTTAAAAAGTCTTAGACAAATATACTCTGAACATAGAGGAGCAGGTCAGTACCCAAATTATTTTATGTGGCCAATATAACCCTAACACATGAAAAAAAAAAAACTTACAAAAAAAGACCAATATTTCTCATGAACATGGATGCAAAATTCTTAAAGATATGTTAACAAATTAAATCCAACAATCAGATAATAAATATATCATGAGCAAATAAGCTTTACCCTAGGTATGTGAGATTGGTTTACCATTTGAAAATCAAACAATATAATCAACTACATTAATGGAAAAAGGATAAAAATCTATATTATTACTTCAACTGTTACAGAAAAACCATTTGACAAAATTTAGCATACATCCAAGATTAAAAATAAGAGCAAATCAGAAATTTAGTATGAAACTTTCTAAACGACAAAGGGCATCCGTAAAAATTCCACAGTCAACATTTTATTTACTAGTG
>NW_012149352.1:37388-37689 GCF_000956105.1 Propithecus coquereli
TTCATGACTTTTTATGCTTCAAATACTGTTTGTCATCCATAGTTACCTGAGACAAAAATGTTCTCATCTTATCAGTCTAATCAGCAGGTGGTTTGGTTCAGGAAGTGAATGACTTTGGAGCATGAAATTATATCATGAAAGAAAAAATGTTTCCCAGATTCTACACTTTATGCCACTCTACAAGAGAAAGTCATTATCCTTAGATTTTTACATGTGAGCTTATTATTTATAAATTATTTATAAATAATTACTTATCAGATTCACAGTTGAAGAAAGAACTACTAAAATGTCCATGATTTAA
>NW_012149352.1:38569-39994 GCF_000956105.1 Propithecus coquereli
GCTCTCATTGTTCTGGACCAGCTGGGTGCCAATTGAAAATAAGCCTTTTGACTTTAGGTTAAATTATAATACAAAAATCACAAATAAAGAGCACTTTTATGAAATGATAGAATTAAATTGTATTGTTAAAGATATTGAATCAGGAACCAAAACCTTTCCCTTTTCCCCTACCCTATATAGCACTCAATCTGTAACTCAAGTTTGACAAGTTCTGCTTTTTGACAAGTTTTAGAGATAGTAGAGTGAGGAAGCTTCCTGTGCAGTTTCTTGCTTCCAGCAGTCTAGGTACAACAATGGTCCCGCAGGCTGATAGTGCTTTAAGCTCTGTAACTCCCAGCATATCAGTTAAACCTTCTGAACCCATTTCCTCATTCATGAAATGGCCAGGGGTCCCTGATTAAGTGATCTCTAAAGTCTCTTCCAGATCCATTGTTATAAAACTGAATATTTACTGTATTGAGGCAAGATACAGTCTTGGCCCTCTCTCAGCCACTACATAAACCTGGAATTAACCCATACCTCCTGCCAGCTCTTTGTGACACCTTACACACCATATTTTATTGTATCGATTGGATGATAACCTTTTCAAAACAAGATGTCTAGTAGGATGCTCTTTTATATCACAATCTGCCTTTACTTTGATGTATTCTCTTTAGATAAAGTATATACCTATTATATTTCAGAAATTCTGACATTAAAGTAAAAGGATGCTAGAATGAAATCGATAGGCATCAACTTTCCTTCAACGCATTGCCTTAAAATTAAATGCCAACTGGTAATTCAGTCCCATATCTGTTCATGACTTCACTATAACTGAAAGTAACTTCAGTTGATTTCTTTTTTCCAGCTAGAAAATTGATTTCATATATTACATCTAAACGGCTTAAATCGGTGCACTATTAGTAAATTTGCTAAGGAAGTCTCCAGTCTGTGTAGCATTAATTCAGATAAGCTTGAGAATTGTTAGCATAATAATGAGGTAATAGTTTGTCTAATTTAATCTTGACACAGTGATATGTGACACTTCAATAATAGCTGATGTGACCTTAAAGGTTAATGATGGCATGGCTCATCTCAAGTGACAGACTACTTCAAGTTCTCCTGCAGTCGATCTTAATTCTTTCTTTGCTTTTTTATTTTATTTTATTATTATTAGGTTACTGGTGCAGTAATGAAGCTTCAGTGAACTGTTATCTGGAACTGCAAACTCAGGCAAATTAGTTCAAGAGGCCACATGATGAGACATTCTTTGTTAAAGTAAATGGCAACCCTGTTATGACAGTGTACATGAGGTAAAAATGTTTCTATTATAGATAATAAAATGCAGGACTCTTCAGAGATACTTCTGTGTATGGAACTTTTTCAACTACCGAGATAAAGTTTTCTCAGACTATTGTATTATCATTTACATGCCCTTCTCACTTC
>NW_012149352.1:41879-44403 GCF_000956105.1 Propithecus coquereli
ATTGTGTTTAGCCAAGGAGCTATCTCTTGCTGTCGTCATTCTCCTTTGGCTCAAGCAGGGGTTGTGGAGGTGGGAAGTTCATTCTAAACCAGAAAATGGTGGAAATGAACTTGATGCCCAGCCACGAGCCCTGTTATATTGACTCTAGGACTAGCTTTTTGTTTGTTTGTTTATGCAAGTGATTCTCAAGGGATTTAAAGGGCTACCTGCCACCACGACATCAAGGTCCCCTGGGCACTTGTGAACTGCAAAATCAGGTGCTCCTACCAACCTCACCAAATCAGAACCTCTGGCTCCTGACGTTGTCTCTAACCCATTTGCTTTCTGTATATATTTCTATTTTCTTATCCATCTCTTATTTATCTCTGCCATCTTGTTTTTTTAAAAAATAACCCTTAAGCTAAGTTTAATGGCATTAATATTGATCCATATAGCCATAAAATAAATATTCACTGCACTCCTACTACGCGTCACATACAGAATCCCATAATGCAGAGACGGATGAATAAGACATAATAGTTGACATCCTAGCTTGTATTGTCAGTGGGGAAATCAGCCATCAGACTGATTAGTCCTACCGTAGGATTTGGGCACGCAGGAGGCATTCAAACTGAGATTAATGATTCAATTCTTTTCAAAATAGTCTCTTAAACGAGAGTAAAAGGAACAAATGGTAGCCACTTGTATGCATACCCTAGTCAGAAATTTAAGGTAAAAAGACCTCAGGTAGTCCTGATATAACAGTTAAGGAGGCTTAAGCTAAAAGATGACAGTCCCAAAATCCAAATAAACCCATCTCACTGTGTATCCAACTGCCCAGCCTGCTCCCTGCAGCCCTCACTGCTTTCCTTTGAAAGGAACTCACCGTGCAAGCAGGTGAGGGAGTTTATAACAGAGCACATCAAAAGCGGAATGGGTAAGTGAGAGAAAGCAATCACACAGGGAGATCATTAATTGGAGGGGCTTATCTCTTCAGTGAGTCCGGAATGTGTAAGCTGCAGTGCTGTGAATTGAATTTCATGCACTCCTATTGTGTGTGAAGAGCTGGCTGTGTGTGGGAGGTGCTGAGTGATTTGCCAAAAGTGTTGTAAGAACACCAGCAATCAAAAAGCCACTGGGCTCTGAAAAGCCTGGAATTGAGTGACGGTGCAAAAGCATGAAGGCTGAAGTGAATTGGGACTTTTCGCTGAAATGGAGCTTGAAGCAGAGGAAGTACAATCAGTCATCAAGGGCTGGGAAGAGAAAGGCAGGGCAGAGGGGCTTGGCCAAGGTCTTGCTAAAATCTCAGTTCATCAATCAGATTTAGACTCTTGCTGAGGAAAGGTCTACCTGGGCCTGGGTAAAAGGCTCCTCAAAGTCCATAAAACTTATTGAAACTAAGGGCCTATTAGGAATCGTGAATCTATACTGAGGGGAAATAGAAAGTCATTTTAAACTATTCACATATCTAAAGAGGACACACACACACACACACACACACACACACACACACACGTATGCACACATACACCCCCCACACACACACACACAACCCATGAGGACGCTGAAGGCCCCGTTACTTTACATGCTCACATCCCATTCCTCTAACCCACGCACTTACACACTCGGACATCTGAACTCTTTGACATTCTTCCAACAAACCTTGCCACCTTTAACCCCTATTTCCTTGGCCTGCAATACTTCCTGTGTTACTTTTTTTTCTACCTAATCACTGCAACCAACTTTCTAGTCCTAGCTCTGATACTAATTCCCCATTTGAAATGAGTCCGAGTTAAGAATACTTGCTCTGTAACTGCAGAGTAGCTTCTATCTATCATAACACTCCACATCTGGCCCCTGCCTAATCTCAGCAGCTGAGCCTCGTGTCTATCCTTTCTTCAGTTTCCTCAGTCCTTGCATGAGTTCCTCTTCATCCTTTAGAACTTTCTTCAAAGGTCATTTCCTCAGGGAAACTTTTCTGATCCCCAAGTTAAACAGTCTTACAGCAGCCTATACCTCAACTTTTAACAGTGACTTTTTGGCATCTGTCTTCCTCACTAAACTGTAAGCTTGGGAGGTCAGGACTGTATCTATGTTGGCCTCTGTGGTATTCCTGCTTTTTGGTATAGTGTCTGGCATTTTTTGAGGCCCCCAAAATTATGTTTCGTCTTAGTCCGTCTTCTCAATTGATTGTGAAATCCTTGAGGTTAAGGGCTCTGTCCTAGATTTGTTTCTTTAGATTGAAACAAATACCTGGTGCATGATACATCTAACGTCAATGCGTGTTAAATGAATCATTGTTAGACAAAATTATCTAGAGCACAGTTTCTCAACCTAGGTGCTACTGACATTCCAGGCCAGGTGGTTCTCTGTCGTGGGGGCCTGTCTGGTGAACTGTAGGATGCTTGGCAGCATGCCTGGTCTCTACCTACCAGATGTCAGTAGCATCTTCACAGTTGTGAAAACCAAAAATGTCTCCAGACATTTCCAAGTATTCCCACCGGGGATGGGTGAGTGTATGTGTGTGTGTGTGTGTGTGTGTGTG
>NW_012149352.1:44453-46218 GCF_000956105.1 Propithecus coquereli
CAGCCATAAAAATTGATGATGATATAGCACCTCTTCTATTATCCTGGATAGAGCTGGAGCCCATTCTACTAAGTGAAGTATCACAAGAATGGAAAAATAAGCACCACATGTACTCACCATCAAATTGGTATTAGTTGATCAACACTTAAGTGCATATATAATAATAACATTTATCAGATGTTGGGCAGATGGAGGGGATGGGTATATATACACACCTAATGGGTGTGGTGCGCACCGTCTGGGGGATGGACACACTTGAAGTTCTGACTCAGGTGGGGCAAAGGCAACATATGTAGCCTAAACATTTCTACCCCTGTAGTATGCTGAAATAAAAAAAATAAAAAACAATAAAAAATAATAAAAAAAACTTTAATTCTCTAAGTTAGACAACAATAATGTTCTAGAAATTTGAGACAATTTTCTTTCAAATCACAATATCATACAATTTCCTAAACTGTTATATGGTTGACTGCTGCAAGATTGATCCAGGTTCATAAGGTCTAAAAGCTCTTTGTATTATCTTGGTGTAAACCCAAGCTCCAAACCAATGACATGAAAAAAAGTTCACACACTGATTTTTTAACTCATTATTAACACAAGCACGGTTTAAGAACAAAAGTCAATCAGTGAAACGCAGAAACAAAAATGCATATTGCAACCAATATTTATTATAGGAAAGCTAATCCCTGTAGTAGGAATGATTAATTGCTACTTAACAAGGTATTCCAGATGAAAAGTATTTTATTGACTATACCATAACTATAACATCATGTAATGGATCTAAGAACTTCTATTATACTGTCATTTGAAGCAAAGATTTCAAGTAATTAAAAACTGAGTTCATTTTTATAACAATAAAATGTTCCAGAAGAATGTTATTTTTCGTAACTTGAACTAAAGATAACACCGGAAGCCTTGAGACTCAATAAAGTAAAGGGAAACAAGCAGCCTACTATTTTTGAAGAATGGAAACATCATTAACTAAGGAGAACTATCCCTATGGTATCTGTCTGTATCATGATATCAGTTAACACTTCCAATTGTGGTAGTAAACAGCATTGGAATTCCAGTCTAAGAGAAGTCCCACTAGCTGATAACTCTTCTACCTTGTTGGGTGAACTTGAGCAAGTCACTTTAGTTCTCTGAGTTACTGTGTCTTCATCCATTAAATATGGATACTCTTGTCAATTTACAAATATTTTGTTAAGACACAGTAGGAGCACACACATAGAGAGACACACACACAGATATATAGTAGGTTGTAAAGTCCATCATATAAAGGCATTGCTCTTTGCTCATCAATCACTCAAAAATTTTCTTTTAATAGTTTTGTCACTGTTGTCATTGGCTAAAGGTTCTTGTGCACAAAACTTGTTTTACTAAACAGAGAGCTAAGGGTAGGTGGGAGGACTTTATTAGTACAGTATTTTTGGGATGCTTTTGTTACTTAAAAATCTGAACACTTATCTTTAGAGATGTTGTAACTCATGAGAACATTATAATATCTATCTGAGTGTGTGAGTGTGAAAAAGTTTGTAAGTTGGTAATGATAAGAAATATGTAGCTGGTGTATTGGAAATTTTACTATAAAATTATTAACCAGAAAGTATGCAACAGTAATTTATTTCCTAAGTAAATTTTGAATGGCATATTCAATGTTTATTTAAAGAAATGGTTACCATGGCATCCTTGCAGAAAAATATGCCAGTACCTGAAATCAAAAATAGCAATTTTAGTATTGTTCTTCAGGCTGAAAAATATACAT
>NW_012149352.1:46268-47844 GCF_000956105.1 Propithecus coquereli
AAGTCAGAGAGCATTTCCTTCTAGAATGTTTTTCTAGAACTTGAATCTGAAAGTCAGAACCTCCTAATTGGTACCATCTCTTTTAAATTGGTACTAGCTCTGGCTGTACACATGCTTGTATTCAAACTCTTTTCCTCCACTGTAAAAGCCCTTGGTTATCTAGACTTACCTATGGCCCCAACTTAACTCTCCTTGTTTTCTCATTTTTTCTCCAGTAAGATGATGTATCACTATTTTTGTAACACTCTTTATTCATTTCTACATAAAGATATTTCTGGATGGTGGAATGAATTGGCAAAAAGTTCACTTTTCATTTTCTCGGAAGGAGATAAAGCTAGGGAAATAATAACACTTCATCTAACAAAGCTGATGCTATTCTTCCAGGAGGGAAAATAGGCAACATAGATGGGAAACGTAGATTTTTTTTTTCAGTTACCTCCAGGCCACAGAATAAATTTCAGCTAATAGAATAAGTGTCCTTTCATCAATGTGGGGGCTGTGTTGGCTCAAAAAAAAATTCGTGTTTATCTTAACAAAGTTTGTTCATTTCATGGGAGATTTGGTCAGTAGCTTTATGGAGGTCTATATCCAGACCAGTTCATGTTATAAATACATGTTTCTTCTCCAGAAACAGACCTTTGAAAAAGCTTATGTGAGGTGAACCCTAACCCCAACTCACAGACACACACACACACTGACAGTTCTCTTCTGAGATTTGTTTGGCCCTCTATGAATCTATATCACAAATAATTTGCATATATACATCTTAAATTAGAGTATTTGATCTGATGAAGGCAGATGGCTCTGAATGGCCTTTGGAAGGCCAAGTATGAACTCAATGTAAGGAAATATAACTCAAAACCTAGGTGGCATATGGAAGACTTTAGGTACTACAGAGAACAATGTTGACTTTTTAACCACTCTACATAGTTTCATAATGTATATTAGAGACCAAAAGGAAGAGGGTTATATTATCTTTAAAAGTCTGCTATGTAAGTTATGTTAACCTTCAAAGCCTTTGTCAATGTTAATGCTTCTTGAAATGGTTCTAAGTCTCTCTAGCTAGAAATGAATTTATGTACCCTAAGGAGCATTTTGATGTTTTCTAACTTTGTCATGAATTCTACACAGTTTCTTGAAGACATACTGTGTGCCAGGAAATGTTTGTGGTTTTAAAGACGCTGAAATAAGCAAGGCTGACGTGAGTATATGCATCAAGTTTCCACGTAGAAGCATGAACGGTCTAAGTCTGAAAGTAAAAGGCCTCCTTTTTGAATAGGTATCACTCACTTTTCATTCTAGCTTTTTGGAATTTGGTTTAAACATAATTTGAATTTGCTGAAGGCAATGCATAATGTTCTCTTTTTCAAAAATTGCACAATACTCCTTAAAGAAGAATTTTTCAAAATTGAGTTTACCCAACCCAGGGAGCAACTGGGTGTTATCAGGAATTAAACCTGTTTTGCAGATCTTGTCTCCCAAATCTTTGTTATGATAGTCATGGATGTTAACATTCAAACACTAATATAAAAATGACATTTAGATACCAGTTTGTTCTATTCTTAATAAACTTCAT
>NW_012149352.1:49464-50884 GCF_000956105.1 Propithecus coquereli
TGAACTTAACTCAAGCAGTGTACCTGCAAAGTGTAAGAGCCTTATAAATGTTAGATGCTCCTTACCAAGTTGAGGACATTTCCTTGTCTTTCTAGTTTGATGAGAGTTTTCAAAATGAATGAATGATGAATTTTGTCAAATGCCATTTCAGTATCAACTGACATAATCATATGGTTTCCGTTCTCTGGGCTACCTGAGGCCCTGTCTCGTGTACTTCCCAGCTAACTCTCCAATAGTATCCTCTGCTATTCTCCCTTTCTCTCTCTCTCTCCACTCCAGGCACATCACCTCCTTTCTGTCTCTTGGCCACTTCATGGTCCCTCTGGACTTCTCTCAAAATATCCACATGGCTAATATCTTCACCTACCTCAAGTTTTTGCTCCAATTTTAACTGCTTAATGAGGCATAGCTTAACCATTCTATTCAATGATGTAACCTTAACCTGATACTTCTGATCCCCCTTAATCTGGCCCATCTTTTAGTAGAATTTATCATCTTCTAATCTATTATATTACTTACTTTTTATTGTGTTTATTCAGTATTTTTCTCTTCCTCCATCCCGACTCCTCCTCTTTTCCTATAGCACCTTCTCCCACAAAAGTGTAAGCTTCCTGAGGGCAACAATTTTTATTTATTTTGTTTTTTGATGTATTCTATGTACTTGGAACTGGCTCATAGCAGAGGTTATATCCATATTAGTAGAATGAATGACTGATTGACAGAAGGAATCACTGAATAATTTCTGCTTTACTCTTTGTTAGCCTCATTCTTACCATAGCCAGTAAATTTCCTCATGAGTGAGAAGTGAAGTGTGGGCACAGGGAGCATAATATTACCTTCGGGGATTCAGAAGAAAGAGAAATGTACAATATGTTTGTGTACACACACACACGCAAACCACATGCACACACAAACACACACACAGATACACGAAAGAACTGTGATTGGTCAATCTTGGGTACTGTTTCTAAGCCTGTTGGGTAGTATGAGAAAAAGGTTTTGTCCCCAGAATCAGAACCATGTGGATCTTGGGTTGAGGTAGACTCAACCATTGACCCAAAGAAAGTAATGTGCTTTACTAGAAGAGAGGGGTGAGCAGATGTTGGACAAACAAAATCCATAGATGTTTACCACTGTCTTTACGTCAGTGTGACGCCTCCAAGACATATCTTCCTTTGGCTAATGGCTCAAAATGACCAGATATGTTGGTCCACTTTAAATGCCTTTGAAGTAGGAGTCACTCAAAAAGCAGGTATAGCTAGCTCTCCCCAGTTCCTTTCTTAGCCATTGAAAACTAAGAAAGTTTTGTTTACATTGTTTTTTGCTCCCAGGCCTTTTCAACTAACCACACTGTTAGCTGTTTCTAAATGTGCATGAAAAGGCTTCTTGGGTAGCCACAAAGTTTATATCTATTTTAAAG
>NW_012149352.1:50934-52666 GCF_000956105.1 Propithecus coquereli
TTTGAATCATATACAAACTAATCACCACCAGCCTCCTTATCCGACTGCATTAATCTGCTGGGGCTGCCATAGCAAAATACCACAGACTGGGTGGCTTAAAAAACAGAAACATTTTCTCACAGTTCTGGAGGCTGGAAGTTTAAGATCAAGGTGCCAATAGGGTTGGTACCTGGGGAGGCCTTTCTCCCTGAGATGCAGACGACTGCCTTCTTGTGTGTCCACATATAACCTCTCCTCTGTGCACATGGGGAGAGAGAGCATGTTGGTGTCTCTTCCCTTTCTCATGAGGAAACCAGTCCTATTGGATTAGGGCCACCTGATGACCTCGTTTAACCATAATTACCTACCTAAAGGATCTATCTCCAAATACAGTCAGATTAGATTTCAGGATTTCAACACATGAATTTGGCAAGGACACAATTTAGTCCATAACACTGATCATCATCTATTTGGGTTCTTTGTTTTCTATCGACTTCCTAGGAGAAATGCTTGAGAAAAGACAGAGTTGTGGGAGTTTCTTGAGTAAGTTATTTATAAGATCCCACAACTGTTTCCATCTATGGTTCAAAACTGTGATTTGCGGATTCCTATTTATGATTCCATCTACCCAGAGTGATACAAATGAGATATTTAGAAAGGAAGCACAGAGACTTCAGAGCCCAGAGGAAGCCCAACAAACCTAGCCCTGACTGTTTCCATGCACTTGACTCTCTCCTCCGCCGTAGGCTCAGGACTCTTCCCACCTGGGAGCCTCCTCTCATGTCTTTTCCTTTGCCTTGAACATGCTTTCCCTCATGTCCACACGATTGGCTCCTACAAGTTCTTCATTTTATAATTTCAATGCCTCAAAAGAGAGACATTCCTGATATTTAACATTAAGGTCAGCTTCTAATATTCTTCTTTGCATTAGTTTTTACTTCCTTTATAACACTGATGAAATTCCACATTAGAGTTATGTGATCTTTTTTTAACTTTTTTAATGTCTTTCTTCTCCATTAGACTATGGGGGCAGGCAGGAACTATGTCTCTTTGGTTCACCACTTTATTTGAAGTGCAGAGAACAGTCCCGGAAATAATGTAAGAGCTCAACACACATCTATTGATTCAATAAATGCTAGAATGAGGGAGTGGAGAATAACTAGCCCCAAAGAAGCCAATGAGAAGAGGACACAAGAATACCTAGCAAGTGATATTTGTTTAAGATTATTTCAGAGTGCTTTGATTTTCCCCTCTGCCCCTTTGTGATAAGCAACATTTTCCAGATGAGAAAATATAAAACACGGAGCGAAGTCTCTCTTCCAGAGATAAATTAATACACTGTGAAATTAGAACTCATGGGACAGGTTGATTTTAAACCCAAACTCTCTACTTTTCCATGAATTATGACAGTACCTCAACAGCTTCTGGAATCACTGGTCCCACCTTTCATTTTCTTCTGGGGAAGCAAATACCTTACTACTCCCAAGTATCTGACATACACAACATATTCTGGATTCAAAGAGATGGATAAAGTAATATCCATTGTTCCATTAAAAGTCCTAGACTCCTTAATTTCTGCGTCTGAAATCCTTCTTCTTATTATCATGTTCATGAGATTTTATTTTACATTAACTTGGCCCTGTTTATAACCAGATAAGGAATATTAAATTTATGATAGTATCTTGCATCTTCATGATGCACTTTGCATATTCTGCAGCAATTGCTTTGTTCACTGTTAATTCTCTGCTTCACT
>NW_012149352.1:54697-56383 GCF_000956105.1 Propithecus coquereli
TTTTTTTACTTTTCCTTTAAATTTGTTTCTTGTTTATGTCTCGCTAATATATTTCATATAGAGTTTTCTTCTATATCAATTTATACGATACAATGTTTCTGCAAATTTAGAGTCCCATTTTATCTTTGCAAGTGATTGAAGACACATCGTGTTTAAAGGAGTTTCATGTGCATGATCATGTATGACTGTGCTTAAATCTGCACAGACAGAGTTTGACATTATTTAAAGAAAGTCACAACTACATTTCTTGATATCATATTTTGTGCCAGAAACTCTTGAAGCTTGTTAGGACAAGCTCAGCTATGGAAACAAAAATATGAGTAGCTTCATAAAATAGATACTACTTCCTCAGCTAACTGTCCTGGGAGGTTCAGATCAGCAGAGCAACTCATTTCCCCTAGGTCATGCTGGGACCCAGTCTCTTTTTTGCCATTCCTCAGGAAAGAAGAGGAAAGGAAGTATAAAAGTAGGACACCGACTCTATTAAGAATTCTGACCAATAATCTTCCCACATCATTTCTGCCCACATTCCACTGGAGAGAGCCTAGCCACATAGTCTACCTGCAAGGGAGAATGGGGACTATGGTCTAGATTTGTATCTAGCTATGATTCTCATTTTGATGAAAGGAGAAAATTGATTTTGAGGAGCAGTTAAGAGTTTCTTTCCCACTATGGTTATGTAAAATATTGTATAGATCCAACTGATGTATCTCCTGCTTTTCTAATGTGAAAAACACAACCTTCAATTTTTCAGATGTCAAAACTTATACTGTCTTACTGTCTCCCCCATTCCCCTGGCTTCTTTTGATGTCTTTATGAATAGACACTTGTTTCATTTATCTGCCCTTGAGATGCTTTGACTCTTTCCAAATTACTCCAGGCTCCACACTCTACACACAATAGTAGATCAGTCTTCGTGTGTCTATTCCACCTTGACACCGTCATAACGAGAATTTTGCTATCATCCTCCCGGTGAGACTTCCTGCCTCCTGTCTTTTTCTCTTTCAATCCATCATATACTGTTTCTAGATTAAATCTAACTGACCCCCCACCCCCACTCCAAACATCCCCAGCTCAAAATCTGTAGTGATTTCTCACTGTGTTATTTAATTTAAACTTGCTTCACTTTGAAAGTCAAGGTGCTTCTCACCACGGTTCCAATCTACCTTCCTTGTACAGCCTTAAAGTCTGTAGGACACACCATGGTTCAGTTATTTCTCACAATCCAGGTTGATTGCATTTTCATCTCTGCCCTAGCAAAGTACCACAGATTTAGTGGCTTATGACTACACGTTTATTACCTTATTGTTCTGGAGGTCAGAACTTCAAATGAGTTTCATGGGACTAAAATCCAGGTGCCAGCCTGTTGTCTGTGGTTCTTTCCTGAGGCTCCTGGGGATCCTATAAGTACCAGAGGCTACATTTTCCTTCCTTTACAGCTTCTAAGGCTACTCACATTCCCTGGTTCATGGCCCCCTCACGCTGTCTTCAAAAGCCAGCAATTGCATCAATCTGACCTTGCTTCTGTCCTCATATGTCTTTTTCTGACTCTCTCTTGTGATTACCTTGGGCCCACGTAATCCAGGATAATCTCCATATTTAAAGGTCAGGTGATTAGGACCATTAGTTCTATCTGCAACCCGAATTCCCCTTTGCCTGCTAACCTAACATATTTACACATCAGGG
>NW_012149352.1:56433-58427 GCF_000956105.1 Propithecus coquereli
CAATTCAATAAAGACATCACCTAGACAGGAGAGGTCAGAGGGGAATTTTTAGTTGACGTTGGAGGTAAATTGAAAGTACGAATACATCTCATTTGTGCAAAAGGGCATGTGGTTATCCTAGAATCAGAAAGCCTAAACAATATCACAGGGGTGAGAAGTAGCATTGAGCTGAAGGGAATCCAAGCAAATTTGTGACAGATGGTGGTAGAAAAAAGGATAAGAAATGTAAAGGAATACAATTTTTGAGGGTCATGTTTAGAAATTCAAATTTCAACATGCTAAAAATAGAGAGCTGTTGGTAACAAGTTTGGATTCATGTATTACATGAATCACTTCAATCTCTGAATCAAGAATGGATCTGGGAGAATAAGACAGGAAGATGATATCAGGTAAAAGATTGTTGGATCACTTAGAACAATTGGTGATGAAGAGTTCAATTATGGGGTTAGTAATGGAAACAGGGAGAATTACTCAGAATTTAAGAAATGTGATGTGCATGAGTTATGTTTGAATTTGGAACATAAGGGTCAGAGAGGAAGAAATGTAGATATATTAGTAAAAATGATGCTAGATTCTATAACAAATAAATTCTAAAATTTCATGGTTTGATAAAATAGAGTTTCATTTCTCAGTGACTTTCCAAAGCAGGTGTTTCTGACAGGTGGATGTCTTTCCTACATGTAGTGAGTGAGCTGCCCCATATGCATCACCTTTTGGCTCTGCCATGCCCTAATATCTTGGAATCTTTTTCATCTAACCAGCAGAAAGGGAAATAGAGCATACAGGAGGAAGAGATACTTCCTAAAAGCTCTAGACTGAAAATTACATGTATAACTTCCACTTGCATTGCACTATTAGTCACATGGCCAAATCTGAATACAATAGTCCCCCCATCCAAGTGGGATACATTCCAACACTCCTAGTGGATGCCTCAAACTTGGATAGCACCAAACTCTATATATACTGTGTTTTTTCAATCTGATAATTGAGATGGCTACTAAGTGACTAAGGGATGGGTAGCATGTACCATGTGGAAGTGCTGCACGAATGAATGATTCATGTCCTGGATAGGTTGGAGCAGGATGGTGTGAGATTTCATTACATTACTCAGAAGTATATACAATTTAAAACTTAGGAACTCTTTCTAGGATTTTCCATTTAATATTTGTGAACCACAGTTGACTGTGGGTAACTGAACCTGCAGAAAGCAAAACCACAGATAAGGGGGGACTACCGTACAAAGAAGGTTAGGAAATACAATTGAGCCATGTACCCAGGCAAACAAGGAGAATAGGTTCTAGGAGACAACTGTATCTCTTCCCTGCAGGTGACTTCCAGGATTCCAGCATGTGACTGCACATGAGTGTCGCTGTTATTACACTTGCCAATGCAAATAATTAACAACAAGAAGAATGAGGCTAAGTTGTTCTGAACATGTTTACTGTGGAGTTTTATGGAACAGTTCTATTGGAGATTTGCAGAAGAAATTTGGATGGTAGGTCTGAAACTTGGAGAAAAGCCTTGGATCGCTTTTTGAATATGGAAGAGAATTGATAGACGAAGCTGACTTTTATAGGATTTATTCAATCAATAAAAATATGTGTTCTGGAAATAAAATGATAGATGAAATAGATTATCTTCCATTTCTTTAGTGAAAGAGAAGAGAGTGCTTGATAGAATGAGAAAACTAGGAAATCGTAAAGAGAACGGTTTAGATCAACACTGTCCACTAGAAGGCTCTGTGATGATGGATGTGTTCTGTATCTGTTCTGTTCAGTACGATAGCCACTAGCCACATGTAGGTATTGTGCACTTGGAATGTGGCCAATGTGACTGACTAACTAAAATTTTAATTTTAATCTAAATAGATTGAAACTCCTATGACAAGGGTTAGGTTTTTAAGTTATTTAAACAACAATAATCAACAGCAAAGATGACAAATACTTCTGGAGCACTTACTGTATGCCAAGCAAAATTTAAATCACTTTGCAGCT
>NW_012149352.1:58477-60044 GCF_000956105.1 Propithecus coquereli
TAGTAGGAGGATAGACACTTGTTGAACAATCTCATAAGCAAATTTATTATTACAACCAGGACAAATTCTGTGAAGATGAGGGACATAGAGCTAGAATACGTGTGCCGGGGGCAATTTGGCTGAATGCAGCAGACATCAGAAAAGGCAAGATCTTGAAATGGTTTGTATAATAGAACCAAAATAAAGCTGATATGGCTGGAACAGAGAGCAAAGGGGAATCTTGTGGGAGGTGAGCAGAGAGAAAGAGGTAAAGACCAGGTGTATTTGGAGTTCTGCCTCTGTTCTAAGAAAAATGGAGAATTGCTAGAAGCGTTAAAGGAAGGTGGCAACATAAGCAAAAAGCAAGATCATACTGTCTTCAGTATTTGTGAATCCTATGTCAAATGTTTCAAGATATCCAGCTAAGAGGTGATGATAATTTTAAGTAGATGGAGAGTACAAGCTGGATTTGAAGTATCTTTATCAGGTGACATTAATGAGACTTTGGGTGGATCGAAGCATTGGGGAATTGAGGGAGCACCAGATGCCAAGGATGCTGTCCATGTTTCTGGCGTGAGCCAGGCAAGGTAACAGTCAGACTGGGAGCACCTGGGGGCAGAAAGTGGTTCTCATTCAGCCTGTGGCTTCTTTAAGGTCCTGTTCTTTCTCAGTGCCTTTAACAGTATATTAAATATATTCACTTAAGTATATTGACTATTTGCTAAATAAGATTATTTATTTTTAGTGTTTAAAACAGTTACGGTATTCATGGCACTGTATCTGGTAGTTATTTTATTTTGTTTATTTATTTCTTTCTCTTAAAAATAAGGCAGAATTACTTCCCTTAAGACACTTTATATGATTCAATTAGGGACACAACTATATACTCTCTCATTCTCTCATGATGTAGTCTTCCAGGTATGACTTTAAAAGGTATGTATATTGGGATCAAAAGGGCATAAAAAACTTATTAGAATTAAAACGATATGAGAAGAAAAGACATAATGCAAATAATGAAGTTTAAGTATGGCCTTAAGTGGTGGGTATGATTTGGAAAGGCAGTTATGGGTATTCTAGCAGAGCAAATGTCTTTTGCTTTTTCCTATTTTTTAATACTTTAAGAATTGAGTTTGTGCTATGTTGTGCAGGCTGGACTTGAACTCCTGGGCTCAGACATCCTCCCACCTCAGCCTCCTGAGTAGCTTGGACTACACGAGAGCACCACCAGGCATCTGGAACAATATGGCGGGGTGGGGATGGGGCAGGGCATCCACGGACATATGCAGAGATGATGAGTGATATAGTTTCATGGTGATACAATGTGCTTGAGATGAAAAAGAAGGCTAGAAAGGTTGAATTTTGATTGATAGCATGAAGATTATTTGCATAATTCAAGAAGCTGAAAGTTTTTGAGTTAGATACAATAACAATGGTAAGTGGTGTTTTTTTGAGTTAAATATAATAATTAGTAATAACTAGAATGGAAGAGAGACAGGATACTGGAAGATGCTAGATATCTATGAAAAGGTTGATAAAACAGTCACAAAAACCTAAATCTCCTTCCAAAATATGGAGAAGATAGACTTAG
>NW_012149352.1:70899-71378 GCF_000956105.1 Propithecus coquereli
CTCCATATTTAAAGGTCAGGTGATTAGGACCATTAGTTCTATCTGCAACCCGAATTCCCCTTTGCCTGCTAACCTAACATATTTACACATCAGGGGATTGGGATATGTACGACTTTGGGAGGGCATTATTCTGACTACCACACTATATTTTTCTCTCTCTTAATTATGCCCATTCTACCCCTCTTTATTCCCTTATCCCACCTCAGAATGTTCTCTCTAATTCCTTTTATCCTTTGAAACCTTACCCATCCTGCATGTTCAAAGTCCGTCTCCTATCCAATGTCCTCCCCAGATTCTACTCACTGGGAGAAAACACATCCTTTCTATGGTCTTTGTCACTTTTTTAAACGCATAGCCTGATTTACTTTTGGTTTTCACTTTCAGAAAAAAAAAACATGGATTGCATTTCGAGTGATATTTGTGGGTTCTGCAACCTTCTTGGGGACAAGGCACTATGTTTTGTTTGCTTTTTATAGCCG
>NW_012149352.1:74791-76275 GCF_000956105.1 Propithecus coquereli
CATTGATTTATAATATAAACAATAGTGTATAAAGATAATGATTTTTTAAGAGTTTATCATCACTGGGAATTTATGATTATTAGTCATCTGATAGATATCAAAAGTGTTTTTTAATGTTAATTCACATGTATTTTATTACCAATGAATTTAATCATGTTGCTATGTTGATTTGCAATATTTCTTTGTATTCTTAGATAAACAAGTCACTTGAGTGAATATAATATGGTTTATTTTATTTTTTGAAAGGATAAGACCACGTTTTAAAACTGTGGACACTGAGCATAAAATATAACCTCCTTATTCCAAGTTTATATAAACACTAAATAGAAAGTGGACATTTAATTAAAATAAATTGAGAGTATAATTTCAAATGAAAATTAATATTTTTCTTATAAACTTTTTAGATTTTTAAAAACAGCAAAATATCCATAATTTAAACACTCCAGAAAATATTTCACTTTATTAATAATGTAAGAAATTTATGAAGAGCTTTTATAAGGTAAGACTGCATGCAAAATAGCATTCCCATAAAATATTTTATTATCATTTAGATGATTTAATAAAACTACAGTAAGAGTGTTTAAAAATAAATTTTTGTAATTGTGTTAATGTTACAGACTGAATTGTGCATCCACCAAATTTGTAAGTTGAAATCCTAATATCTGATATGGCTGTATTTGGAGATAGGGCTGCTAGATGCTAATGAAGGATAATTGAAAGCATGAGGATGGGCTCTTAATCCCATAATATTGGTGGCCTTAGAAGAAGAGGAGAGAGAGTGATGTGTCTCTCTTTCTCCAATGTGCACCCACCAAGGAAAGACTGTATCAGCACAGAGCAATAAGACAGCCATTGCAATCCACTAAGAGAGGCCTCACCAGAACCTAACCATGCTGGCATTATGATCTTGGATTTCCAGCCTTAAGAATAGTGAGAAAAATAAATTTCTGTTGTTTATGCCACTCTTTATATGCCATTATGTTATGGAAACCCAAGCAGACTAAAAAAAATCATTATTATATGTGTACTTCTATGAGTACATCTTTTCCTACTTTTCAAGGAAAATCTAATTCATTGGAGACTCATGCAGAATCTTGTTTTGGGATGGCCCAGAAAGTGTGATTTCCAGTTCTTCCATGATTTTCTCAATTACATAATGGAAATAATAATATCTGCCCTATTTTTCACTCCCTTTCTCACAAAAATTCATTGTGCTATTGTGTATGAAAGTGGTTTGTAAGCAGAAAAACACCATGGAAATTACAGGTGATTATTTAATGATAAAATTCACAGGAATTAATTAAGCATCAACTATATTGCATGGACTAGTTTCTCTTTGTCATAATCAACATCATCAGAATCATTAGTTCAGTACAAGTCACAAGACGGTAAAGAAAAAATAAAATAAATGGATTTTGGATACATCCATGAGCAGGAACTTCACTGTCAGAAGTGGTCAGAAGTTCTGATTTGATTCTTAAATT
>NW_012149352.1:83860-85757 GCF_000956105.1 Propithecus coquereli
CTTCTGTATTGAATAGCAATTAAAGTCTCTGTATTGAGGCCTTAATATAGTTGTTTGCCATTTTAATCTGCTGAAGCACATTATGTTTCCAAGAAGCACTGTTTTTCCAAAATTTTTGAAGAGGCAACCACCTTCACCTCTAATCTAGAATCCTTAATAGAACTAGGGCTTTAGAGAATGCCTATTGGAAAAAAGGGATCACATGGGGTTTTTTCTTTTAATTTGTATTTTCTAGAAAATTCTTATTTCATTATTTCTATGCTCTATTATACCAAACACCCTTCTCTCCAGCATACTTTTTTCCAGTAATAGACATTGTTTCTGGCATTTAAACTCACTCTCTTCTTTCTCATTTTATATAGCTTGGGTGGGATGAACCCACCCCTTAGGCATGGGTGAGCGTATGACTCAGGACTGGCTAATCAATCACTGCGGTTTGGTTCAAGAATAGGCATATCAACTATGTTGGAGCAGTGAAGTTAGCTATACTATGTTCTCTGAGAGAGAGAGGGAGAGAGATAAAGGAAGATGGGGGAGGGAGAGGAAAGAGAAAGAGAGAACACATTAGTTACTATTGTCTTGATGGTACAATGATACAATAATATCACATGAGCACCTGGATATAAATTATAGATATGCCTGAAGATTGCTCTCTGGACTTCCACCATTTTAAAAGTTATTTTGAGTGAGGCATCTGTTGTTTTTAATCTAGTAAGAGCCCTTTTTAATGCACCTACTACATTTGATACAGTATCGGGACAGATACTGGGCCTTTTTAAAGGACTTGTTCTGTTACAGATGGCAGGGAGGGAAGACATGTGGGCCAGGCTCACTGGTCAGCCAATGTCCCTCGAATGTCCAGTGTAGAAGCTGGGGTTAGAGACCACTCTAGGGACACGGATTTTCTAATTGTTGCCACCGACACTGCCATTAGTGCTCTCAAAAACAGCATCTGGTATCCCGAAAAACCTGTCTAGAAGTGGCTGTCAAACAAGACCATCTGGGGATCTTGTTAAACATTTAGACTTTGGGACCAATTGAGAGATAGACAACAGAGTTCTTGGGGCAGAACCTGTAACAACTCTCATTTGGCAATTCCCAGTGCAGTCAGCCTGGCATCTGTCCATGGTCGATCCTAGAAAAGTCTGCCCTAGAGGATCTTGGGCTCCTCCCTGGCTTTCGGTGTCCTCTGGCTCAGTCAGGTCTTCTCCAAAGTAACCACAAGTAAGCCCCCTGTCTACAGGGAAAAAAATCTTTGGGAGACAATCAACACTAAAACCTTTTATTAAATCCTCTTGAGTGTTTTTTTCTGTTTCAGAGGGATACAATTTCAATATCTTGTGTCAGAATGTCAAATGTTTAACTACATTTTTCTGCATCATTTCATTCAACCCTTGTGTATACTTGCCCAATAAAATACACAACATTCAGTTAAATTTAAATTTCAGATAAATCACGTGCATCTTTTAGTGTCAATGTTTCTCAAATAATTTACAGGACATACTTATACTGGAAATGTATTTGTCCCTTTTTCTCTGAAAATCAAATTTAACTGGACATCTTGTGTTTTTATTTGTTAAATCAGGTAACTCCGATACTTTATAACAACATATAAAAAAGACAGAGCAATTTTTAATCTTACCTGATTTTATAAATGAGGAAACTGAAATTCTGCAATCCTATGACTTTCTTCATGTCACACTATCAGTGAACTGCGGAGAAGAAACCAGAGCGAGGTTTCCTCACTTCTGATCCAGGTCTCTATTTTCACCCTTCCAGATTGAGGGATGACTGAAAATGATTATCCTGTGCTTCTAACTGCTTCATTTTGGCATACATTATTTCAGCATATATTGGTGGCATTAGGGTTACGAGAATGATTTAGACACGTTTTCTG
>NW_012149352.1:87167-89512 GCF_000956105.1 Propithecus coquereli
TGCCAGTGCCATTGCCTCTGCTTCAAACGTATATTCTGAATCCAGCAATTTTTCATCATTGCACTTCCATGCTCCAATCAGGCATTGCCATGACTACATACATTGCCTAGTATTGTTGTGAGGGTAAGACAAAGACAGAAAATTTCTTAACTGAAAAGTTAAAAACAAATCTAAATTTTGTTTTATCATTGGAGTTTAAAGAGCCCAATAAAAAGTACCCATTTTCTTTACCTAAATTTTTAATCAGTAGGAAGAGAGACATGGAATGAAGCAGATAGAGATAAAAATACCACCTTTATCACTTTCCTGCATGCAGCTCAACATTTCCATTTGTTCATTAATAGAATTTATGACCCTTCTCTGAGTGAATTAATGGTTTCACTTTATGAAATCTTTCTCATTCCATCCATATATCTGGATATTCCAAATCTGCCACATTATTAGACTCTCCCTTAAGTCATGCACCACCAGATTATTCTACTTTGTGTTAGTTGTAGGGCTGATGGAAAAAATTAACTGCCAAACCAAGGTGGTACTTACCATGTGCAGGGGTTTCTGGAATGTTTTTCTTTTCACAGACGTGTTCATGTAGCATAGCATCTTTGCTTCACCAAAGGAAGCTGCCTCTTTCTCCTGTCTGTTTTGTGGATAACTTGAAGTCAGCCTGTTAGAGATACTCTTCAGTTTTACTCTTTCATCTTAGCATCATCTTACATATCTAATCTCTGTCTCAATGGCTTCTGCAAAGTGAGACCACACTTTTGTAGTTCAAGAGCAAACTGTGGCCTTACGTGGTCCAAAGCCAGTATGTTCAAGTCTGCTAAGGTCCTTGCAAGGCTTATTTGCTAAGGATCAAGGGGTCTATATTTTCTATGAGCTAAGCCGGCTAAAAATAGCCCTACCTATATCAATAAAGCCACTTGCCGTGAACAAAGCTGCCATAAACCATAATGATCCACCAAGGACAAAATTTCACTTAGACCACACTTACGAAAGCCTTAAGAATAAAGATACCAGCCAACTTCTTTCTCTGTCCTAGGTATTTTGTTCCCCTAACTTCTTTTCTTGACTTTTCTCAAGGTTCTCAGCTGGTAGACCCAGATATTGGAGTTTGGGGGAGCTTAATAAATAACAACTTTCTTCTCAGCCTTAAGTCAGTATAAAATGAAATCTCAGAGATAGATAGATGGAGAACCAGAGTGTCTGCTTTATTGATATTAAGGTAAATGGAGACTAAGGCTATAGATCTCTAGGCAGGTGAGCTTACTAATACATTACTCCAGAATTGAGCAGATATATCCACCTTGTCACAAAGAAGTATAGAATTACTGTTCTGCTACCAACAAATACCATTATGATTCTGAACTTCACTTGTTAAATGGAGAACCAAATATTGAAAATTTAAATGATCTTAGAAATTAATTGTAAACTAACACCAAAGAGAAAGAAAAGATTCTCTTATAAATATGTGGCTGGTATGATTTTTCTCAATTCACTTATTTTGATGTGATGATGATGGTTAAAGTATGCTGGCTGCTTAAGAAAATAAATAGAATCTTTCTTATGAAGTACTTTTTTTTAGCTCCTTGGTGCTCTCTTCTGGACTGATACTTGTAAGTGTGTGGTAGTAGGGAGTATGGTCACACATCAGAATAAGAGAAAGGGAAGACTAAGTTCCTCGTATAGATGTTCTGATATCATCGCCAGCCCCTCCAGTTGATAGTCTTTTCTTAAGTGAGCTACAGAGGTGGAGTTTTGGAGAAGAGCATGTTACATTCCTTGGACCTCAAAGGATTTGAAGACCGTTGTTTTGGAGCCCTGTCAATTCCCTACTGCCATGCTCATTTGTGGCACCACCAGGCCCCTTGCTGACCTGACATTGAAACCCTTACCCTGGCATTTGTGATTACCCTCCAGCTACCTAAGGCCTGTTGCTGCTCGTGAATGTTTCCTCCCGTCCTCTTCTTCCCCCTTCCCACATGGAGATACTGTACTTAACCTATTAGAAAACATGCCTGGCATGTAAACCTTATCACAGAGCAGGCTTTCAAGTGACCCAGTCTTTACTACACACATGTAATCCTAAAATAGTTGAGGACCATCTGTATGTGCCAGACCCTAAAGGAGACCTAAGATTACCATGGTTAGGGAGACACAGAAATGGCCATGAAAGTACTTAGGGTGCAGCCAGAGCTGTATTTCCCAAAGTGCCATTCTTAAAGCCTTAATATTCAAAGTGTGGTCCCCATGGCACTGTGTTAGAAATGATGAAATTTAGGCTCCACTCCAGACCTATTGATTCAGATTCTATATTTCAAGAAGAATCCCAGGTATGGATATGAGTA
>NW_012149352.1:89562-91225 GCF_000956105.1 Propithecus coquereli
AAGGAGGATGTGGAAAGTTAATCTGAATCATCATTCTGCTTTATGCCTAACAGGGAACCACTAGAACCTTACAATGCACACGAGTTTTTCACCTTCCCCAACCCACTCAGTCTCTGAGCGCACACTGTCAATTTTGTGATGTAAATTAACTTGACAATGTATGTAATTACTGGGGAAAGTTGTTATTTAAGATAAAGAAACAATTTTCAAATAAACTGAGGATAAAAATATATACAGCTTGTAGGTCAAAATTTTGTTGTCTGGAATCACCATCAAAATCAATTTCATTTGCATTTAGTAAGATTTCATAGTCCTAGAGGTAAAAGGCTACAATGAATATTTATTATGGCCAAGAGTCCTGTTTACATTTTTTATTCCTGCTTGTTTTTGTTTCTCTGATGTAACTGGGAAAGTTTTCTATGATAGACAGAGCCAGGTCATGACAGCATATGGTGGGCTCTTAAGACATATCTGTTAGAATTAATATGTTTACTTGTTATCAAAATCAGATAAAATTCTGAATTTGCTCTTTTACTAACATGTGGTTCCATATCAATTACTTTTATGCTCTGAATCAGAGTTTTTTCATCTGACAAATAAGCATAATAATAGCTACCCAAGTTTGATGTGAAGACTGTGTAATTAAATATAAAGTAATATGTATAAAGTGGATGATCTGAGTGTGGAACATATTAATTATGGCCTGATGATAGATATCTTATCCACTTCTATTTTTAAAAGAGAGTTAAAGAATGTTCTGTTGCACATCTATGAAATAATCTCATTTAAGATGCTCTCAAGAGCCAAAGATAAATTTCCACAAAATAAAAAAAAAAAAAAAATCAGGAAAATTTTTGATGTCTAATGTGGACTGAATATTTGTGCTGTGGTTTGAATGTTTGTCTCCTCCAAAACCCATGTTGGAATTTAATTGCCATTGTGACAGTATTAATAGATAAGACCTTTGCGAGTTGTTAGGCCATGAAGGCTCCACCCTCATGTGTAGGATTGATGCCATTGTAAAAGGGCAAGTTTGGTCCCCTTTTTCCTCTTTGCTCTTCCACCACGTGATGACACAGCAAGAAGGTCCTCACTACATGCTGCCACCTTGGATCTTGGACATCCCAGCCTCTAGAAATGTGAAAAAATAAGTTTGTTTACTATTTATTACTCAGTATCAGATATTCTGTTATAGCAGCAAAATGGATTAAGATACTTTGTATCCTCCTGAATTCATAGGTTGAAATCCTAACCCTCAAAGTGTTGGTATTTGGAGGTGGGGCTTTTGTGGGTGATTAGATCATAAGGGCAGAGTCCTCTTGAATGAGATTAGTGTCCCTATACAAGAAACCCAAGAGAGTTCCTATATCCCTTCCCATGTGGGGACCATAGCAAAAACAGCCATCTATGAACCAGGCAGTGGGTCCTCACCAGACTCAAAATCATCTAGCACCTTGATCTTGGACTGCCCAGCCTCCGGAACCGTGAGAAATAAATTTCTGTTGTCTATAAGCCAGTCTATTGTATTTTGTTATAGCAGCTCAAATGGACTAAGGCAAAATCTAACATCTGTAGATTCTGAACAAAATGAATTATTTTTTTTCTTTTACCTGGGTGATTGCCTCATTTAAGAGTCTGTACTTTCAGAAGGTTTTATATTTTT
>NW_012149352.1:100372-103655 GCF_000956105.1 Propithecus coquereli
TAAGGTCACACATATGGAATGTGTCAAAACTGGTGCTTAAAGGGAGGACCTGTCTTTTAATCCCAGCAATATCCTCTTTCCTACACCAGGTTGTCTCTTGGTAGCCAATAGTGATAACAAAGTTATTTTAATTTTTCTAAATTGAAAAATATGTTAATATTTTTATTTAGAGTTTTTCTAGTAAAATAAGAATCATTATTATGCTGCTGGGTACAAAATATTAAAAATGTTTTTATCTTATCTGTCTTCCTGAATTTGGGATAGATTTTAGGATTAAAGTATTATCAGGCCACCTAATGTTTATGTTTATCACAGTGAAATTCAGTTAGGCTTTTTAGGTACTCAATAAAAACCATGTGCATTTTAGAAAACTACTCAAAGTACCTGCATATTGGTAGCAAGCGGCGTCTTGTTGTAAAAGATAGCATGTTATTTTTAGGCTTTCCTGGAATTGTGAAACTTAGAAAGTATATTTATTTAAAAAATGGTTAAATAGAATCCTTCATTGTCTATAAAATGTCCAGTGAGTATAGCATAATCTATAACATGAGTAAAAGCTACATTTCTGTAAACTAGTAGATTCCCAGATAATTGGTAGAAAGTATATTTATTTAAATATTGGTTAAATAGAATCCTTCATTGTCTATAAAATGTCCAGTGAGTATAGCATAATCTATAACATGAGTAAAAGCTAAATATAAATCTTTATTTAATCAGGGACTAGGAGGCTGTCTTCCTTGATTGAGTTGTAGAGTTAGGAATTAATATTATGGTCCAGAGTTTCAGACCTTGGTCATTGAAGTGAAATAACCTGGGTTTAAATCCGGTTCTATGTATTCTACTTCTGTACCCTTAGACAAGTTGTTTAACTTTTACAACTCAGTTTCTCACCTGTAAAACTGGGCTAATTATTGTAAACATTGCATAAGATTGTTGTGAGGATTGATTAATTTAATGCATGTAAAGTGCTTTACAATGGTGCTTGGCAAGTAGTAAACACTCAATAAACTTAAGCTTCTGTGATGATTATTATTTTTCTTCTGCAGCTGCTGCTACCAGCATGCACTATAATTATTCCAGGTTTCCCCTTGCCCCAAATTACTTCTCCTCCTGGTTCCATTATTTGCAATGAGTCACAAAACTTCAAATAAAGGTTTGCATCCAATGCTCTGTTTATTAAAAGACTGCAGTGGCTTTAAATTGTGGAAGCCCCTGGTTTGGTGCCTAAGCTAAGAATTAGGATAAGTGCTCTGCTGATGCTCACCTGCAATGTGATTTTAAATGTCTGTCTTTTAGCCTTTTAAATTAGAGATAGTTTGGGCAAAGAACCATCTTGCAAACATAAATTTGTCATAAATTTTAGCTTTATGTCTTATCTTCATTTAGTTCGTCAGAGGAATGTTGGAAATTTGAAGCAATAAGATATACGGCCAATTTGGAGTCTGTGAGTCTGAGCACATCAGATTAAAGTTTAAGTCCTTTAGACACGTACTCCTAAAACGAGTCTAGTTATCCTAGCCAACTTCTGTGGCCCACGGTGTTCCCTCCATCTGCCAAGACTTTGAGCATTTGATGGGTTCTGTGCCCTTTCTTCAGCTGATTGCCAGTCTGACCCATTACTGCTGACTTTAAAATATTCAAACCGCTAATGTAATATGCAGCGCCTGCAAGTACTGTGAAATATTAGTGGGGTGGTAATGAAAATTGACTGCAAGTGTAATGACAACAGGTGAAATTATTCATAGCCTGCTCATGTAGCAAACTTAAGATATAAACTCATTGAGCATAAATGCAATAAGTTCATGACAAATACGAAAATATCCCAAACTGCTAAAGTAATAAAAGTAAATATAATAAATCTTTCCTGCAAATATAATAAGGTCCCTAACTGCAAATGTAATAAAACCTATCAACAGCTGCAGTATATTTGGAACATATTATATAGCTTTACAAAGAATTATACCCCCTGCTGGTATGGCCTCAACAATGTCATGCTTTGTCTTTTTCCAGTGAGTCCAAATCTAGCGGACTACACGTTGCCCAGTATATATTAAATATGACAGAGCGTTAATACAACCAGGTTTAGATTGAAAATGAAATGCTCAATCCAGATGTGCTCTTTGGCCATTCTGCAAGCAGAGCCAAAGCCTGTGGATCTCTCACCAGGGGCTGAAATGCTGCCAGGAAAGCTAAGCGTGGGAGGTGAGGAATTGATGGATTGTTGGATAACCTTTTGGTTGCAACGATGTGGTATCTGAATGAGAAAAGTAAGCAGTATGTAGGACTAAAGGAGTGGGGGCAGAGGGATTGGAGTGGGAAAGGGGAGTAGCGTGAAGATGGTCTGTAAAGATCGTGTATGTGCCACGCATTATGCTACACATTTTGTACCTTCCCTCCCTTACTCCCTTTTTTCTTTGTTCCTTCCAGAATTCAGCAAATATCTGTCGAATGCTTTCTAGTTTTCAGCTACTAATTGTATTCCAGGGAGAAAAGAGTAAATAGTGAAGTTGTGTTCCTGGACCTGTGAGACCCTTAAATCCTGTGGGAGAATCAGAAAGGAATAAGGTAATTCTAATACAATGTAATTAAATCCATCACCAGGCAAGAGAAGGGAGTCTGGGACAAAAAGCTGAGAAATATCAACATTTAAGAGATGGGAAGAGTTATCTCAAATTTCTCTTTTCATTTCCCCTCTCATATTCAGCCAGTTCCCTTTTATATGTTATTTGTTAAGTAAAATGTTAAGAACTGAGCAGAAGTAGGATACCAGCAACAGCAACAGGACATCATGGTTATAAGACCCAAACTTTGCAAGTCTGAAAACCCTATAGCCTCTTCTAAACTAAATGTACATTTTCTTCTAAGTTATTTTATTATAGGTTTCCCAAATATTATGAAAAATAACAACACATGAGCTCATTACACCCATTGAGGCAATTTCACCTCTCACACCCTCCCTTTGCAATCTGCCATCAGGTAACCAACGTTAACACCTGGTTGATATGGTAGCAGTTCATATTTTTTCTTCATGGAAGCCTAGATATACACATATAACGTTTTTGTGGTTTTTATATACATCTCACTTTGCATCTTGCTTTACTCACTTAATAGAGCATGGCTATCTTTTTAAGTCAATAAATACAAAGCTAATTCATTATTTTTAAATGCTGCATGCTATTTCAAGTACTGATCTTCGTCTTAAACCAACATTGGGGTTGCTTTCAGGGTTTCTTTTTTCCCTCTTCATTCTTTGTTCACTTTTCTGTAGGAACAAACAAACAAA
>NW_012149352.1:105905-147003 GCF_000956105.1 Propithecus coquereli
ATAAACTTTTCAAATGAAGACAGACTAACAGCCAATGAACACATAAAAAACTGCTCAACATCTCTAATCATTAGGGAAATGCAAATCAAAACCACAATGAGATGATGGATCTTATCAAAAAGTCCCAAAACAACAGATGCTGGTCTGGATGCAGAGAGAAAGGAACACTTATCACTGTTGGAGGGACTGAAAACTAGTACAACCTACGAAAAGTAAAATGGAGATACCTCAAAGAACTAAAAGTAGACCTACCATTTGACCACCAATTCCACTACTAGGTATTTACCCAAAGAAAAAGAAGACATTTTATAAAAAAGACATTTGTACTTAAATGTTTATAGCAGCACAATTCACAATGCAAAGATGTGGAAACAACCCAAGTGTCCACTGATACATGTGTGGATTAATAAATTGTGGTATATGTATGCCATGGAGTACTACTCAGCCACAGGAAAAAAAAATGGTGAAGTAATATATTTTGTAACAACTTGGATGGAAGTAGATGTAGGCATTTATGTCTATGAATTTTCCTCTCAGTTCTGCTTTTGCAGACTCCCACAGATTTTGGTAACTTATGTCCCTTTTGTCATTTTGTTCAAAGAATTTTTTGATTTTCATCTTAATTTCCTCCTTGACCCAATAATTGTTCAGAAGTAGGTTGTTTAATTTCCATGATTTTGTGTAGAGTTGAGTGTTTCTGTTGGAATTGATTTCTAATTTTATTGCACTGTGGTCTAAGATAATATATGTATAATTTCTATATTTTTAAATTTGTTTAGGCATGTTTTGTGGCCTAGGAAGTGATCAATTTTAGAGAATGTTCCATGAACTGATGAGAATGTATATTCGATAGTTTTGGGGTAGAATGTTCTATAAATGTCTATTAGGCCCATTTGTTCTAGAGTCCTGTTTAAGTCCATTGTTCCTTTCTTTGTGTTCTGCTTGGAGTATCTGTCCCATTCTGTCAGTGGGGTGTGGAAGTCCCCAGCTATTACATTGCTGCTGTTTATCATTTTGTTTAGATCAAGCAGGGTTTGCTTTGGTGTATCTAGGTGTACCTGTGTTAGATGAATAAATATTTAGTGTCGTTATGTCTTTTTGTTGAACTATTTCCTTCAACATTATATAATGACCATCTTTGTCTGTCTTTCTTTGTATTGATTTGAAGCCTATATTATCTGATATGAAAATTTGCTACACCAACTTTCTTTGGTTTCCATTTGCATGGAATATTATTTTCCATACCTTCACCTTGAGTCTGAATGAGTCCTTGTGGGATAGATGCATTTCCTGGAGATGGCAGACACTTGGCAAGTATTTTTTTATCCATTCAGCCAGCCTATGTTTCTTCAGTGGGGAGTTCAAACCATTTACATTTATTGAAAGAATTGATAAGTGGGGTTGATTTCTGTTCAACTTGTTGTGTAGAACTTTATTGCTTTGTTTAATCTCTTAAGCCATTGCGGTATCTTAACTTTTAGGTGATTTTATACTGGAGGATGTCTATTGTGCTGATCTGTGTGTAATGCAGATCTGAGTACTTCCTGAAGGGCAGGTCTAGTTGTGACAAATTTTCTCAGTGTCTGCTTTTCTGGGAAAGTCTTAATTTCTCCATAAAATTTGAAACTTAGTTTTGCAGAATACAAAATTCTAGGCTGGCAGTTGTTTGTTTAAGAAGATTGAAGTTGTGGGCCCATCCCCTTTTGGCTTGTAAGATTTCTACAGAGAAGTCTGCACTTATCCTGATGAGTTTCCCTTGTAGGTCACATGTTGCTTACATCTAGCTGCTTGTAGAATTTTCTCTCTCATTTTGTCTTTGGCCAAGTTGATTACTATGTGTCTTGGAGATGTCCTATTTGTTATGAATCTTCCCAGAGTTCAATGACCATCTTGTATCTGGATGTCTAGATCTCTGGTGATACTAAGGAAGTTTTCCTTGATAATTCCCTCAAATAGATTTTCCATGCTTTTAGCACTTTCTATTTCCCCCTCAGGAATACCTATAATTCGTATGTTTATTTGGTTTGCATAGTCCCACATCTCTCTAAGTGATTGCTCTGCCTTTGTTGTTCTCTTCTCTGCCTCTTTAAATGTTTGTGTTAGCTTGAGAGCTTTGTCTTCAAGCTCTGAGATTCTTTCTTCTCCTTGGTCTAATCTGTTGTTCAAACTTTCCGCTGTGTTTTAAAAATCCCTGAATGACTCTTTCATTTCTTGTCTAGTTCTTTAGTGACTTTTTCCCTAATTTTCTGAAATATTTTTTGGGCTTCTGTTGGTGAGTTTTCAACTTTCTTTTCAATTCCATTCATCTTAGTTGCCATCCACATTATGAATTCCATTTCTGTCATTTTGACAATCTCCTTGTATTTGGAGTTCACTGCACTAGCTCCATTGTCATCCTTTGGGGATGTTGATGTGTTTTGATTTTTCGTGTTGCCAGGGTTCTTTTTCTGGTTTCTCCTCATCTGAGACTTCTTTTCTCAGCTCACGGCTACCGGGTTTGCAGGGTTCCTGTTCTTTGGTGAAAACTCTGCTACTTGATTAGAGTAAGAGGAAATCACTAGGTAGTGCTCATTTTTCCCCCACTCTGGAATGTTGACGCTGCAGAGGAGGGCCATGCGCACTAGAAGCCTGTAATGCAACTGCCCTTATTTGTTCTGTTCACCTGTGATCGCCTCTGCTCAAGCCTGTGCTGAATGTTGTTTGGGATGGGTGATGGGTTTCACCAGATAGTCGCAGGATGTTCCAGTTGGGAGCTGGGTGAGACTCTCTTCACTGAAGCTGGTGGAGTTGGGATTGCTTTCCCCACGGTTTCCCCAAGAGGTAATAGCAACAGCAGGATGCAGCTGTTGTGGGTTCCCCGGCTGTGTGAATTTTCTCAGACCAGGCTGCAGTGTACTAGAGGCTTGAGGCTAGGGGTCCCCTCATGGGGTGTTAGACTTTGGAGCAATTCTTCTGACATTGCAGCTGTGGCGGAGGCTCTGGGGTGGGGTTTTGGGGTCCAGGTGCAGCACTGGAGACTTGGGGATGGTGTCTCAGGCCTGGCGGGGGTTCTGGAGGCACAGAGGCAGAACCTTGGGCTCCAGTGTAAGAGCCTCAGATCTGGGACTGGGGAGAAGTCAAAAGCAGAGCTTCTGAGCTGGACTGAGGAGCCAGAAGTAGGGCTGTTCCCACAGCGGAGCTGATTCGACCTGGAGGGCAAGGTCAGGACCAAGCAGGCAGGAGGAAGTGGGGCCGGGAGGTTGGAGTCAGGGCTGAGCAAATGGCAGACAGGCTCAGGGACCCTGTGGATGCCAAGTCAGGTGGGCAGATACTGGTTCCTGCAGCCCAGGGACCATGGAGCTCTCCACTCCCCACCCAGGACCTGCCAAAGCGGTTGCCTAAGCCTCTCAGGTAGGGGCCTGCTGTGCCCCATCAATTCCTGAGTTGGGCTCCCCTTGCGCTTTAGGGGAGAAGTCCTTGGCTTCAAGTCACCTCACGGGGTACAGCTCATGGAAGCCCTAAGTCAGTCTACTCATTTCCCAGCCCAGTGCAGACCTGGCAAGGGTGCACTTGAGAGTTCAGGATGGCTTTAGCTGCAGCCCAATCCCCCTGGACCTGTTGTCCGTTGCAATGGCTCTGCACAGACTCCAGGCAGGTTCTCCGTCCAACCAAGCAGAGGTTGCGCGGGTGGTGGGAGCCATCTTGCAGTTCAGTTTGCACTGCCCCGGCAGAGCTAGTGACATCCCAGTGCCCTATTCTCTTATTTTTCCCCTCTCATTCTCTGATCTTATATGTATCAACCCATCATCTTTTTTTTCCTCTCTTGAGTGTTCCGTGTTGCTTCTCCATTATTTCACAATGCAGCTTCAGGGAAGAGTGATCCATAAGGAGGCAGCTGCCAGCACCTTTCAGTTCTTTCCTTGGGAGCAGCACTATGGTAGGCTGCTTCCAGTCTACCATTTTTTTCAATTCCTGATTTTTCTTCAGATATTAAAATTTGTTGCCCTAGTTTTGCACACTATATTTGCATATAAATATTTTAAACTCTTTTGAATATAATGATATGCCTCCTTTCTGATTATTCACAATATGTATTTTTGTTTTCCCTTTTCTTTATTTAATTAGAGTTTTATCAATTTTGTGAGCCTTTTCAAAAAAATCAAACCATAGGGCCTTTAAAATTCATCTCTGTAAATTATTTTTGTTTTCTGTATTTTAATCATCTTACGTTTTTATAAATTGCTTTCTTTTGATTTTTAGGAACAGTAGACAATACCTAAATTTTTGCAAGGCCTGTAAATTATTAGTGCCTCAAATTTATTTACAAATTTTGTAGCCTCTCATAATTCAAATATTTATTCAGATAAATGTTTGTCTAGTAGTTATGATAACGTATTCATGATCTTATTAACATATTCATTTCCCCCTTACTGTTACCTCGTTTAGTTATTTTTCAATTATACGTGTGTGTGAAACTCTTAATTTTCATGTCTAATGTACTATAATGTACAATTATGTTAAGTTGCCAGAGTTTAGCCATTTGTATCCTTCTTCACTTCTTGCCTTCACTTATTTGTGCATTGAAACTGCTTTCAATTATTAGAAATAACATACAGTAAACCCATAAACAATATTGTCTAAATCTTTCTTTTCTCTGTTGAATTATTTCCTTGGGCTTTATTCCCTGATGTGCTTGTAGCAGGCAGAATCTTAAGATGGTCCTCATGGCCCCCACCTTCTGTTATTCACAGCCTTGTGTAATTCCCTCCAAAGGGAATTTTTATGTGTGGTGGTGACCTGTGACTTTACAGAATATGGAAAGGGTGATGGAATGCATGTGATTATGTGTATACAATTATGTTACATAAGACTGTGATGCTTATCTTACTGGAGTCTCTCTCTCCCTTGCTGGCTTCGAGGTGGCAAGTGCCTATGTTAGAAGCTCCATGTGGAACGGGGTTATGAGCAGCATCTAGGAGGGGAGGGCAGGCTCCAGCCAACAGCCAGAAAGAAACTGACATCCTCAGTATCACAACTGTAAGAAACTGAAATCTGCCAATAGCTCAAGTGAAACTTGGAAGTGGTTCCCCATTGAACTTCAGGTAAGACCCTACTCATGGCTGACACTTTGACTGCGGCCTGTGAGACCCTACGAGAGAACCTAGCTAAGCCATGCCCAGACTCCTGATCTACAGAAACTGTGATACAATAAATATAATTGTTTTAAGCTGCTAAGTATGCAGAAATATTATCATGCAGCAATAGAAATACAACAGTATTATCAGGTCATATGGTAGCATGAGTCTAATATAGTAATACGTGTTGAAATTTCTCTCCAGAAAGAGTGTATTCTTTAGGTGCAATCAAAATATATCAGAACTATCAAAAAATATCTATTTCAATCATACCTTTTCAAATATTAACTATTCATTTGCCAATTTGCTGTTATTTTTAAATTTAATTTGTATATATGCACACAAATATACATATACATATATTTGCATATGTAGACATATACCGTCGTCTTCCCTCAGCATCTGTGGGCATTAGTTCCAGGATGCCCATGGATATCTAAATCTAATGGATACTCAAGTCCCTTATATTAAGTGGTATAGTATTTACATATAACATACACGCATCCTTGTGTATATTTTAAATCATCTCTAGATTACTTATAATACATAATACAATGTAAATGGCATAGAAATAATTGTTATACTGTAGCAGTATTGAGAGAAAATGATGACAAGAAAAATAGTCTGTATGTGTTCAGTGCAGACACAACCATCCATTTTTTAAAAATATTTTTGATCTGTAGTTGGTTGAATCCACCACTGATATAGAGGGCCAACTATCTATGTATATGTAGTCACACATATATTTGCCTAATACCGAGGCTGAAAAAATGTCATTTTTATCTATTATACTATTTGTTCTATTCCTGGTGTGAACTGTCAGCTCCCGTCCCTTGCTGCTCGGCTACTGAAGTTCGGAAATTAATTTAGTAAAATTATGTTTTGCCAATTCTGATGTATTTTGCAGGAAAAATTTTTGTCACAACAATCAAAAATTTTTCTTCACTCTATTCAGGCAATTTCTATATCATGCAAACCTCTTCTTTATTCTCAATTGCCTGTCTAAAATATGGAAACCAATTTTTCTTTATGTAAAACTGACATTTATTTAGTCCCCATTATGTGCCAAACAGTTTCTGCACAACATAGGGTTCTTGGCTGATATATTCATGACTCTCTAGCATTTAACACACTGACAGGAATATAATAATTGCTCAATAAATCATTATTAGATACAAAAAGCAATCATAGCTAATTGAGTGATTAATAAGTGTACCAATTTGAAAGTGAAAGAAGAGAACGTATGTAGAAACTTCTGATCACATGGTCCACCAAAATGTTCTTTGCATAGAAGCCTTACCTGATACCATAATTCTGTGTATTCTTTTATAGTCTTAAAAGCGCTTTCATTTGGTCCTCTCCAAAGCTCAGTGAACTTGGTATAATAGGTATATTTACCTGAACTCAAAAATCAGTGTTTAAGTAACTTGTTCTATGTCATAGAGGTATTATATGTCAAAATTGGAGCAAGAACCTGGGCATTTTACTATGAATCCACTTCTCTTTCCATTATTCATAAACTATCTTAAACTGCTTATTTCAATGTCTTTGCCTGTGGCATGAAAAAGTCCCTTGTGTTGATGTCTTACATGGTCATTTATATTCCATGTGTTATGTGTTCTGTCTCCCCAGCAAGACCCTAAGTTTTACTACGGTAGGCATTTGGTCTTATGTCTTTATTCTATGTAACATGGAACTTTTTAGGTCCTCAATAAATAGCTATTGAGGGTTAGTTTGAATGCATTACATCTGTGATTCATTTGTCCATACACTTACATCTTTGAACATCTCAAGTCCCTTGTCCACCTTTAGGCATAGATACTATACAGCTAAATCTGGTGTTAGGCTATGCTAATGATGTGCAACATGAAAAGTACACTCTTTGTAGTCTCCAAATGACAGTACAGAAATGGATGGGTTATGCTTTGATTTGTACAGTGCCTCTGGCTAGACCACACATGCTATCTTTCTAAGTACCTAGATTATAAAGTACAGACATAGAAAATCCAGAGACAGCCATACATCAGTGGGGATGACTATGCTCTCCTATTGGACCAGTTAAAGGAAACTATATCTGCCTGTTCTGTCTGTTACATTCCCTTATACAGTTAACATGATGACTTTATGGAAAGTTACATTTCATATATGATCTTTGGTTAAATATCACATTTCAATATCCTCATGGTCATTCTTACATATTGTAAAAGTGAATCTTGATTTTATGAAGATTTATCTTTGTGAAGGAAACTAACATGGGATTTTTATTTCTTCTGGGTGTTGGGGAATAAATATGTATATTCCGGAGATCAAGGAAAATACCTTTACCTCTCTCATAATTTCCTACTCCAAATGTCTGGTTCAGCAACATTATATTTATGTCCTTGTATCTTACATCTGGCCTTTGCTAATATTGTCTATTTTCTTTGGAATATTTTCTCTAGGGTGTTTCCTTCTCAACCTTGTAGTCTCACTATAGAATTTTAATCCATCTGGAAGGCTTTCCAGCCCTCCCGTCTGCTCCTAATATGTTTTTTGTGTGTATCTTTAGTATGTCTTGTATTAAAATTGTCTCTTTTTGTCTGTCTTTTCCACTAGGTATTATCTCCTTGGAGACTGTGGTAATGCCACATTCATCATTGTATCCCAAGCACTTAGCACATACTGTACTATAACTGCCAATAATTGCTGGATGCAAAAGGTAGTTGATTATTTAATATTAATAAAAGCTTTCTTTAAAGTGTGCAATGCGCACCACCTGAAGGATGGACATATTTGAAACTGGGACTTAGGGGGGGAGGGGGGGCAAGGACAACATACGTAACCTAAACATCTGTGGCCCCATAATATGCTGAAATAAAAAAAAAAAATTACATTTCCAGCAGGCATACCTGAAATAAATTATTCCTACCTTTCTCCTTTAAAAAAAAAAAAAAAAAAGCTTGCTTTAGCAGTTGTCCAGACTAAAGATATAAAAAAATGCATTTAAATAAGTAAATGCTACTGGTGATAAAGAGGAAGTAAAAGCTTTAAGCAGATGGATTAGAGAACATTTGGTGATTCCTTTAAATATTGTAAAGAAGAGGGAGGAGTCAAGTATAACTTCGTGCTTTTTAGTTGGGAAAAATAGTTACGTGCTGTGCCATTGCTCGAGATAGGGAAATCAGATGGAGTTGCGCATGTGCAAGGCTGCTGATTAACGATGTTCGTGCGACATCTGAGAAAGTACAGGGCTTAGATGGAAATGCATCATGATCAAGTTCAGTGATGTGATTTGCATTCACTTCTCATTCTGCCTGCAAAGTCCTTCCTCCCATTCTTCATTTTGGTAATTGCTGCCTTTTTTCAAAATTTGACCCGGGTCCCCGTCACCCGGGGAGCCTTGCCTAAATTGCGGATTGGATTAAAGTCCTCTCCTGTGAGCACATCTTGCTTCTCTGCCGCCGGACTTATCATATCACAGTCTCAGAGGAGATGCTCAACACTTTATTCATTTATTTTTTAAATGAAGACTTATGGAATCAATAAGACTGATCTCTATAAAAAGAAAATAAATTGTTTAGTTCCACAGCACCAAAAACTAGCTTTCACTGTAAAGCTGGAAGAGAAACAATATACCTCAACAACCCGGAAAGCACAGATCTTTCTTTATTAAGGCCAGATGGATGCCCCCCGCCCCCTTTCTCAAATCAAGGCCTGCCGTAGCAAACATTAGAGAAGATATCATTTTACTTTTAATTTGTATTCCTCATTTCAGAATTACGAGAGTTAAATCTTCTTCAGATTATGTTAAACTGAATGTGTTCTGCATCAATTTTTCTAAATAAAGGTTCTTGCTTGGGGGGTTCACTCAGTTGGTCAGAAGGAAACCCAGGACTCTCAACTCACACAAACCTTCCAACACTGAGGAAAGGGTTGTACTTCTCAAAAATGTTTAAAAAGAGTTTTGTCAGGTGGCCCTCACTTTAGGAAGCAACCCTTCTGGAAAGAAAATGTCAAAAATAAAACACTTTAAAATGACACTCAGTGAAAATTTCAGTTACAGTCTTGTTTCCATCTGTCTGGTTTCAATATCTTTCCATAATAGGGGACTCCAGGAGGAAACAGAAATTACTTATGAAAACTGAACACTTGTTTAAACCATATATAGTTTACCATACATCTAGATAGAGGTTTTTATATATATTAATTGTGAGTAACACATTATAGAGATTTAAGATACACTCTGATTTTTAAAAAAAACATGTTCACTAAATATAGCTGGGTATTCAACTGTTTTGCAATGGTTCAAATTTATTTTCTTTCCTTTTAGTTTTATATATCCTATTGAGAGTGGTTTAGATATTTTCCACTTCATACGTCTGTAGTAGCAATGAGAATAATAGAGTTCTTATCATATAATTCAAATATATCACATATTGCAATACTTGGTCCAAAGTTGATATTCAACAAATATTCTTGCCTACGCTTTTCCCCATAAGACCCATATGACACAATAGTGACTACTTTGTGAACATGATAAAGTACTAACTTAGCTTTTGTTAAGGATGTTTTTACACAGTGGTTTTTCTTTTATTGTAGTATCACTATAGTGAGAGAGGATTTAAGCTCTAGCCATCTCGGAGATCTATATATCTGTCAGCTATCGATTCAGGTTACAGAAAATCACAGAGAGCCTAAATTGTGCTGAGCGAGTGGATTTTTTAAACACAATTGCATTTCTTTGACTAGGGGCTCTGGTACAGTAATTACTTTTCTTCAAAAGAAACTTCTTAGCCCATCACAATGGCAACAGACCTAATAAAGCCAAATGGATCCCTGAAGTTATTGGAGCTGATCTTCTAGCTGATAGAAGCTATTTCCTTTAGTGTGAACAGAAACACATCTCTAGCCTTTATTTCCTTGTTATAAAATTCAAACGAAGTTGCGTTTTGCTATCAAACCCTGTATACTCTCTCCTTCAAGCATTTTTAAGTATACTTACAAGTTCTTTTATTTTCAAATAAATTACCCATTGAACTTTATCATGACTGTTATTTAAGGGACTGAAAATGTCTTAAACTACCTTAAACATTGAATAGGACCAATTACAAAATGTGTGGGGATCTTGCTACCAAATTGCTAGGAGAGGCAGTATTGCAACTAGTATCCCCAAAATACCCAAACCTCCAAGTAGGACCCTGAGCTCAGAAATTCCACTTGCTATAGAGGATAATTCTGGGGAAGGAACTTGGCCTACTTGAGGCAGAAAGTTTGAAAGGTTTTTCATGTTTATCAGGGGAAGGACTAGAGTGAAAACAAGTGAAGTTGGAGCAGGATTTAAGGAAGCTTTTTTCCCCAAGTCATGAAATTGCCTCACTTGTCTTACCACAGTCCTCATAAATTTATCCCAGTTTTTTTAATCCAGGCAATCAGTGGTGGTAAGCATTTCAATCAAACAAAAACACAATAAATTGAAGAGCTGGGACTCAAACCCAGGCTGGAGGACTTATTATCATTTTAGAAGAAACCCCAAAGCATCTTTCCATGCAAACACAAGCTCCAGAGTGACAGTCTAGAGCCTGGGATGGGTCAGCACAGGATGGTTGATAGCTGAAAGAAATTGAAAAGACTATTCTGAAGAAGGTGCAAGTGGGACCGTATTTGTTCATTACGGCTTCCATAACAAAATACCAAGGCTGGGTGCCTTAAACAATAGAACTTTTTTTCTTTGCGGTTCTGGAGGCTAGAAGTCCAAGATCAAGGTGTTATCAGGTTTGATTTTTCATGAGGCCTCTTTCCTTAACTCGTGAACAGCCACTTTCATGTTGTGTCCTCACACGAACTTTCCTCTCTGTGTGTGCACCTCTTGTTTCTCTTCCTCTTCTTATAAGGACATCAGTGGTATTGATTAAGAGCCCCACTCTTACAAACTTGTTCCACCTTAATTACCTTTTTAAAGGCCCTCTCTATGAACACAGTCACATTGGAAATTAGAGCTTCAACATATGAATTTTGGGGAGGACACAGTTTGGTCCATACCCAGGTACGTAGAGACAATTTGATCCCTATTGTCCAAAAGAGAAGTGTCAGTCAGGGTAGACTAGAATGTGATGCAGTTACAAACAATCTTAACACCTTAGTGAAATTAATACAACAACCATTTATTTCCTGCTCACACTATAGGTACCTATAGGCACAATGTGCCTTAGTAGTGGCTCTGTTCCTGTGATCTCTCAGGGACCAAGAAGGTCAGAAACATATCTTCACACATGCTTCCACTAGTGTAGATAATGAAAAAAGAAAAATTGAGAGAATTGTGCATTGGTTTTAAAAACTTCCACTTTCCTCTAATATTTAATTGGTGAAAACAAATTACACAGCTATGCTTAAATTGAAAAGAGGTAGAAAATACAACATACTATTATATGCCTAGAAGGATCCCGGGGTGCTAGGCAGAGAAGAGAGAATCAGCTGTAAAGAAATTGTCTGTTATTGCTTTGGGTAGGGGGTGGGAGGCTTTATGGATGTAGACAGTTTCATATTTTTTTATTTGTTTAGTTTGGTTGTGGTTTTGGTTTAGAGAGGCCGTTTAATTCTTTACACTGCAAGATGTTTAGGATTTCTGGCCATGCCCAATAAAAGCCAGTAGCTCCTCTTCACCTCATTGTAATAAGTAAAAACACCACCACACCACCACCAAATTTTCCAAATCCACTGAGGAAGGGAGTTGTGGGTTGCATGAACCAACTACTGGAATACAGTGTTGTAATTTCGGAATGTATACCAATACCCAGGGGTCACTCCTCAATCCCAGGCCCTTCATCTGTTAGTCACAGCAACATGAAATTCACTTGCTCATAAAACTCACTCATTTTGTCATCACACGAGACAGGGATGGGGTGAAGTAAGAATCATAATGTCTTCGAAGAGTCAGGCACTACAGTGTAAATAATTCCATAAAAGCTATGAAGTCAGGGAAAGCAACAGGAAGAAGAGAGAGAATACAGACCAAAGGAAACAAAGGAGGCTCTGTTATAGTGCTGACATCTATAGTATTTTCAGAGAGAATTTTTCCTGTAACATTTGAACTTAAGAAGCAAACCTAAATATTAATTACAACAAATCATAAATACCACAATTTGCTGAAACCATGTGGAAACACTCAGTTGGGAGTGTTATGGTCTACATACATAAATAGGTCAATATATTGGTCTTGATGACTATGGCCAACATCAAAACCAGTGAAATGTACTGATTTTAATACCTCATTTCACTGTTGTTTTGTAGCAGTAAAATACTTTTGCAATTATGTAGCTTCAAGCATTTCTTATGGAAAATTACTTTTTCTTAACATAATGACCTTTTAAGTTGTGGTAATACTTCATTTTAATTCCCAAACTATTTATACCACTTAGAGTTAATGCCATTTGATTTAGAACTTTTATTTTATGGCCTCTTGTTCATTACTCTTTTGTTGTATAAATATCTCCTATTTAAACTTTTTTTAAAAAGATTCTGGTATAAATATGGCAAAGGAGGAGGCAAAATTAATGTCTTTTGTGTTTCTACACATTTTAAAAAGCAAAATGAGGAAAATAGTTTTTAACATTAAAGGAATTTATTTAGGTAGTTTAAAAATGAATATATAAAACACTAACATCTTTTCTACATAAATGTAATAACAAGATAAGAATTGTAATAGAGAAAAAGGCCCATATAAAATAGCAACAAAAAAGATGAACCGTCTAGAATAGACTTAATAAGAGATACACATGATTTATATGAAGATAAAATTTTTAGAAGATAAATTTTATTGAGGAGCATAAATGAAGTTTTAAGTAATTGAATACTCTTGTATGGGAACTCAATATTGTAAAATTTAAACCTCCATAAAATTCATCTATAAATTCAGTGCTATCCCGATTAAAACAAAATTGATTTCACTGAAAACAAACAAGAAATTATATCCAAGAAAATAATGGAAATAAAATAAAAATGCAAATATTAATAATGATAAGAATGCATCAAACTAGATACTGAAGCTTGTCACAAAACTCTAATAATTAGTATGGTTTTCTAGTAGATGAGTGTATCAATCAGGACGGATTAGAATATACTGTAGAAACAAACAACCAACACCGTAGTGGCCCACAACAACATAGGTTTGGTTTTTTGCTCATTCTACTGTCTATTGCAGATCATCTCTGAGCTCTGTCCATAACTTCTGAATCTAAGGTTCGGGCTTATGAAATCGTATTATCTTGGATATCACAAGTTATGATGGCAGATAAAAGAGTACAAAAATATCTTGCATTAATAATGAAGTGCTCTAGAATCTATCACTTCTGTTCACAACTCATTGGCCAGAAATAGCTCCATCTAATGACAAGGGGGTCTGGGAAAAGGAAACCTGCCATGTGCCTGGAAGACAGGGAACCAGAAACATTGGTGGTCACCAGTAACAACTAACACAATGTGAAACAAGCAGATAAATAAAGCAGACAGAAGCATCCAAAGGTAGACAACATGAGAATGAAGTTTCTAATAAAGTTTGAAATATAATATTGAAAAAGTGTGTTTTTTGTGTGTAAGGGAGTTGTGAATGTTTTGCAAAGTAACTGATCATTTGTTCAAGAAAGACTGATCTTTTAACCTTTTGTCTACAGTACGTTTGGTGCTGTTGTAGGTCCCAGGAATATGCCAAAGGAAAAACAGAAACAAAAATTCCTACCCTTGCTTTGCTTATTGGAGACATAAATCTGAGAAATGCTATGATACCTGCCCTCATGGACCACAATCTGTTCGTGAAAAATGTGGATGTTACTGAGAACATATACAGTTTTACATAAATTTTTTAAGTATTTTTGTTATGAAGTAGCAAAGAGCCTGGCTCAGTTGTGTTTACGTCCAACGGCTTTATGGAATACAGAATTTAAGAAGGATGGATGAACTAGTAAATCTGGCAGAAGAAATATCTCAACAGCAAAGCATTCAAGCTGGCTGTGTGGTTACTTTTAACTGCATTCAGTGAGATATAAGAAGAAAGGATTAACTTAAAGACAGAATTTATAACTAAAATGGAAGCAGAATATAAAGATGAAAAATTCTCAGCCTGGTCTTGTATAGAGTGAAAAAGTGTGTTCAAGAGAGAATACTAAGGATGTGGCAGATCAATCATTTGCTATAGATATTGCCCTGCATAGAAGGCAGCCAGGTACTATTCATGAAGACTATGGATAAAAGATCCTGAAGGCATTTCAATTATCTTCTAAGCTGTTACTCTAATCACAGGCCCAGAGTTCTAAGACAGTAGAATGGTTTAGGGGGACGGGCCTACTGTACCCTCCAGGGTGCCCAGGGCCACCTCAGGACTCTGCTTCCCAAATTCTGATGCAACATTTCCTGGTCACCCCAGCCACAGCTGAAGCACGTCCAGGAGAGGCTTACTCTGCCACTCTGGAATGTACAAGCTGTAAACCTTATCATTGTCTACATGGTGCTAAATCTACAGGAACACGGAATGCAACAGCTGTGTAGGCATCGTTTCCTCCACCTAGTTTTCAAAGGATGACATAATGGCCTAGAGGCCCAGACAGACAGTTGCCACAGTGGCGAAGCCATCACAAAAAGCTCCCACTGGGGCAATGAGCAGAAATGTGGGGTTGGAGCTGCCACGGGGTCCTCACCAGGGCAATGCCTGGTGGAGCCACGGGAGCGGGACTGCCACGGATACCACAGAATTGCAAAACTACTGGCCTGCACTGAAAGTCTGGGGGAGCTGAAACATGGGCTGAGTCCAGCAAAGCCATGGGTGAAGAGCTTCCCTGACCTTGGGGCCCAAATTTTGGCCCAAAGTATCCAGGATGTGGGACATGGAGTCAAGGGAGATTGTTCTAGAGCCTTAAGATTTAATGTTTCCTCTGTTGGGTTTTGGACTTTCTTGAAACAAGTTACCCCCTTTTTCTTATGTATTTCTCCCTTTGGAGTGGAACTTTTTGCCTTTACGCGTGTCTCACCATTGTGTTTTTAAATAGATAACTTGTTTTGACTTCCTAGCCTCACAGCTAAAGGGAATTTGCCTCTGGGTGAATTGTGCCTTGAGTCTCACCCATATCCGACATAGATGAGAATCTGGACTTTGGATTTTCGACTTGATGCTGAATGAGTTAAGACTTTTGGGGTTATTGGGATGGAATGAATGTATTTTGTATGTGAAAAGGACATGAGTTTTGAGGGCTGGGGGTAGAATGCTATGGTTTGAATGTGTCCCCCCCCCCCAAAGTTCATGTGTTTGGAAGCTTAATTGCCATTGTAACAATATTAAGAGGCTGTGTTTTTAAGAGGCCATGAGGGCCCCACCTTCCTGTAGGGATTAATGTGGCTATCCTGGGAGTGAGTGAGTTATTATGGGAGAGGCCTGTGATAAAAGGATGAGTTTATCCTCATTTTCTCTCTCTGTCTCTTGTGCTCAAGATCACCTTCCACCTTTCTGCCATTCCACCATGAGATAATACAAAAAGAAGGCCCTGGCAGGATGCTGGCTCCATGATATTAGACTTGTCAGCCTCTAGAATTAGGAGAAGTAATTTTTTTTTTTATAAACCACCTAGTCTGTGGTATTCTGTTATAGCAGCAGAAAATGAACTGACACCTTGTACCCTGCAAGCTTACTGTAATCACTTATAGTTCCAAAATCATATCCTTTTTCATAAAATTTGTGTTTTCCCTTATTTTTTCAAAATACTTGAACTGTAGCTATTTTATTGTTTTAATGTAAAACTTGTCACTAGGAATTTTTTAAAAATCATATTGGATTTTCTAATTCACTAATTTCTGTTTTTGTCTTTAAAATATTAATATTTTTCTTTCATTTTATTTTCTTACGTAGATTTTCTGCTACGTGTATCTAAATTTTGCTTTGAATGACTATTTCACGTATTCTCCTTCTGCTTTCTTTAATCGCAAAAGCATTTGTGCTACTAGGTTGGACACTGAGTACATCTTTATATGAATCTTATGCCTAGACTCTAACAGGTGATAGGCTGTGGAGTTGCATAGCTGATGAATCAACTAGCCCTGTGACACTGGGCATGTAAAATGAAAATGATGATGGTATCTTCAACACCAAGTGGTTGTAATGATTAAATGAAATAATCAATGGAAAAGAATTCAGGATAAGTATTCATTTTTAATAATTTTAATGAAATACAAAAGCATTTAATTATTACTATTATTTATATATACTTGGATATGTATTTTTTATTCATTATTTTATTGAAATTACCCACCCTTATTTTTATTTTCTAATCTTTCAGCAAGTGAGAGATTATCGAGATAGTTTACATAAACTGTCTCATAAGGTATGAATTTCTTCCAGTTTAATCATTGTACTTTCAACACATTTCATTTTTTTTACATATATATGCCTTGCAATTTATTAGTTTCATTATGGAGTGCAGAGCTCCATTTTCACATGAAACAAAACCACACCCATTTGTTTATGTATTATCTATGGCTTCTTTCACACTACAGTGCCAAAGTTGAGTGGTTGATATAGATAAATGGCCTACAAAACCTAAAATAGTCACTGTTTCTTCCCAGGAAAAACGTTTATTTTCTCTGTATTATCAGCTTTTGGAGACAGTAAGTATTTAGCACTTGCTGTGTGATAGATATTGCATTCTTTATCTTTCTTAACTAGGGGAGAATGCTTTTTTTGTAGGGTGAAATTTGTAGGTTCAGATTAAGCCAGGAATTGAGAAAGACAAAGTAGAGGCCCATGGAAAGGCAATTAGAACAAAAAGGCCACTGTATTTACAATATTTGGCTCCCAAAGCTCCAAATAGCAATGGTCCTGCTTATTTAATATGTGGAACTTACATGTATATCAGGAAAGGGCTGTCTGGTTTTTATATTCACATCATCTTCTCGGAGATGCAAGTCCTTCCGACATATTTTCAAAAGAGGTACTGAGCCTGTTATGATGATTTGATGGTGATGTTTTTGAAGAGAAGATAGGGGAAAGGGAATTGCTAATAGAATTTATGGGAAAACATTAAGTTAATTTTATGATTAATAGAATTTTTAGGATAGTTTTAAATTATAAATTGGAATACTATGAAAAGAAATATAATAAATGGGTGATATAAACTACTTTTTTGAGTCCCCCGGAAAGTGAAGACTTTCCCGAATAGGTGCTTACTTTGGTGATGCCCTCCTCCCCTCACCGCAATGCTGATTTTGGAAAATCACCAATGTTGTATTTCCATTTATTTAAAGCAGTTTTGAAACTTTTTTTAAATAATAAAGAAAAAGTTGATAAATAATTTTAATTTACAAAATAAATATGTAGAATATAGCAATTTCAGGAGACCCTGGGATATGATATTGAATTAAACAAATAAAAAATTCAAATAACCACAGAATCAAGCAACGCAAACCAAAAGAACAAAACATAGTACTTACTGGAGGAAAAATATCGTCTCTTATCATATACTTGTCTAAAATCTCTATGCAAAGTCAGTGTGCCTATTTATTATCTCTGATTATTTAAGCAGCCAATCATATCCAATCTTGTTTCATTATTGGACTATTGTTGTCTTGCAGTCTAACTCCTGGATCATTAACTCTTGATGAATGAATATCTTGTTTAAAGAACTAAATTCAGACTCCTTAAGGCAAGGGGTTAAGTATTACATATGCACAAATTCTCCAGCCATGAAATGTAATTGAACACGACATAGAAATTAGAAACCTATTATTCATTCTATGTACTGTTTATAGTCCCCTGTACCTGCTTAAGTCATCTAACCTCTCTATGCTTGTTTCCTCCTGCAACAGGCCTATATCAATGAGAAAGCAAGATCCCTTCCCTCATGTAGTTTATATTCTATTGGAGAAGTTAGACAATATACAAGTACACAAATAGATACTACATGAGTACACAAATAGACAATATTTTTATTAGTAATATTAAAGAGTTATAGAAACAAAAATCAGAAACAGTAATGCGATAACTGTAGTGATAATGGGTAGAGAAGACAACTTCAGAATAAGTGTTCAATGGCTGAGATCCAATTAATGAAAAGAGGCCTCATGAGCATGAGAGAAAAATGTATTTCAGACAGAGTAAAGGATAAGCATCGAGGTCTCGATGCAGACACTAGGTCTTCCTGTCCCAGAATGGGCTCAAATTGGCCTATGGCTCAATCACAGTTAGCCAGGACAGGGAGAAACTACTGGACACAAAGATGGAGCAGTGTGCAGGGTGGGCAATGGAAGATTTAAAGCCAGGAAGTAAAATGATCCTCCAGTTAGGAAGCCATTGTTCAGAGTCTTGACTAGAAATAAAGGTGCCTTGGAATTCAGTGCTTTCATCAGATTTGGAGCAAAGTGGGTGGGTCTAGGACATGCTTTAGAAAAAAAAACTTTGTAAATCTCACTGCACTGTGCAAATTTAATGTGCTATTATTATAGTTACTCATTAAATATTTTCAATAAATTTACCTTAACGGTTAATTGCTTATAAGCTTTTACTCTTTTTTAAAAATTAAAATTAGCTTGCCTCTATTCACATTGCTATACTATAGCAATCTTTGTTTCCTTGGTCCTTTTTCAATACAACAAACTGGCTTCTGACAAAATAATATCCAGGCACATAGTTGCTATTTGATAAATATTTGCCATATTAATGACTTCATAAATAAAATACGACAGGCTTGTTACAAGGCCATTGGGTCAAGGAGATATTTGAATGAATGAAGCATAGATGAAGGAGTTTATTGGTACAAGTTAAAAGCAGTTGACAGCCTCTTCATTTCAGGTTGGGAATTTTATAATGTCACTGACCCTGCGATATGTGTTTACATGATATTTCTTGGCAGCATTAGCTTAGTCTGGTAGCATAAAATAATATATACAAATAGGCTTTGAAAAGAACAAAACTCCGTGTCAATAATTTTAAGAATTGCTACCATTTATTTTCTGACCTGTACGTATCAGATCTCATGTTAGACATTTTCACATACATTATCTTGCTTAATTCTCACGAAAATCATGGAGGAAAGATTTTATACCTTTATTTTAAAATTGAAAGAACTGTTACTAAAAAACATTATTTAACATCTGGACAAAGATGCAGCTTTTAAACCCTGATCTGACTTATTCCATTCCTCTATGAAGGGGGACATTAGCATCTTGATTTTGAAATAAATATTAACACACAAATATCTAGCTAATTGCTGATTTTTCTGAACAGTGTCTTAGAAATTATGCCATGTATGCTCCTGGAATGATCATAGAGTTATAGATTTTAGAGATCTGGAGATAGATCTATAAGTAACCAGATACTTCTTCATACGTAATTTCTTGCCTGACTTTCACAGGCTCAAGGTCATCGGAAAGCAAAGCTAGAATTCAAATCCAATTTGGTGTTCTTCAGACCATAGCATACTGGCTCAGAACTTGACATTTTGTTCATCTCTATGTTTATAAGAAGACTAAGATAAAAGACCTAGAGAAATCTATGAAAGGGCTCATTTTGCCATTGGTGAAAGAAATTTGTGATTTACTTGAAAGAAAAAGATGACATGACCAAAGTAACAAATAATTTTGCCTTCAAGAAATATTTGCCTTACAAAATGCAGAAAAATAATGAAACCTCTAAGAGTGCTTAGCGTTACCGTGAGTGTGTACTGCTCCAATGCAGAGCAATAGGGAGATGGAATGGAAGCTGGGGAACGTCGAAGGTAAACTTTGCCAGTATCAGAGTGGCAGTAGCACAAACCTCTGACATGCACGGCGGGGAAAGCAGGAGGGCGTGATAGCAAAAGGAAGAAACTGCACTGAGCATTCTGCAGATTTCTCAACTGGAGAAGGATTTTCATCTCTCTTTGATCCCTTCAGCTCAAAATGGCCCCCAAATAACAAATACTCAGAATGTTTCTTCCACCTCTCCCTCTTCCCTGTGACCTCTGAGTAGAAAGGAACATCTATGGACAAACACAAGCCTGGGGACGATCTTCCACTCAGGGTTAATCTCTCTCACATAAACACTGGAAATGTTTTCTCCAAACCCACCCACAACAACAAGATCAGAATGCCCTCCACCCCCGCCAAATTCTTCAGAAATGACTAATTTCTACACCATGTAATCAAGACAACCGATTTCTACAAAAGGTGTGGTTGCACTGAGCCCATCAATTACAGTTTTCTTTAAATGAGAGTTATTTCACACCTCTGTTGGATATGGAGAATCCCAGTTTGTTATGGGTTTCAAATAAATCCAAAGAACCCACTGACATCACCAGAAGCTCTGGATATTAATTATACTCATAATGATATATAAGAATGGGATGAGAAAATAGGAAACACAAGGTCATTTAGATAGGCTATAATTTATTACGGTCCACAACATTAGAAGTAAGCTAAAACCCTAAGTTGAAATATGTTTTGAGGGTTTTCCCCAAAAATGAATTGCAGTTCCTAGAGTAGGGCTGAAAGCAGGATAGAGCACCATTGGCAGCTGTAGAGATTAATGTTTGAGGGGTTTGATTTAAATAATTATGTCAGTTTACATGTTTATACTAACTTAAGTGCTTCCACATTTGTATTGTCATCCAACCACAGCTCAGTGTTTACCTTGTGCCATTGACTTATGAGATCCTTTAATCCATTGTGAAAGGAAATGTTAAGGTGTTTTCAAATAAGTGGATTAAATGTAGGGAATAAAAAAACATAGAAATAAGAGATAGAAGAAAATACAAAAGACCCAACACAGTGGTTCTCAACAGAAGATATATCTGAATCACATTGACGAGCTGCCCCAAACTCTTTTCTACCCACTTAGTCTATGGCAGAACATACCATATTATTTTTCTATGTAGTAACCATAACATTGTAATTCAGTCATTTTTTTATATAATTTATTTGCTTGGTATCAGAGCCAATTCTAGGCTATACGAAGCTTTAGAGAATAGCCTGTGCCTATAATTTTCTGTCTAAATCCATCCCCTAGGAAGTTGCTTCACACAAGTGAAAGATTTAGCACATATTTGTTGAATGAATGCATGCTTATCTCCACTTTGTTCTGTATATTCTAATATTGGGTTTGGATGGGTGAAATCATATATACTTTTGTAAAGTTCCTTAGGTGACTCTGCTGAGAATTACTGACCTAGATGTTTTTCACTTCGCCTTTGGCATATCCTAAACTTGACAGGGCCAAAGTGTATAGTAATAAATTTCTTCATTCTCTTTTTTTTATCTTTTCCAAAATATTTATTGTCACTCACTATGTTTCAGTACCATGCTTGGCACTCATGACACAAGATCAATGATCTGGTCCTTTGATGCAAGAACCTCTTGTCTAATCTATCTGTTGGGGGAGACAGATCAACCATTAGTCTGCATGCTGTGATTTGAAGGTCGTTCAAAATTCACGTGGTATTAAATGGTGTGGTCTTTTGGGAAATGATTACATCATGATCGTTCTGCCCTCCTGAATGAATGAGTGCCTTATAAAAGGGCTGCAGGAAACTAGCTTAGCTTCCTTTTGCGTTTCTGCTTTCTACATTTAGCATACCATGTTGGAAGCAGAGAATGAGCCCTCATCAGACACTAAACTATGATCTTGGACTTCCCAGACTCCATAGTTGTGAACAACAAATTTATGTTCTTTATAAATTACCCAGTCTCAAGTATTTTGTTATAGCAGCACAAATGGGCTAAAACAATAGTGTAAACTTGATTATTTTGTAGCAAGTTACTTTTGATTTTTCTAACCCTTTTAGTATCTTCTAGCCTTCAGTACTCAGTAAGTTATTTTTAATCTTTCAGTCTGGTTCCTGTTGCACTATGGAAAATCAAGGGAAGAGTCTTGTGTTCCATCTTGAAAGGAAATGACAAAGAGGGAGCTGCACTCTCTTTAGGAGCTGCACTTTCTTTAGGTGGCAGAGGAAAATAGAGAACTCTTCATGGTGAAAGATAAAGAAGAAAAGATAAATTGCATGTGCCTTCTGCTAGTTTCTTCCCTTAAAAATCTCGTTGAATTTTTTCTTCTCTCCCGTGAATTAGCTGTTATGATTATCCTAATTTTATGTATGAAGAAACTAATTTTAACAGAATTTCCGTGATTTGCCCAAGGTCACGTGTGCTGCTAAGCAACAAAGAAGGAAATGCGACCTGCGTTGTGACCCTCCCCAATGCTCCTACTCTCAGAGAAATAGAATCAAGTGGTGAAAAACAGGTGGGATTTGGATCCAGACTGGATAGAGTGCCAGGCTCATCTCTTCTGCATGACCCTAAGGAAATTGTGGAACTTCCCTGAACAAAAGTTTCATAATCAATAAAATGGAAATGAAAATGACTAAATTGGCTGTTGAGTGTGTCAATTAAGCTAATGTTTATCCTGTGGTTATCGTGTGCTGGGCACTGTTTAAAACATTTGACATATATTAATTCATTTAACAACATGTGGCTTAGGGGCTAATATTATGTCTATTTTACAACTCCAGAACCTGAGACACAGGTAGGTTAAGAGATTTACTTGTCAAAGGTCTTACAACAAAAAATGGAAGAACAGGCTATGAATCTGAGCAGCCTGGCTTACTGTTCTTATTAATCTTTATGCTAAGTAGTAGGCATGACATCATAAACTCTCAAAAACTGTGAGTCTTCTTTCTCTATTGCTATAGATAACAAGCAATACATATACCACTTTCATACTAACTTACTATACTGTCTTTACGACTACAGAAAATAGTAAATAAAAATAAAGATACTCAGTTCAATACTGATGGATTAGAAATCAGTAAAATGTTTTAACTGCTGGTGATATGGACATTCACAATTTATTTCCACTTATTTGATGGAATTTTTTTTTTAAATGCTCCATTCTATATTGTGCAAAAGTAATAATATTCATAATTTGTTTTAGCAAATGCCTTGTATCATCATGTTCAACTCTCCCTACTTCCCCTATCTATGTTGAGGAAAGCCATATTTTAAGTTATCTGGGTTCTGCTCACTCCTTGCTTTATGTATTTTAAAAGCTATTGGTGAGTTCTCATTGAAAGCATGTTATTAGGAGGGTCCTACAGAGCCATTACTGTGGAGCCACCATGGCTAACAGGGACGACCTGGTGACCCATTTGATGGTGGGTCTCCAAGGAGTGACAGCTTGAGATATAGCATATGTGTTTGGAGAGCTTTCTAGGGACAGCAGACTGCATTTTTGGCCTTATTGTTTCACAACACCAAGGCATTATGGGGACATGACTGTTAACAATAGAGCTTGCCATTGTTTTGCTGTTATTTTTTCTCAAGGCTTTCTGAGTGACAGTCCCTGGGGAGAGTGAATTATCATCCTTAACTTGTAACTTAACTGCTCCTTTTGTCATTCTGCATAATTTCTGTCACCCAGGTAAAACTAAATTGTTTTTCTCCCTGGTAAATTCTCCCACACTCAGCTTGGAGCCCTTCAGGCAAGACAGGCAGTAGGGAACTGGGCAGATAATGTGGCTATCTAAAATGAGTCCTTCCAGGGGGAGTCTTTGAAAGGCTTTGTTCCCGAAGACAAATGCCAAGCATGGTGAAAACACTAGTTTAAATAGCCAAAGATGCAATTTACTTCACAATTACAAAAATAGCGATTATAATAGCATGGACCACATAGAGTAATTGTGAAGGTTAAATTAGTTGATACATAAAAAGTGCTTAGTCCAGTGTGTGGCACAAAATATGTAAGACCTCAGTAAAGGTTAGCTTTTATTACTTTGTGACATTACATGTTTAATCACTACAACCATCTTTCAAGGTAGTTATTATGAATCTCATTTCCAAGATGAGAATACTGAACTTTATTGGAGCTGGAATTTAGAAGTCAGTAGGCTTAACTCTGAAGCAGATGGGCTTAACTTCCAAAAGGGCTCTCTAGATTTACCCAGTGATGGTTGTAAAATATGCTATCCAGAGAGCTGATTACCCAGGGGAAATGAACAGTCCCTCCTGGGACTTATTATAGACTATAAGATTTATTAGATAGTCCATTACTTCAGTGAATTATTATATTTTTTCATAAAGCCATATTTTCATAAAATTAATATATCTACAATATATATTAACTATAATAATCTATTTTGAAAAACAACTGCTTCAATACTTTCTTTGTTTTCATGAAGGACCTGAGACTGATAAGAGTTATTGATAATAATGCTTACCACAACAGTAATAGTAAGTACAATAACAACAATGATAATAATGATGATAATAATAATGGCTACCATTTATTGAGCATTTACTACATGCCAGACATTGTTCTAAGAACTTACTATAAATATCTCATTTAATTCCCATTAGGCAGGTGACATTATTATCCCTGATTTATATATTATAAAACTGAAACTCAGAGAGATAAAGTAACATACTGAAAGTTGCAGTTACTAAGTGGATGAGACAAGATTTGATTCCAGGCTATCAGACCCCTAGTTATATCCTTTAACACAGGTAGTAAATGATAAGTTAGGACTCCAACCCAGTACTTCCCTTCTCCCATGTTCATTGTCAAGGTTGGTGAGCATGGAGGCCCCTTGAATCCACCTCTGTGCCACTCACATTTGATTAGATTTTCTGTAAAACTAGGTAGCACACACTCATTAGATTTTAGAAAGCAAAATTTCCTTAGATTTTAGTATGATGCATATTGGCAATGCTGAAATAAATAATTCAGAGTAAATATGAGGACTGAGTTCACTGACTACATGATGATTCTCAGTCAGGTCTGGATGGGTAGGAATGGGGACACAGCAATATGGGTAGGGATGGAGGAAGTAAAGGAAGTCTCTTTGGAATGATGCCATTATTTCCAGAAAAGGGAGGCATACATTGAAAAAGCACATTCATACGACTATGGTTTTCAAAACTCAGCAAAATCTTTGCTGATGGGTATACAAGTATGCCACGGGTTAAAAAGAAAGAGTGAACCACTACTTAAAAGTTTGTCTACATTTTATTAACACATATCTGAGACTGAAACCGACTTGTACTTAAAAACATATTATATTAGGTAGTTAGCAAGGAATTCCAGGTCTCCTAGGGACAAAAGTGGGTGCTTCACCTGATGAAATTGTCCCACCTGGGAAGAAGGACAAGGGTGGGCCCCGGGTCCTATCTTGGTCCTGCCCCATCTTAATCCTTTCCCAAGGGACTGCCATACCTCTGGAGGAGGGAATGTCCTACAAATCTGCCAATCACAACTTAGCACGCCAGCTGCAAAAGAATGCAGAGGACTCTCTAGCCCATGGGCCAAGCAGCATAGGTACAACAGAGCCCAGAAAGTGACCTAGAACGCCCTGCATGCGTAGTAACACTCAGATCATGCAACTCCCACTGTCCAATCAGAGTGGTTCCATGGCGACCTCTGAACCACGAGTAGGTCCCAATCTGGGAACTATAAAACAAGATGCAGAGCACAACCAGGCACTTTTTTGTGTCCAGCTTGATCAACTTTAAAACAGAGATTCTGATTCTTTCCTTGAAGGTATGGGACCCAGCATATGTTAGGAACTCTGTAACTGGTATAACTATTATTATCATGATTATGTGTTTTAATAACAAATTTAAAGTAATATTCATCCAATGGTAAAATATTATAGCTTTGATAGATTCATATCCACATTAATTTTATTCTTGATACCCCATAATCTATTCAATATATCTTTCTCTAAGTGCTAATAATTGTAAAGATATTTTTATCTCTTGTTTCTTTCTCTCTCTCTCTTTCACTCTCTCTTCTTTCTTCTCTCCTCCCTTTTATCTCTCTTCCTTTTTTTTCCTAGTATTTCCCTGCTTCTCCTTTTCAAACCAGATTACCTATTCAGTTAATGTTCCATGACTTTATCTCTTTAAGATACTCAAAACAAGAAATTTTGAGTTTTCATGGCATATACAATGTATTTTGAGTTTTCATGGCATGTACAATGTATTTCGTTTAAAAAACAAACACGCAACTATTTTAACTGCTGCTTATGCTCATTGTGAGAAAGCAGATATTGCAATCTATTTCTTGATGAAATTCCTCATAAGTAGTCTTAAAATGTCCAATGGTTTGGATCTATATTGATGGGCTTTTTAGAATATTAATAATGTGAAGGGCAGCCTATCCCTCCAGAGAGTCACTGAGTTGCAAAATCCAGTTACATTCTTTGAGGGGTTAAAGTCACTGTGAGGAATCTTTGAGAACAATTTACTCCAATGATCAGCTGGTGGTGACACTGCCACTTTCTCATGGTCTGGACCTTAGGCGCCAGGGTCGGATATTTTGCAATTGCCTTGACAGTGGTAGGGAGGAGGTATGATGTCTAACCTAAGACACCAGTCAACAATTATTTATCTGTCAAAACTTTTCAAATGTAAGTCAGTGTTCCCGGGCCCTGCTGAGTCTGAAACTTCCAGCCTGTCTGATTTCCATGAGGAAGAACTTCAGATAATTTTTGTAAAGACAAAATCAGTGCAGTCCCACGACCACAACTCAGAGATAAGAAGAGAGACATTATTTTTAATGTCTCTTCCATTTCATTAAAAGCAAACGAATGTCTCTGACTTCCGAATACACATCTCCACAAGCATCAACACTGAATTTCGAGTCAGGAAAAGCTACTATCCCCCTCTCCCAGCAGCTCCCCACCCAGAACCTCTGAATTATAAAAGTTGGCTTTGCAGCACCTGGTTTTCCAGGAGTTCGAGAAGTGTCAAATTGGCTTAACTCAAACCTGCCTGTGCGCTGCTTTTCAAGTTTGGGAGCCGAAATCTCTGCCAGGCCACCTTCCGCGTTCTTTTTCATGCTCTGATCCCCTGATCTGTGGCCCTGCTGTTCCTCTCTCAACCCCTGAACCCTCAGTAAAAACGGCACAGTGGGGTGACATTTGGTTTGCAGAAGATAGCAGCACAACACTCATCTTTGATTTAGTTCTATTAAAATTTTCTCTGAGAACAAGTTTGTTTGGGGGAGGAAGAAGAAAGAAAAAGGATACCAGGTGTGTGTGTGTGTGTGTGTGTGTGTGTGTGTGTGTGTGTGTGGTGCGGAGGGGATACCCTTACAGCCCTGCTGATAAAATCAGCAGAGATTTGGAAGTGCATTCCGGTTTTATTTTTCGAGCAAACCACACTGCTGAGGGGTTTGACTGCTGAGAGTAAAGAGGGCACATTTGTCAGACTTTTCACTTCAATGTGTGCTTATGGAGTTGGTAAATAGAATACCTGAGCAGATATGAATTGCTCTGGTGTCCGGTGGCTTTAGAGCTCAGGGTTTACCTTACGGTTTTGCAAGTCCTTCTCTGGCTTATAACAGCTTTGTATTGAGTGGAGATATTTGAGACCTATTACCCTATAGAAAAACACCTGAAAAATCAATTTGCTTACTGAAAACTGAGCTCACAGGTGTCGGGAGAAAAATGCAATAAATGTTGACAAATGCGTTTCAGAGAAATTCAGTGTTTCTGCCTACTGTGTGATTTCAGCGTAAATTCTAGGACACAGCATGTGGTTGATAAATGGCCATGGGATGAATGCATGGACTATTTACATAACGCATATTACATAACAGCTCACTGTCGTGCTCCTGATCTAGGTAATGTATCACATGGGTCCATGTGATATTGAAAATAAAAAGATAGTTAACAAGTTAGAAAGGAGGCCAGTTCAACTTAGATGTTCAATACGTGTTGGTTGGAGAAATTAAAAATCCACTACTGAAAATTATTGTTAGTAAAATCCTTTTATGCTGCCTCTCTTTTTCTTCAAGGTAATGGGACCCCAGCCATAAGCAGAACATACACTAAACATATATTTATAATGAACAATTGCCATTCCTTTAAGAGAACAGAATTCCTATGGCAATCTATTTCAGAATGTGCCTCAAACAGTTGTTTAAGTCATAATTAAAACACTTTCCGTGGTTTAGAAGGAGAGAGGAATTGAGCCCCTAGCTGTCCAGCTGAGAGGAAAAGCTTCTCATGGAGAAGGGAATGACATTCTTTTTAGCCATAAATTAATGGCTCAACCCTTAGCAACATACCCTAATCATAGCTTCAGGATTTCCAGCTGAGTTAAATCAACATGACAACATAAGAACTGATAAGGAAATAACTTGCTGTTTTTATATGTATATATACATATATATATTTAAACCACTTTATCAAGGTATGATTGCCATGCAAAAAGATTTACTTACTTAGTGCATACAACTCGATGAGTTTGGGGATAAATATACAGTCATGAGACCATCACCACCCACAAGGTGATAGACATATCTATACCTCCCAAAGTTTTCTTCTGCCACCTTTATTATTATTATTTTTATTTTTTGTGTGTGACTATATGTATGTTTGGTAAGAACATGTAATATAAGATCTATTCTCTTAGAAAATTTTAAGAATACAATATTGTTAGCTATAGGCACCATGCTGTATGGTAAATCTCTTATTTATCTTGATTAATTGAAACTCTACGTCAAATATATAATTCATATACTGATTAAATCCTGCATATCATTTATTTTTAAGGTCAAAATGAACAGAAGTTAGGAAAGTCCCCCAGCATCCTAAAATGACTAAATGTTTAATTGTTGAGAGAAAAAGCAGCATAAGTCTGCTGTATGAGCCGCCTGATGTATCTATGTAATAAACAGCACTTCAGCTTCCCTTGACCAAAAGTGCCCCTTATGATGAACTTTTAGAAAAAAAGTTTCTGGGAACTGTTTGCCACCTCCTGAGTGACACCAATTGATATCCTTTTATCAGACCACAATAGCTATGTACTTAATGCTATTTTCTTCCTTACGTTGGCTTAGAAGTAGCACAGGGTCAAATTTTCTACCCTGCTTCAGACTTCACACATACCCAGAATTCTTCATATTCTTTATTCCCTTCTGCTTACTGAGGGCTTTTTGTGTAACATTAAACCATTTTTTTACCATTTCTATTTTAACAGTCTTTTGTGTGTGTGCATATGTTTCATAAATCATCAGTCACTTCTTTTAGTATTATTTGATCTATAAAACTGCATATTTTGAATTATTAATTTAACCACAAACTATATTCAAATCATTGCTAGCTTTGCCATCTCTGGCAAGTTTTAAAAATTTTCTATGCCTTTGTTTCCCTATCTGTAAAATAGGGACAATAACATTTATCTTATAGCGTTATGATAAGGAACCTGTGAATGAATAATGCAAGGATTAATTATAAAGCACGATCTTTGCCATTGACTTTGAGCTCCTGATACTACAGGAAGTGATGTAAACAGGTTCAGATTTCCAGGGCCTCTGGTGACACGTGGCAGCCAAAACGCATTCATCTCAATGGCTTTGGCCATGGAATTTTCTAGGCCTGGGATTGCCTTGTGGTATCTTGTCAAATACTATTCACCTCCACCTTTACAAAGCCTTCCCTTTCCCTGCCAACTCAGATAGAAATGAACCCTTGGTCTATGGTGCTACTCTGGTATTCTGTGTTTACCAGCATTTCTCAACCTTGGCACTATGGACACATGGGACTGGATAATTCTTTGTTGCATGTAGGGTTCAAAGTAATACATAGAGAGGGGATTCCCACTGGGACAGTTTGTTTCCAGCGTCCAAGATCCTAACCACTTGGCTATGCTTCATGTCTTGTGAATGAATTTGTTTCCATCCTGGAGTGTGTAAGCCCCAGAGAATGCGGGGATGGGGATGGGACTCAGCCTGTAATTACCTTTGATTTCAGAGCATCAAGCATGGTATAGACATTCAACTAGAGAAAGGCATGTCTTTCTGTATTCCCACCTCTTCAGCAAAGAATGTTTTATACTACAGAGGTAAGGTAACCAACTTACAGATGAGGAAACTGAGATTTGGAGAGATTAGATGACTTCCCAAGGTTACAAGCCTGGTGAACAGCAGAAGGCAGCCCAGATTCAATCCAACATGCAGTTTAATGTTCTTTAGCTCTTTATTGCTTTTCCATGATTCATTCCTTCCTTTAGTTGTCTTCCTTCCTTCCTTCCTTCTTTTCTTCCTCCTTTTCTGAGATGGGGTCTGTCACACAGGCTGGAGTGCACTGCCACAGTCGTAGTTCACTTTAACCTTGAACTCCCCCGGACTCAAGCGATCCTCCCACCTCAGCCTCCCGAGCAGTTGGAACTGCAGGTGTGCACCACTGCACCTAGCTCATGACGATATTCTTTCTTTGGATATTCTAATCTCACTATCAAAATCATCATCTTCATATCCTTATCATCCTCATCACTCTCATCATCTATGTTCCATTACCTGTTTACTCTTTCCTAAAACTATTTTGAGTATTTATTGAAAACCCACTTTATAGCTTAGTTACTGTACCTTTTTTTCATCCATGACAGAGGATTTCCAAGCTCAAAATGTTAAACACTCTACTAATAACTACCTTCTCACCAGCACCATTCTTCAAATCATTCTAAGCTCATATGAGATCACTAGGTTTTGTTTCTTACACAATCAAGTTTCTTGAAGTTCTGTAGAAATGATGTCTGATTTCCTGACATGAGGAATAATCAATTGCTGACTTTTAAGATGTCAGATAGAGTGGCAGAACTATTATAGAATTATTAGAACATTCCAAACGTTTAAATCACACCCTCATGGTGCTTTTCATAATTGTTCTTTGGTCTGCCAATGATCACTGTGACAGATGGTAATTGTACAACTGCTATTCTGACTCACAATTTCAGCAACCAGAAAGAATCAAATTATTCAGGAATTTAAATATGTATGTTACTAATAAAGCAGGGTCATAGCTGAATGATATCATCAAAATAAATCTTACATGCAAGTAGGTGTTTTTCATCTAAGTTTTATGTGATTTGTGGAACACCCGGAAGGTACTTTGCTTCCTCTAAATATCCTACTTACTCAAGGGTTGCAACGTCTTAAATCCCAGCATGAATGAATGAATCCTTTTACTTTCTATGTTCTTTTAAAAGCCAATAACCCTTGGAAGGAAGTGTTAATTAAAATTAATTCACACCCAGGTATTAACAGTAGGGCATAATAATTTCTAGACCAAGAGTTAAAAGACTTATGATTTGCCTTGTTACTTTGAGCAAGTCACTTAACCTTTCTCAGTTGTATTTCTTCATCTGGAAAATAGAAATGATGAAATTAACCTGCAGATTTCTATTGTGAGCATTAAATAATATCACACAAATGAAAAGAGTTTTAAAGGGTAATTTTGCTATTTTTGCTATTTTTTGTGACAATTTTCTAAATAAAAAAGTGCAGAACATGAGACCACTAAATACCCAGGATGGAGATATTTAAAATAGATCCCCCAGATTTCAAAGTTTTATCCACATTAATCCCTACACGTGTTTTTTTAAATAATGAGAATTTAGGATTTGTGGAGTATTTGAGAGAAAATTAAAGGCCAACTGACTAATAATGGAACTGCAGAAAGATTTCTCAAATACCCAGCTGACTCCTGGCAATTACACACTCTACCAATTACCCATAACCCTTCCAGACTTCTGGGTGTCCCCACTGCAAATTAGGAGACATTATTCAACTCCTTATTTGACTTTTTCAATCCAAAATGGAAGCTATATTACTGTATCGACTCAGGGAAATGCTATTGAAAACCATGTATTCCATGAATAAAACCAATGCCTAATGTTCACTGGCCTAAACAGAGAGACTGGAGTCTATGCATTTGGAAACCAATATACTAGTGTCCTGGAAGCTGCCAATATAAATCCGAACAGTAGAGAAAAAGTAGCTTATTATGTTCAGGATGGCCACCTGAACACTGTGTTTGTCCAGGGTTTGGGAAGTATCTATTGTCTAAAATCCCACTGCTAGAGATCTGGTAGTCTGGTCAGGTATTGCTAAAGTGCCAATTTTACCTTGTGGAAGATATAGACCAAATAAATGACTGTCCACCTAGACTACGAACGGCCAATTATCAATCATTTTCCTCTGTTTAGGTTCATAGTCATTTGCCACTACCAGCCACTGTGCTCTGCCAGGTATTTTTAACAAACTTTGTCTAATTTAATTTTCCCAGAAAATCAGTGTATTCTCACCCCCTTTGTGTCACTGATGAAGTTACTGAAGCTATAGGGAGTTAAGTGTGTGTGGGTTGGATGTGGAACTGAGATTCGAACTTTGATGTTCTTGCTTTAAGTACTTTATCCATATAACACACAACCAAGGAATGAATGAAGCTTAATGCATCAATCACATGGGCAAGTCCTAACAATATTTTAAAGCTCAACACTGATGTCAGGTCTACATTCAACCTTGAATTAAAATCTTGATCCTCTGAACTTGTATGGTTCTTTATTTAAATCTCTTACTGCTTGTATTATCTTTTTTAAATCAGAACCATTAATGAGCATCTCCCCTACTAGAATACTGTGTTGTGGTGTTTCCACAAACCCAAGCATTTTATCTTTTCATCATATTCACTAATTCACTCTTTCATTCATTCATATCCCTTTTGTTTTGAGTCTCAGAGATATAGAAATAAATGCAATGAGCATAGCCCAGTGCTTTCACTCCAATTATTGTTAAGTGAATGAAATGCGGCTTTCCTTGACTATTTTAGTTACTTCCCCAAATCCCTGTAGATATAAAGTATCCTTTCATAGCTCTTCAATCACACATGTTTTTTATTTTAGGATTTTTTTTCCCACACCAAGTATGTATTTTTAACAAGTGATATTCAAGGTCTGGGAAATAAGTTCTCACTTGGTAGAAACTTTTGTCACCTATTTCAAAGACAAAATCCATATTTCACCTTCATCTCACTTTTTCTTTTACAGCCATAAACTTGTCTGTACTCATTATAATTGTGGTCACTGACACAGATAATCAACCCAGTATGTAAAGAGGGTTTTCAGAGTTTTCACAAGGCTAGAGAGGAGTTCCCTGGGTGAAATTTACCCAGGTTCACGTAACATTCTCGTTCATGCATGTAATATATTTTCCAACTCCTACTTTTTAAGCCATCGACTCCTGTGAAGAGTTCCCGCATACCTTGCCTCTTATATTTGTTGTGTTTATTTTTAAATATTTTATGCCACTGCTTTTCAAAAAATAATTTTTGTCTTTGTAATACTTTTTGATTTTCAGAAAAGTTGCAAAGATAATAAATAGAATTTCCATATACACATCACCCAATTTTCTCCGTTGTCAACATCTTACATTTCCATTATACATTTGCCAAAACTAAGAAACTGATGTTGGTACATTGCTATTGTCTGAAATCCAGACACTAGTTTTCCATTAACATTCTCTTTTTATCCCACCATCCAATCCAGGGTATACATTGTGTTTAGTTGTCATATTTCCACAATCCTTCTGGTATGTGACAGTTTTTTCTTGTTTATCATGACTTTGACATTCTTGAAGATTGTTGTCCAGGTATTTTGAAGAATTTCCCACTAATCTGGGTTTATCTAATGTTTTTCTCACTATCAGACTGGGGACATGGATTTGGGGAAGAATCTCCCAGAATTGAAATGTTCTTCTCATATCATCTTATCAGAAGTACATGACATCCACATGATATGCTGGTGATGCTGGTGATGTCATCCTTCATTAGTTGATTAATGCAGTGGTTTTTCAGATTTCTCCATAGTAGAGTTGTTTTTTTTTTTTTCTTCTCTCTCTTTCCCAGTGCTATTCTTAGGAAAGAATTACCAAGTCTAGCACACTTTCATGGGAGATATAGGAAACCTAAATTCTGCCTTCCTGAGAATTGGAATTAGATGTATTCTGCAAGAAAGATTGGTTGCTTCAATGCACTTATTTATTTATCCCATAATTTATTTATATCATATGCTTATTTTATACTTCAATATGTAATCCAATACTGTGCTATTTATTGTGTTGTTTAAATAGTTCCAACTCTGGGCATCAGGAGCAACTTTAGTTTCCGCCATTGCTTTTTATTTTACTTGTTAAGAGAAGGAAATTTGCTAAGCACTGTCTATTTTGAGAATTAATATAGCCAACACTTGATTAACCAGCTGTGAAACAATATGAAAAAGTATGAAAAATAAAACATTTAAAACTGTCTGTAGAACAAAGGCCCCATGAGAGCAGGGACTTTGGTCACCAGTACTTACAACAATGTCTAACATTTGGTAAATACTCCATCACTATTTGTGAATTCATTGTTTAGGAATACTATGTTCCCTTAAATTGCTTGATAAAAACTATTTTTTATTACAATTGTATTACCTTTAATTGTCTTTTCTTAGCTAAATTCTGTTACACAAATGCATATACACAAAGGTAAATAGAACCCTAATTGTCTGAATAGAAGATCAAACCAGCCACAACATTACCTTAAGACAAAGCCTTATCCAGATCAAGGCCCTAACTCCCTTCAATGAAGGCTGAGAGAGGTGAAGAAGCTACAGAAGAAAAGTTGGAAGTTAAGAGAGGTTGGTTCGTGAGGTTTAAGGAAACCAGCCATCTCTATAATATAAGCACTGTTCATTTCTTATAACTTCTTTTCCTCTTCTCTTCGTCATTTACTTTCACCAAACTCAAAATTCTTAGCCCAGTCTTTTCCTATCTGTTCCCATTCAACCTTTTTTACTTTAAATCTGTAGCAACCACTCTCACTCACCACTCTAGATGGGTCAATCGACAAAATGAAGTCAGTATCTTCTAGAAATATATAAATGTGGTTGTAGGGAAAGGGTGATCCATATCCCAGTAGACATAAAGTGGCTTTTCTTTGTTGTTGGAGTTGAAAATAGAATTTGCCCTTAAATGTTATAGGCCCTCTCATACAAAAGACTTTCAATTTATTCATTCTGTTTCATTCATTATTTATTCAACAAGCCTAAGATGGGTGCCTACCATATGCTATAAACTCTTAATTTGTCAAAAAGGGACCCTGCCCTCCTCCCCCAAGAAATTTGTAGGAGTTGACTGAAAAGTGGTTGTTTCCAGAATAAGCTTATCATAATAACTAACTATGCAAAAGTATAATTAGTTTAAAGGCTATTGAATGACTTTCCAATAATGTAGCTGGAAACTTCTTTTCCAGGGACAGTACAGTAAAGTATATCATTTGCATTTCTACTCTTCCACTAGCCTCCGATGAAGAGCATTCTCTTCAACTCTTGTTTTCTTCCATGAATAAAATTAGGAATCTAGCCTTAACTGTCAAAAGTCCCTTCCAACTAAAATATTCTATCCTCTAATGGGAATACAATTACATTGAATCAGTAGACTTGGACTTGAATTCCGATCCCATTATTTTAGACAAATTGCCTAAACATCTCTGAGACTCAGTTTCTTTGTAATAGGAATTGATTTAATATAAAGAGTTCTTAGATATTTTTGAAATATGTAAAATTTCTAATTAAACTATGCCTTCAATAAATGCTGTTTTCCTCCTTGTCTTTACTCTTCTCATAGTGCTAAAAATTTTTTTTCAATTAATAGGCACAGTCTTAAATTCTGATCCTGTCCTTAGGCATGCTGCTTTACTTCTCTCGGATTCAGTTTTCTCACTTGTAGAACTAGGACTGATATGATGATTTTTTAAATTGTGTTTCAGTAATCACATGAGACTATGTATAGAAAATACATGATCTAATACAGGCATACCTCGTTTTATTTTACTTTGCTTTATTGTGTTTTGAAAATATTGCATTTTTTACAAATTGAAAGTTTGTGGCAACCCTGTGTTGAGCAAGTCTATTGGCACCATTTTCCCAACAGCATGTGCTCACTTCATATCTCTGTGTCATAGTTTGGTAATTTTCATAATATTTCAAACTTTTTCATTATGATTATATATGTTGTGGTGATCTATGATTAGTGATCTTTGATGTAATGATTGCAGTTGTTCAGGGGCACCACAAACTATGTACATATAAGAGGGTGATCTTAATTAATAAATGTTATGTATGTTCTGATTGCTCCACTGACCAGCTGTTCCCCCATCTTTCTCCCTTTCCTCAGGCCTCCCTCTTCTCTGAGACATAGCAATACTGACATAGGCCAACAAATGCCCTAAAAGGGCCTCTAAGTCTTCAAGGAAAAGGAAGAGTCACACATCTCTCATCTCTCACTTTAGATCAAAAGATAGGAATGATTAAGCTTAGTGAGGAAGACATGTGGAAAGCTGAGATAATCAAAGTTAGGCCTCTTGCACCAAACACTTAGCCAAGTTGTGAATACAAAGGAAAAGTTCTTGAAAAAAATTAATTATAACTGCAAATCCAGTAAAAATATTAGTAATAAGAAAGCAAAACAGACTTATTGCTGATATGAAGAAGGCTTTGGTGGTCTGAATAGAAGATCAAACCAGCCACAACATTACCTTAAGACAAAGCCTAATCCAGACCAAGGCCCTAATTCTCTCCAGTGAAGACTGAGAGAGGTGAAGAAGCTACAGAAGAAAAGTTGGAAGTTAGCAGAGGTTGGTTCATGAGGTTTAAGGAAACAAGCCATCTCCATAACATAGAAGTTCAAGGTGAAGCAGCAAGTGCTGATGGAGAAGTTTCCCCAAGTTATCCAAAAGATCTAACTAAGATCATCGATGAAGATAGCTACATTAAACCACACATTTTCAAGGTAGACAAAACAGCCTTGTACAATACGAGAAGATGCTTCTAGGACTTTCATAGCTAGAAAGGAGACATCCAGGCTGGTTTCAAAGCTTCAAAGGATAGGCTGACTCTCTTGTTAGAGGTTAGTGCAGCTGGTGACTTTAAATTAAAGTCAGTGTTTATTTACCATTTCAAAAATCCTAGGGCCCTTAAGAATTAGGATGAATCTACTCTATCTGTGCTCTATAAATGGAACAACAAAGCCTGGTTGGTAGCATATATATTTACAGCAGAATTAATTAAATATGTTAAGCTCACTGTGAGGTCCTGCCGCTCAGAGAAAAATATTCCTTTCAAAATATTACTGCTCATTGACAGTACCTGGTCACACAAAAGCTCTGATGAAATGTACAAGTAGATTAATGTTGGTTTCATGCCTGATAACACATATCCATTCTGTAGTCCAAGGATAATGGAGCAATTTTGACTTTCAAACTTTATTATGTAAGAAATACATTTTGTAAAGCTATAGCTGCCATAGATAGTGATTCCTCTAATAGATCTGGGCAAAGTAAATTGAAAACTTTTTGGAAAAGGTTCACAATTCTAGATGTCATTAAGAACATTCATAATTCATGGGAGGAGATCAAAAATATCAACATTAACAGGAGTTTGGGAAAAGTTGATTCGACTCCTCATGGATGATTTTGAGGGGTTCAAGACTTCAGTGGAAGAAATAACTGGGGATCTGGTGGAAATAGCAAGAGAACTGGAATTAGTAATGGAGCCTGAAGATGTGACTGAATTTCTGTAATCTCATGATGAAACTTGAATGGATGAGGAATTGCTTCTTGTGGATGAGCAAAGAAGGTAGTTTCTTGAGATGGAATGTAATCTTGGTGAAAATATTATGAACATTGTTGAAATGACAACAAAGGATTTAGAATATTACATAAACTTAGTTAATAAAGGAGTGGCAGGATTAGATAGTATTGACTCCAATTTTGAAAGATGTTCTACTGTGGGTAAAATGCTATCAAATAGTATTACATGCTACAGAGAAGACATAATGTTATTGCACACTTACTAGACTACACCATAGTAGCTTACCACTATAACTTATATATGTACTGGGAAACCAAAAATTTCCTGTGACTCATTTAATTATGATATTGCTTTATTGCTGTGGTTTGGAACCAAGCCTGCAATGTCTCTGAGGTATGCCTGTATGTCAATATATGATGCTTCTTTACTTTTTTTAGACACCATCTTGATTTTGCTTGTATTTGCCCTAAGGAAGAGATGGCATTTGGACAAAAATTTGTTCCAATGCAGAGATCGTGAGTTTTAGAGTCAGGGAGACCCAGGAGTGAACCCTGGCTCAACAACTCATTAATGCTTTCATTGTAGCTTTAGGCTTCTCCAGTTTCCTCATTTGTAAAATGTACAAATAGTGTTAGGAAGATTAAACCAAGTCAAGTCATGTGTTCAAAAATGCATGTAATACTTTTAATAAATAAGTAAAGTGAATTGGGTTTTTGCCTCATTATAGAGTTGCTATTTTATATGTGTGTGTGTGTGTATGTACAGTCATGCATTGCTTAATGACAGGGATGTGTTCTGAGAAATGTATCATCAGACAATTTCATCATTATGCGAACATCATAGAAAGTACAAATACAAACCTAGATGGTATAGCCTATTGCTCCTAACTATAAACCTGTATAACACATTACAGTACTAAATGCTGTACATAATTATAACACAATAGTATTTGCATATCTAAAAATAGAAAAGGAACAATAAAAACAGTAAAAAATATGATATAAAAGATAAAAAATGCACACCCATATATGGCGGCTCATGCCTAATCTTGTGGAACCACAGTTTTTGTGTGGTCCATCAACTACTGAAACATCATTATGTATCACATGACTGTATTTGAAACTATAACCAGATTATTTTCATCCTTGTCTATGGTTCAAAACAATCAGCAAGATAAATAATTTGGATGATAATACCATTTTGTCTATTTATAGATTTAGCCCCTTTTTCATTTATCCAACTAATATTGACTTAGTACCTACTATGTGCTGGTGTCTATTCTGGTTGCTATTTGTTCAAACCTCTTTGAAGGCATTTTTTCCCCATACAGTTGAAGGTGATGTCAACAAAAAGTCATCAAGCTAAGTAATTGTGTGATTTTAAACATTTGGTTATGTAACTATTAATCATGAACTATGTTTGATATCAAAAATGAAATATAAAAAACATTTCAGTACAGTAAACATTGTATTCGCAAAGATGCTAACTAAATCTTGAGTACTACTTTCCATTTGTAGAAGGGTGAATCTTCATAGATGTAATATAATTTGCCTCCAATAAGTCAGATAAACACTGAAAATTTCTCAGAAAAGCATCCTAGAAGTACCTGAATTTTTCATAAAAATTTTCACTGAGTTTGCAAAATACAGTTTTAATTCTAATAAAAGATAGATTCTGGTCCTATTTCTGCTCTCCATCAAATGATCTTTCTAATGGCTTCCCAAAACTCTGAAACCTTGCTTTTCTCCAAAAAAGAACTCATTTTGCATTTCTTATTAACATGTTCACAAGTCAACAATAATGTTTGAAAAATTAGCTTAAAGTGGGCTTGATATTTGAGGATAGCAGTCCTTTTGAATTCTCAATATATGATTATTCATCTGTTGGATAAAATGGCTGTAAGAAAAAGATAAATGTGTATGTGTTTGAGACAAAGAGACATGAACTATATGATAAGGTATTTTGATTTGTGCTATGTGACATATATGCAGGATTCTTAGAATTGTGGTCTTCAGAATAAAACAAATTTGTTTTTACCTGGGATCTATAATTTTCTAGTTATGTGGCCTTGCAGGAAGTTCTCTAACTCCTTTAAAACTTAGTTTCCAGCCAGGCGCGGTGGCTCACGCCTGTAATCCTAGCACTCTGGGAGGCCGAGACGGGCGGATCATTTGAGCTCAGCAGTTCGAGACCAGCCTGAGCAAGAGCGAGACCCCGTCTCTACTAAGAAAATAGAAAGAAATTAGCTGGACAACTAAAAATATATAGAAAAATTAGCTGGGCATGGTGGCACATGCCTGTAGTCCCAGCTACTTGGGAGGCTGAGGCAGTAGGATCGCTTGAGGCCAGGAGTTTGAGGTTGCTATGAGCTGATGCCACGGCACTGTAGCCAAGGCAACAGAGTGACACTCTGTCTCAAAAAAAAAAAAAAAAAACAAAACAAACTTAGTCTCCTCTTCTACGCTGTAGGACTGAGTCAATTCTAACTCATGGGCTTGCCACAATGATTAAATTAAATGATACATCGAAAGTGCTTAGTGTAGAGTTCTGTGCACTGTTAGTGCTCAATGATTGTTCAATTTTTTAAATTTTTTATTATTATCATTGTAATTAATGATGGTGGTAATGATGACTGAGAGCAACAAGAATAGGAAGACCTCCCCTAAACCCTCCAACCTTTCTATTTTGTACCTGGTTCTCTAGCCATTTCCAAAATATTTTCCTTTCTTTTGATCATTTCCATTCTATATTTCTTTTTGCAATGTGTCTCACACTGAGATTGTTTTCTGCAGAGAATTTAGGGGGACCTTGTGGTACAAAAATAAGAAAGCACCAGCAAAAATAAAGGAGACTTTTTAGTGGAAGGTACCTGAACTCTGGAGTCAAACAGATCTGGGATTGAGTTGTCCAGCCTCTTTTGCTACTTCTATGATCTTACATATAATCTCTTAGTGTTCAAATTCTTATCTATAAAGGAAAGAAAGTAACATCCATATCCCACAGTTAATATGAAAGTTCAGCAAGATAAAGAAACCCTAAGAATCAAGAAAATGTAACACAAAAATTCAAATAGAAAAATCAATAGAAGACATGAGCAGACATTTTACAAAAGAAGAAACGCATATGACTGTTAAATGTATGGCAAGATTTTCTGCTTCCTTAGTGATTTGTAAAATGCAAACAAAATGATAATGAGATGCTATTTCACCCATCAGAATGAACATTTTTATTAAGTCTGACAATATTAAATATTGGTGAGGGTGTGGAAGAATGGGAACTCTAATCCATGGTGGTGAGAGAATATGTTGGTACAGGTCTTTCAGAAAACAATTTGTCATTAACAAGTAAAAATGAAGGCTTGTGTACACCTGGATCTAAAAATTTTTGCTACCCAGTCCTTACATAGGGGAGCTATTTTTGAAAAAAATAGAGCATGTGAAGATGATTGACTTTTTTTTCAGAATCTATATACCAAAGTCTTTACGATATCTTTTAATCTCTCGGAGATTCTGTAAATGTGGCTCTTAACTTCTGATAAAATATTCATGTGGTACAATCCTTGAGGATCATACTCTAGAGCACCATTTATAACT